>NC_134468.1:73114016-73146931 GCF_964194025.1 Convolutriloba macropyga | reverse complement strand
CACCTGCTAAAAATTACGCAAAATATTTAGCCGAAGCAGATAAAACACCAGCTAGAATCACGCAATTTTTTTAAGCCGAAGCAGGTAAAGCACCTGCTAAAATCACGCAGAATATTTAGCCGAAGCAGATAAAGCACCTGCTAGAATCAAGCAATTTTTTTAAGCCAAAGCAGGTAAAGCACCTGCTAAAATCACGCAGAATATTTAGCCGAAGCAGATAAAGCACCTGCTAGAATCAAGCATTTTTTTAAACCGAAGCAGGTAAAGCACCTGCTAAAAATTACGCAAAATATTTAGCCGAAGCAGATAAAACACCTGCTAGAATCACGCAATTTTTTTTAAGCCGAAGCAGGTAAAGCACCTGCTAAAATCACGCAGAATATTTAGCCGAAGCAGATAAAGCACCTGCTAGAATCAAGCATTTTTTTAAACCGAAGCAGGTAAAGCACCTTTTAGGAACATTTATTTTTCATTCTGGCCGAAGCAGATAAAGCACCTGCTAGAAACACGCGAAAATTTAGTCGAAGCAGGTAAAGCACCTGCTAAAAATTACGCAAAATATTTAGCCGAAGCAGATAAAACACCTGCTAGAATCACGCAATTTTTTTAAGCTGAAGCAGGTAAAGCACCTGCTAAAGTCACGCAGAATATTTAGCCGAAGCAGATAAAGCACCTGCTAGAATCACGCATTTTTTTAAACCGAAGCAGGTAAAGCACGTTTTAGGAACATTTATTTTTCATTCTGGCCGAAGCAGGTAAAGCACCTGCTAGAAACACGCGGAAAATTAAGCCGAAGCAGGTAAAGCACCCGCTAAAATCACGCAAACTCATTTTTACTCCAAGCAGTTAACGCACCTGCTAAAAACACGCGAAATATTTTGCCCAAGCAAGTAAAGCACCTGATAGAACCACGCAATTTTTTTAGCCGAAGCAGGTAAAACTCTGATCGGATAAAACTAACTTGATTCAATTCGTTCAATGAAAATTTCAACATTTAGTAAACAAATACTATAAAACAGCATGAAAACAATCAATCGCAAGGCCAAGACAATTGAGCAACAAGGACATCAAACATTACATAAACAATTTTTCGCGCAAGACTTTGTTCATGCCGCACGCTAAATTTTGGCGACCTTGCAGAGTAAGATGAACGCCATCAGATTCAAGAAAACACTTCTTTTTGAGAACCTCTTGATGCATTTTGAAAGACGGCAGCAAAGAGTTCGTCAGAATGGCATTGAACCGATCTATGTTTGTATGTTTTGCATTCAGTCTCTTCAGGACTGTACATACAACAGCCTTTGGCTTTTGAGACAAATTGCGGATTTCAAAGAAAAGTTGTTGAATTTCTTTGAAGACTTCTCCAGGCTCTTGTCCGGCTGCATCGAATTTGGACAAATTATTGCCGCCTAATAGGAGAATGACATTCCGATAGCTTGTTAGAGTGTCCAGAAGTGCATGAAATTCTGAGACCACTCCACCGGAAAGAGAATAAACAATGCAATTGTTGACGCACAAGTTGTCAACAATAGAGTCACCAATAATTGCTGTATGAACTTTTTCTTCGCTGGCAAAATTAGAAAAGAGAAATTCAGTTTGTCGTCCAGTTGTTGGTTGCTTGATAATTCGCCCCTGGACTTGTGCGGATGAGAACGCCGGTTTGAATTTCTTCCGGGGTGTACCTTCAGTATCAGTGGCAAAAGGAACGCCAAGTCGCATTGGTTCCATAACAGCTAAACACAAACTTTTTTAAAAACATACATAAAACTTTTGGTATTTGAGAGTTCACATACTAGTTGTTGTCTGAGATAATAAATTTTCCATAATAATCCAATAAAATTCGATTATTTTTAAATTGTTTTTCGCTAAAATTGCCAGAAATTTTTTCTAATTTTTAAAAATATTTTTCACATTCTTAAAGCATTTTTATACATATTGCAGTTGATATCACTGGTACGATCCAGGAAAGTACAAAAACCGCTGAAGTACAAAAATCGCAAAAATCAAGGAAAAAATCTCGGAAAATTTTTTTGGACCAAAAAAAGTTGGCTACTACAGGTAGCATCTATAACAAAACTCTAGTTTCTTTTGCTTTGGAACACGCCTACTAGTGATAAACAACTAATCCCTCCCTGGTGACACTCCTCCCTAGACCCTCAGTTCATTTGAATAAGTCCTTGACTGAGTTGTTAAGCAATTTATGTTGAAACAATACATAGCGATTTTTTGAGCGCGAAATTTGACAACGTATCGGGTACTTTTTTGATATACCACCTAGGTCAAAAATTCTTTCACTACCAGACTGTACTCGGATCTTGACACTCCTCTCTAGACCCCCAATTCATTCGAATGAGTCCTTGACTAGGTTGAAAAGCACTTTATGTTGAAACACTATATAGCGAGTTTTCGAGCGCGAAATTTGACAACGTAGCGATTACTTTTATCGTATACCACCTAGGTCAAAAAATCTTTCCCCATCAGACTTTACGCGGACAGTGACACTCCTCCCTAGACCCTCAATTCCTTTGAATAAGTCCTTGACTAGGTTGAAAAGCACTTTATGTAGAAACAATATATAGCGAGTTTTTGAGCGCGAAATTTGACAACGTAGCGAGTACTTTTATCGTATACCACCTAAGTCAAAAAGTCTTTCCCCATCAGAGACGGTACGTGGACAGTGAAACTCCTCCCTAGACCCTCAATTCATTTTAATAAGTCCTTGACTACGTTGAAAACCAATTTATGTTGAAACACTAAATAGCGATTTTTTTAGCGCGAAATTTGACAACGTATCGAGTACTTTTTTCGTATACCACCTAGGTCAAAAACAATTCCCCTCTCAGACTGTACTCAGACAGTGACACTCCTCCCTAGACCCTCAATTCATTTGAATAGGTCCTTGACTAGGTTGAAAAGCAATTTATGTTGGAACAGTATATAGTGAGTTTTTCAGCGCGAAATTTGACAACGTACCGAGTACTTTTTTCGTATAATACCTAGGTCAAAAATTCTTTCACACCCAGACTGTACTCGGACCTTGACACTCCTCTCTAGACCCTCAATTCATTTGAATAAGTCCTTGACTAGGTTGAAAAGCAATTTATGTTGAAACACTATATAGTGGTGAGTTACTCAGCGCGAAATTTGACAACGTACCGAGTACTTTTTTTCGTATACCACCTAGGTCAAAAATTCTTTCACTCCCAGACTGTACTCGGACCTTGACACACCTCTCTAGACCCTCAATTCATTTGAATAAGTCCTTGACTAGGTTGAAAAGCAATTTATGTTGAAACACTATATAGTGGTGAGTTACTCAGCGCGAAATTTGACAACGTACCGAGTAGTTTTTTTCGTATACCACCTAGGTCAAAAATTCTTTCACACCCAGACTGTACTCGGACCTTGACACTCCTCCCTAGACACTCAATTCATTTGAATCAGTCCTTGACTAGGTTGAAAAGCAATTTATGTTGGAACACTTTATAGTGAGTTTTTCAGCGGGAAATTTGACAACGTACCGAGTACTTTTTTCGTATACCACCTAGATCAAAACTTTTTTCACTGCCAGACTTTACTCGGACCTTGACACTCCTTTCTAGACCCTCAATTCATTTGAATAAGTCCTTGACTAGGTTGAAAAGCAATTTATGTTGAAACACTATATAGCGATTTTTTGAGCGCGAAATTTGACAACGTATCGAGTACTTTTTTCGTATACCACGCAGGTCAAAAATTTTCGCCTCTCAGACTGTACTCAGATAGTGACACCCTCCCTAGACCCTCAATTCATTTGAATAAATCCTTGACTAGGTTGAAAAGCAATTTATGTTGGAACACTTTATAGTGAGTTTTCAGCGCGAAATTTGACAACGTACCGAGTACTTTTTTCGTATACCACCTAGGTCGAAAATTCTTTCACTGCCAGACTGTACTCGGACCTTGACACTCCTCTCTAGACCCTCAATTCATTTGAATAAGTCCTTGACTAGTTTGAAAAGCAATTTATGTTGGAACACTTTATAGTGAGTTTTCAGCGCGAAATTTGACAACGTACCGAGTACTTTTTTCGTTTACCACCTAGGTCAAAAAATCTTACACTCCCAGACTGTACTCGGACCCTGACACTCCTCTCTAGACCCTCAATTTATTTGAATAAGTCCTTGACTAGGTTGAAAAGCAATTTATGTTGAAACACTATATAGCGATTTTTTGAGCGGGAAATTTGACAACGTATCGAGTACTATTTTTGTGTACCAACTAGGTCAAAAATTCTTTCTCTATCAGACTGTACTTGGACAGTGACAATCCTCCCTAGACCCTCAATTCATTTGAATAAGTCCTTGACTAGGTTGAAAGGCATGTTGAAACACTAAATAGCGAGTTTTTTAGCGCGAAATTTGACAACGTATCGAGTACTATTTTTGTATACCAACTAGGTCAAAAATTCTTTTTCTATCAGACTGTACTCGGACAGTGACAATCCTCCCTAGACCCTCAATTCATTTGAATAAGTCCTTGACTAGGTTGAAAAGCAATTTATGTTGAAACACTATATAGCGATATTTTTGAGCGCGAAATTTGACAACGTATCGAGTACTTTTTTTGTATACCAACTAGGTCAAAAATTCGTTCTCTACCAGACTGTACTCGGACAGTGACACTCCATCCTAGACCCTCAATTCATTTGAATAAGTCCTTGACTAGGTTGAAAAGCATGTTGAAACACTAAATAGCGAGTTTTTTAGCGCGAAATTTGACAACGTACCAAATACTTTTTTCGTATACCACCTAGGTCAAAAATTCTTTCACTCCCAGACTGCACTCGGACTCTGACACTTCTATCTAGACCCTCAATTCATTTGAATAAGTCCTTGACCAGGTTGAAAAGCAATTTATGTTGGAACACTATATAGTGAGTTTTTCAGCGCGAAATTTGACAACGTACCTAGTAATTTTTTCGTATACCACCTAGGTCAAAAATTCTTTCACTCCCAGACTGCACTCGGACTCTGACACTTCTATCTAGACCCTCAATTCATTTGAATAAGTCCTTGACTAGGTTGAAAAGCAATTTATGTTGAAACACTATATAGCGATTTTTTGAGCGGGAAATTTGACAACGTATCGAGTACTATTTTTGTGTACCAACTAGGTCAAAAATTCTTTCTCTATCAGACTGTACTTGGACAGTGACAATCCTCCCTAGACCCTCAATTCATTTGAATAAGTCCTTGACTAGGTTGAAAGGCATGTTGAAACAGTAAATAGCGAGTTTTTTAGCGCGAAATTTGACAACGTATCGAGTACTATTTTTGTATACCAACTAGGTCAAAAATTCTTTTTCTATCAGACTGTACTCGGACAGTGACAATCCTCCCTAGACCCTCAATTCATTTGAATAAGTCCTTGACTAGGTTGAAAAGCAATTTATGTTGAAACACTATATAGCGATATTTTTGAGAGCGAAATTTGACAACGTATCGAGTACTTTTTTTGTATACCAACTAGGTCAAAAATTCGTTCTCTACCAGACTGTACTCGGACAGTGACACTCCATCCTAGACCCTCAATTCATTTGAATAAGTCCTTGACTAGGTTGAAAAGCATGTTGAAACACTAAATAGCGAGTTTTTTAGCGCGAAATTTGACAACGTACCAAATACTTTTTTCGTATACCACCTAGGTCAAAAATTCTTTCACTCCCAGACTGCACTCGGACTCTGACACTTCTATCTAGACCCTCAATTCATTTGAATAAGTCCTTGACCAGGTTGAAAAGCAATTTATGTTGGAACACTATATAGTGAGTTTTTCAGCGCGAAATTTGACAACGTACTATAATTTTTTCGTATACCACCTAGGTCAAAAATTCTTTCACTCCTAGACTGTACTCGGACCTTGACACTCCTCTCTAGACCCTCAATTCATTTGAATAAGTCCTTGACTAGGTTGAAAAGCAATTTATATTGAAACACTATATAGCGATTTTTTGAGCGCGAAATTTGACAACGTATCGAGTACTTTTTTTGTATACCAACTAGGTCAAAAATTCTTTCTCTATCAGACTGTACTCAGACAGTGACACTCCTCCCTAGACCCTCAATTCATTTGAATCAGTCCTTGACGAGGTTGAAAAACAACTTATGTTGGAACACTTAATAGTGAGTTTTTCAGCGCGAAATTTGACAACGTACCGAGTACTTTTTTCGTATACCACCTAGGTCAAAAATTGTTTCACTGCCAGACGGTACTCGGACCTTGACACTCCTCTCTAGACCCTCAATTCATTTGAATAAGTCCTTGACTAGGTTGAAAGGCATGTTGAAACAGTAAATAGCGAGTTTTTTAGCGCGAAATTTGACAACGTATCGAGTACTATTTTTGTATACCAACTAGGTCAAAAATTCTTTTTCTATCAGACTGTACTCGGACAGTGACAATCCTCCCTAGACCCTCAATTCATTTGAATAAGTCCTTGACTAGGTTGAAAAGCAATTTATGTTGAAACACTATATAGCGATATTTTTGAGAGCGAAATTTGACAACGTATCGAGTACTTTTTTTGTATACCAACTAGGTCAAAAATTCGTTCTCTACCAGACTGTACTCGGACAGTGACACTCCATCCTAGACCCTCAATTCATTTGAATAAGTCCTTGACTAGGTTGAAAAGCATGTTGAAACACTAAATAGCGAGTTTTTTAGCGCGAAATTTGACAACGTACCAAATACTTTTTTCGTATACCACCTAGGTCAAAAATTCTTTCACTCCCAGACTGCACTCGGACTCTGACACTTCTATCTAGACCCTCAATTCATTTGAATAAGTCCTTGACCAGGTTGAAAAGCAATTTATGTTGGAACACTATATAGTGAGTTTTTCAGCGCGAAATTTGACAACGTACTATAATTTTTTCGTATACCACCTAGGTCAAAAATTCTTTCACTCCTTGACTGTACTCGGACCTTGACACTCCTCTCTAGACCCTCAATTCATTTGAATAAGTCCTTGACTAGGTTGAAAAGCAATTTATATTGAAACACTATATAGCGATTTTTTGAGCGCGAAATTTGACAACGTATCGAGTACTTTTTTTGTATACCAACTAGGTCAAAAATTCTTTCTCTATCAGACTGTACTCAGACAGTGACACTCCTCCCTAGACCCTCAATTCATTTGAATCAGTCCTTGACGAGGTTGAAAAACAACTTATGTTGGAACACTTAATAGTGAGTTTTTCAGCGCGAAATTTGACAACGTACCGAGTACTTTTTTCGTATACCACCTAGGTCAAAAATTGTTTCACTGCCAGACGGTACTCGGACCTTGACACTCCTCTCTAGACCCTCAATTCATTTGAATAAGTCCTTGACTAGATTGAAAAGCAATTTATGTTGAAACACTATATAGCGATTTTTTGAGCGCGAAATTTGACAACGTATCGAGTACTTTTTTCGTATACCACCTAGGTCAAGAATTTTTGCCTCTCAGATTGTACTCAGACAGTGACACTCCTCCCTAGACCCTCAATTCATTTGAATAAGTCCTTGACTAGGTTGAAAAGCAATTTATGTTGAAACACTATATAGCGTCTTTTTGAGCGCGAAATTTGACAACGTATCGAGTACTTTTTTTTGTATACCAACTAGGTCAAAAATTCTTTCTCTATCAGACTGTACTTGGACATTGACACTCCTCCCTAGACCCTCAATTCATTTGAATAAGTCCTTGACTAGGTTGAAAAGCAATTTATGTTGAAACACTAAATAGCGAGTTTTTTAGCGCGAAATTTTACAACGTATCGAGTACTTTTTTTGTATACCAACTAGGTCAAAAATTCTTTCTCTTTCAGACTGTACTCGGACAGTGACACTCCTCCCTAGACCCTCAATTCATTTGAATAAGTCCTTGACTAGGTTGAAAAGCTATTTATGTTGGAACACTATATAGTGAGTTTTTCAGCGCGAAATTTGACAACGTACCGAGTACTTTTTTCGTATACCACCTAGGTCAAAAATTCTTGCACTCCCAGACTGTACTCGGACCCTGACACTCCTCTCTAGACCCTCAATTCATTTGAATAAGTCCTTGACTAGGTTGAAAAGCAATTTATGTTGAAGCATTATATAGTGAGTTTTTCAGCGCGAATTTTGACAACGTACAGAGTACTTTTTTCGTATACCACCTAGGTCAAAAATTCTTTCACTCCCAGACTTTACTCGGACCCTGACACTCCTCTCTAGACCCTCAATTCATTTGAATAAGTCCTTGACTAGGTTGAAAAGCAATTTATTTTGAAACACTATATAGCGACTTTTTGATCGCAAAATTTGACAACGTATCGAGTACTTTTTTTGTATACCAACTAGGTCAAAAATTTTTTCTCTATCAGAGTTTACACAGACAGTGACACTCCTCCCTAGACCCTCAATTCATTTGAATAAGTCCTTGACTAGGTTGAAAAGCAATTTATGTTGAAACACAAAATAGCGAGTTTTTTAGCGCGAAATTTGACAACGTATCGAGTACTTTTTTTTGTATACCAACTAAGTCAAAAATTCTTTTTCTATCAGACTTTACTCGGACAGTGACACTCCTTCCTAGACCCTCAATTCATTTGAATAAGTCCTTGACTAGGTTGAAAAGCAATTTATGTTGGAACACTATATAGTGAGTTTTTTAGCGCGAAATTTGACAACGTACCGAGTACTTTTTTCGTATACCACCTAGGTCAAAAATTCTTTCACTCCCAGACTGTACTCGGACCTTGACACTCCTTTCTAGACCCTCAATTCATTTGAATAAGTCCTTGACTAGGTTGAAAACCAATTTATGTTGAAACACTATATAGCGATTTTTTGAGCGCGAATTTTGACAACGTACCGAGTACTCTTTTCGTATACCACCTAGGTCAAAAATTCTTTCAATCCCAGACGGTACTCGGACCCTGACACTCCTCTCTAGACCCTCAATTCATTTGAATAAGTCCTTGACTAGGTTGAAAAGCAATTTATGTTGAAACACTATATAGCGTCTTTTTGAGCGCGAAATTTGACAACGTATCGAGTACTTTTTTTGTATACCAACTAGGTCAAAAATTCTTTCTCTATCAGACTGTACTTGGACATTGACACTCCTCCCTAGACCCTCAATTCATTTGAATAAGTCCTTGACTAGGTTGAAAAGCAATTTATGTTGAAACACTAAATAGCGAGTTTTTTAGCGCGAAATTTGACAACGTATCGAGTACTTTTTTTGTATACCAACTAGGTCAAAAATTCTTTCTCTTTCAGACTGTACTCGGACAGTGACACTCCTCCCTAGACCCTCAATTCATTTGAATAAGTCCTTGACTAGGTTGAAAAGCTATTTATGTTGGAACACTATATAGTGAGTTTTTCAGCGCGAAATTTGACAACGTAACGAGTACTTTTTTCGTATACCACCTAGGTCAAAAATTCTTGCACTCCCAGACTGTACTCGGACCCTGACACTCCTCTCTAGACCCTCAATTAATTTGAATAAGTCCTTGACTAGGTTGAAAAGCAATTTATGTTGAAGCATTATATAGTGAGTTTTTCAGCGCGAATTTTGACAACGTACAGAGTACTTTTTTCGTATACCACCTAGGTCAAAAATTCTTTCACTCCCAGACTTTACTCGGACCCTGACACTCCTCTCTAGACCCTCAATTCATTTGAATAAGTCCTTGACTAGGTTGAAAAGCAATTTATGTTGAAACACTATATAGCGACTTTTTGATCGCAAAATTTGACAACGTATCGAGTACTTTTTTTGTATACCAACTAGGTCAAAAATTTTTTCTCTATCAGAGTTTACACGGACAGTGACACTCCTCCCTAGACCCTCAATTCATTTGAATAAGTCCTTGACTAGGTTGAAAAGCAATTTATGTTGAAACACAAAATAGCGAGTTTTTTAGCGCGAAATTTGACAACGTATCGAGTACTTTTTTTTGTATACCAACTAAGTCAAAAATTCTTTTTCTATCAGACTTTACTTGGACAGTGACACTCCTTCCTAGACCCTCAATTCATTTGAATAAGTCCTTGACTAGGTTGAAAAGCAATTTATGTTGGAACACTATATAGTGAGTTTTTTAGCGCGAAATTTGACAACGTACCGAGTACTTTTTTCGTATACCACCTAGGTCAAAAATTCTTTCACTCCCAGACTGTACTCGGACCTTGACACTCCTCTCTAGACCCTCAATTCATTTGAATAAGTCCTTGACTAGGTTGAAAACCAATTTATGTTGAAACACTATATAGCGATTTTTTGAGCGCGAATTTTGACAACGTATCGAGTACTTTTTTTGTATACCGACTAGGTCAAAAATTCTTTCTCTATCAGACTGTACTTGGACAGTGACACTCCTCCCTAGACCCTCAATTCATTTGAACAAGTCCTTGACTAGGTTGAAAAGCCATTTATGTTGAAACACTATATAGCGATTTTTTGAGCGCGAAATTTGACAACGTATCGAGTACATTTTTCGTATACCACCTAGGTCAAAAAAAATATCCCTCTCAGACTCTACTCAGACACTGACACTCCTCCCTAGACCCTCAATTCATTTGAATCAGTCCTTGACTAGAATGAAAAGCAATTTATGTTGGAACACTTTATAGTGAGTTTTCAGCGCGAAATTTGACAACGTAGCGAGTACTTTTTTCGTATACCACCTAGGTCAAAAATTCTTTCACTGCCAGACTGTGCTCGGACCTTGACACTCCTCCCTAGACCCTCAATTCATTTGAATCAGTCCTTGACTAGGTTGAAAAGCAATTTATGTTGGAACACTTTATAGTGAGTTTTCAGCGCGAAATTTGACAACGTAGCGAGTACTTTTTTTGTATACCAACTAGGTCAAAAATTCTTTCTCTATCAGACTGTACTCGGACAGTGACACTCCTCCCTAGACCCTCAATTCATTTGAATAAGTCCTTGACTAGGTTGAAGAGCTATTTATGTTGGAACACTATATAGTGAGTTTTTCAGCGCGAAATTTGACAACGTACCGAGTACTTTTTTCGTATACCACCTAGGTCAAAAATTCTTTCACTCCCAGACTTTACTCGGACCCTGACACTCCTCTCTAGACCCTCAATTCATTTGAATAAGTCCTTGACTAGGTTGAAAACCAATTTATGTTGAAACACTATATAGCGATTTTTTGAGCGCGAAATTTGACAACGTATCGAGTACTTTTTTGTATACCAACTAGGTCAAAAATTCTTTTTCTATCAGACTTTACTCGGACAGTGACACTCCTTCCTAGACCCTCAATTCATTTGAATAAGTCCTTGACTAGGTTGAAAAGCAATTTATGTTGGAACACTATATAGCGAGTTTTTTAGCGCGAAATTTGACAACGTACCGAGTACTTTTTTTTGTATACCAACTAAGTCAAAAATTCTTTTTCTATCAGACTTTACTCGGACAGTGACACTCCTTCCTAGACCCTCAATTCATTTGAATAAGTCCTTGACTAGGTTGAAAAGCAATTTATGTTGGAACACTATAAAGTGAGTTTTTTAGCGCGAAATTTGACAACGTACCGAGTACTTTTTTCGTATACCACCTAGGTCAAAAATTCTTTCACTCCCAGACTGTACTCGGACCTTGACACTCCTCTCTAGACCCTCAATTCATTTGAATAAGTCCTTGACTAGGTTGAAAACCAATTTATGTTGAAACACTATATAGCGATTTTTTGAGCGCGAAATTTGACAACGTATCGAGTACTTTTTTTGTATACCAACTAGGTCAAAAATTCTTTCTCTATCAGACTGTACTTGGACAGTGACACTCCTCCCTAGACCCTCAATTCATTTGAACAAGTCCTTGACTAGGTTGAAAAGCAATTTATGTTGAAACACTATATAGCGATTTTTTGAGCGCGAAATTTGACAACGTATCGAGTACTTTTTTCGTATACCACCTAGGTCAAAAAAAATTTCCCTCTCAGACTCTACTCAGACAGTGACACTCCTCCCTAGACCCTCAATTCATTTGAATCAGTCCTTGACTAGGTTGAAAAGCAATTTATGTTGGAACACTTTATAGTGAGTTTTCAGCGCGAAATTTGACAACGCAGCGAGTACTTTTTTCGTATACCACCTAGGTCAAAAATTCTTTCACTGCCAGACTGTGCTCGGACCTTGACACTCCTCTCTAGACCCTCAATTCATTTGAATAAGTCCTTGACTAGGTTGAAAAGCAATTTATGTTGAAACACTATATGGCGATTTTTTGAGCGCGAAATTTGACAACGTATCGAGTACTTTCTTCGTATACCACCTAGGTTTGAAAATCTTCACCTCTTAGACTGTTCTCAGACAGTGACACTCCTCCCTAGACCCTCAATTCATTTGAATCAGTCCTTGACTAGGTTGAAAAGCAATTTATGTTGGAACACTTTATAGTGAGTTTTCAGCGCGAAATTTGACAACGTAGCGAGTACTTTTTTCGTATACCACCTAGGTCAAAAATTCTTTCACTGCCAGACTGTACTCGGACCTTGACACTCCTCTCTAGACCCTCAATTCATTTGAATAAGTCCTTGACTAGGTTGAAAAGCAATTTATGTTGAAACACTATATGGCGATTTTTTGAGCGCGAAATTTGACAACGTATCGAGTACTTTCTTCGTATACCACCTAGGTTTGAAAATCTTCACCTCTTAGACTGTACTCAGACAGTGACACTCCTCCCTAGACCCTCAATTCATTTGAATCAGTCCTTGACTAGGTTGAAAAGCAATTTATGTTGGAACACTTTATAGTGAGTTTTCAGCGCGAAATTTGACAACGTAGCAAGTACTTTTTTCGTATACCACCTAGGTCAAAAATTCTTTCACTGCCAGACTGTACTCGGACCATGACACTCCTCTCTAGACCCTCAATTCATTTGAATAAGTCCTTGACTAGGTTGAAAAGCAATTTATGTTGAAACACTATATGGCAATTTTTTGAGCGCGAAATTTGACAACGTATCGAGTACTTTCTTCGTATACCACCTAGGTTTGAAAATCTTCGCCTCTTAGACTGTACTCAGACAGTGACACTTCTCCCTAGACCCTCTATTCATTTGAATAAGTCCTTGACTAGGTTGAAAAGCAATTTATGTTGGAACACTTTATAGTGAGTTTTCAGCGCGAAATTTGACAACGTACCGAGTACTTTTTTCGTATACCACCTAGGTCAAAAATTCTTTCACTGCCAGACTGTACTCGGACCTTGACACTCCTTTCTAGACCCTCAATTCATTTGAATAAGTCCTTGACTAGGTTGAAAAGCAATTTATGTTGAAACACTATATAGCGATTTTTTGAGCGGGAAATTTGACAACGTATCGAGTACTTTTTTCGTATACCACCTAGGTAAAAAAAAATTCCCTCTCAGACTGTACTCAGACAGTGACACTCCTCCATAGACCCTCAATTCATTTGAATCAGTCCTTGACTAGGTTGAAAAGCAATTTATGTTGAAACACTATATAGCGATTTTTTGAGCGCGAAATTTGACAACGTATCGAGTACTTTCTTCGTATACCACCTAGGTTTGAAAATCTTCGCCTCTTAGACTGTACTCAGACAGTGACACTTCTCCCTAGACCCTCTATTCATTTGAATAAGTCCTTGACTAGGTTGAAAAGCAATTTATGTTGGAACACTTTATAGTGAGTTTTCAGCGCGAAATTTGACAACGTATCGAGTACTTTCTTCGTATACCACCTAGGTTTGAAAATCTTCACCTCTTAGACTGTTCTCAGACAGTGACACTCCTCCCTAGACCCTCAATTCATTTGAATCAGTCCTTGACTAGGTTGAAAAGCAATTTATGTTGGAACACTTTATAGTGAGTTTTCAGCGCGAAATTTGACAACGTAGCGAGTACTTTTTTCGTATACCACCTAGGTCAAAAATTCTTTCACTGCCAGACTGTACTCGGACCTTGACACTCCTCTCTAGACCCTCAATTCATTTGAATAAGTCCTTGACTAGGTTGAAAAGCAATTTATGTTGAAACACTATATGGCGATTTTTTGAGCGCGAAATTTGACAACGTATCGAGTACTTTCTTCGTATACCAACTAGGTTTGAAAATCTTCACCTCTTAGACTGTACTCAGACAGTGACACTCCTCCCTAGACCCTCAATTCATTTGAATCAGTCCTTGACTAGGTTGAAAAGCAATTTATGTTGGAACACTTTATAGTGAGTTTTCAGCGCGAAATTTGACAACGTAGCAAGTACTTTTTTCGTATACCACCTAGGTCAAAAATTCTTTCACTGCCAGACTGTACTCGGACCATGACACTCCTCTCTAGACCCTCAATTCATTTGAATAAGTCCTTGACTAGGTTGAAAAGCAATTTATGTTGAAACACTATATGGCAATTTTTTGAGCGCGAAATTTGACAACGTATCGAGTACTTTCTTCGTATACCACCTAGGTTTGAAAATCTTCGCCTCTTAGACTGTACTCAGACAGTGACACTTCTCCCTAGACCCTCTATTCATTTGAATAAGTCCTTGACTAGGTTGAAAAGCAATTTATGTTGGAACACTTTATAGTGAGTTTTCAGCGCGAAATTTGACAACGTACCGAGTACTTTTTTCGTATACCACCTAGGTCAAAAATTCTTTCACTGCCAGACTGTACTCGGACCTTGACACTCCTTTCTAGACCCTCAATTCATTTGAATAAGTCCTTGACTAGGTTGAAAAGCAATTTATGTTGAAACACTATATAGCGATTTTTTGAGCGGGAAATTTGACAACGTATCGAGTACTTTTTTCGTATACCACCTAGGTAAAAAAAAATTCCCTCTCAGACTGTACTCAGACAGTGACACTCCTCCATAGACCCTCAATTCATTTGAATCAGTCCTTGACTAGGTTGAAAAGCAATTTATGTTGAAACACTATATAGCGATTTTTTGAGCGCGAAATTTGACAACGTATCGAGTACTTTCTTCGTATACCACCTAGGTTTGAAAATCTTCGCCTCTTAGACTGTACTCAGACAGTGACACTTCTCCCTAGACCCTCTATTCATTTGAATAAGTCCTTGACTAGGTTGAAAAGCAATTTATGTTGGAACACTTTATAGTGAGTTTTCAGCGCGAAATTTGACAACGTATCGAGTACTTTCTTCGTATACCACCTAGGTTTGAAAATCTTCGCCTCTTAGACTGTACTCAGACAGTGACACTTCTCCCTAGACCCTCTATTCATTTGAATAAGTCCTTGACTAGTTTGAAAAGCAATTTATGTTGAAACACTATATGGCGATTTTTTGAGCGCGAAATTTGACAACGTATCGAGTACTCTCTTCGTATACCACCTAGGTTTGAAAATCTTCGCCTCTTAGACTGTACTCAGACAGTGACACTCCTCCCTAGACCCTCTATTCATTTGAATAAGTCCTTGACTAGGTTGAAAGGCAATTTATGTTGGAACATTATATAGTGAGTTTTTCAGCGCGAAATTTGACAACGTACCGAGTACTTTTTTTGTATACCACCTAGGTCAAAAATTCTTTCACTCCCAGACTGTACTCGGACCCTGACACTCCTCTCTAGACCCTCAAATCATTTGAAAAAGTCCTTGATTAGGTTGAAAAGCAATTTATGTTGAAACACCATATAGCGATTTTTTGAGCGCGAAATTTGACAACATATCGAGTACTTTTTTCGTATACCACCTAGGTCAAAAAAAATTTTCCCTCTCAGACTCTACTCAGACAGTGACACTCCTCCCTAGACCCTCAATTATTTTGAATCAGTCCTTGACTAGGTTGAAAAGCAATTTATGTTGGAACACTTTATAGTGAGTTTTCAGCGCGAAATTTGACAACGTACCGAGTACTTTTTTCTTATACCACCTAGGTCAAAAATTCTTTCACTGCCAGACTGTACTCGGACCTTGACACTCCTCTCTAGACCCTCAATTCATTTGAGTAAGTCCTTGATTAGGTTGAAAAGCAATTTATGTTGAAACACCATATAGCGATTTTTTGAGCGGGAAATTTGACAACGTATCGAGTACTTTTTTCGTATACCACCTAGGTAAAAAAAAATTCCCTCTCAGACTGTACTCAGACAGTGACACTCCTCCATAGACCCTCAATTCATTTGAATCAGTCCTTGACTAGGTTGAAAAGCAATTTATGTTGAAACACTATATAGCGATTTTTTGAGCGCGAAATTTGACAACGTATCTAGTACTTTTTCGTATACCACCTAGGTCAAAAAAATTTCCCTCTCAGACTGTTGTCAGACAGTGACGCTCCTCCCTAGACCCTCAATCATTTGAATCAGTCCTTGACTAGGTTGAAAAGCAATTTATGTTGAAACACCATATAGCGTTTTTTTGAGCGGGAAATTTGACAACGTATCGAGTACTTTTTTCGTATACCACCTAGGTCAAAAAAAAATTCCCTCTCAGACTGTACTCAGACAGTGACACTCCTCCCTAGACCCTCAATTCATTTGAATCAGTCCTTGACTAGGTTGAAAAGCAATTTATGTTGGAACACTTTATAGTGAGTTTTCAGCGCGAAATTTGACAACGTACCGAGTACTTTTTTCGTATACCACCTAGGTCAAAAATTCTTTCACTGCCAGACTGTACTCGGACCTTGACACTCCTCTCTAGACCCTCAATTCATTTGAAAAAGTCCTTGACTAGGTTGAAAAGCAATTTATGTTGAAACACTATTTGGCGATTTTTTGAGCGCGAAATTTGACAACGTATCGAGTACTTTCTTCGTATACCACCTAGGTTTGAAAATCTTCGCCTCTCAGACTGTACTCAGACAGTGACACTCCTCCCTAGACCCTCAATTCATTTGAATAAGTCCTTGACTAGGTTGAAAAGCAATTTATGTTGGAACATTATATAGTGAGTTTTTCAGCGCGAAATTTGACAACGTACCGAGTACTTTTTTCGTATACCACCTAGGTCAAAAATTCTTTCACTGCCAGACTGTACTCGGACCTTGACACTCCTCTCTAGACCCTCAATTCATTTGAATAAGTCCTTGACTAGGTTGAAAAGCAATTTATGTTGGAACATCATATAGTGAGTTTTTCAGCGCGAAATTTGACAACGTACCGAGTACTTTTTTCGTATACCACCTAGGTCAAAAATTCTTTCTCTATCAGACTGTACTCGGACAGTGACACTCCTCCCTAGACCCTCAATTCATTTGAATAAGTCCTTGACTAGGTTGAAAAGCAATTTATGTTGAAACACTAAATAGCGAGTTTTTTAGCGCGAAATTTGACAACGTATCGAGTACTTTTTTGTATACCAACTAGGTCAAAAACTCTTTCTCTATCAGACTGTACTCGGACAGTGACACTCCACCCTAGACCCTCAATTCATTTGAATAAGTCCTTGACTAGGTTGCAAAGCAATTAATTTTGAAACACTAAATAGCGAGTTTTTTAGCGCGAAATTTGACAACGTATCGAGTACTTTTTTGTATACCAACTAGGTCAAAAATTCTTTCTCTATCAGACTGTACTCGGACAGTGACACTCCTCCCTAGACCCTCAATTCATTTGAATAAGTCCTTGACTAGGTTGAAAAGCAATTTATGTTGGAACACTATATAGTGAGTTTTTCAGCGCGAAATTTGACAACGTACCGAGTACCTTTTTCGTATACCACCTAGGTCAAAAATTTTTTCACTCCCAGACTGTACTCGGACCTTGAAACTCCTCTCTAGACCCTCAATTGATTTGATTAAGTCCTGCTAAGTACTTAGGAAATCAAAGCCACAGAGCATTCAGTCATCATGTCCTTTTTTTCAATTGGTACCAAACGCTCGTTCGATTATAGTTTCCCGAAAAGCACACCCAAAACGTTCACCATAATCTTGAAAGTTTTACACGATGCTATTGTAACTCATATTAACAAGTTATCGACATAACCACTCCGCTTCAAAAAAAATTGAAGATCGAGCAGCGAGCATGTGGTCATTTCTGGAGGTTCGAGGTCGAAAAATGTTAATAACTCCTGCAATACTAAACTAATCAAAACGAGACCTAGCTCAATAGATTGAACATAAAATGGGCTTTAAAATCATATATATCACGACCTGTTTCTGTTAAGTACTTATGAAATCAAAGCCACCGAGCATTCAGTCACCATGCCCTTTTTTCAATTAGTACCGAAAGCTCGTTCAGTTATAGTTTCCCGAAGACCAGACCGAAAACGTTCTATATAGTCTTAAAAGTCTGATACGATGCTATTGTAACCCATATTAACCGGTTATCAACATTAAACGTCTGATCAAAGGAAAATTAGAGATCGAGCAGTGAGCATGTGGTCAATTCTGGGAGTTCGAGGTCGGAAATCGTTAATAACTTTTAAAGTACTGAACGAAACGAAACGAGACGTAGCTCATTAGATCGGTGCTAAAAAAGGCTTTAAAACTCTATATACTATAACGTGTTTCTGTTAAGTACTCGGGAAGTCAAAGCCGATGAGCATTCGCTCAGTATGACCACTTTTTCAAGGACTCATGTGCTCGATCTCTAATTTACAACTCTAAACTTCATTAAGAAACTTACATTAATCAATCCAGGCACGCTCCAGATGTCCCAAAGAAAGTATACAAGCAGTTTTTGAACAAACAACAATCTGAAAGAAGAAAAAATGCTGTCCTTACTGTCGGTCAATTTGGTGTTAATCTCCTCAGGAGGCCAAAATGGGGCCAAGTTTCTTGGCCAATTTCTCCGAAACGGCTGAACAAAAAAACGCCCTTGGTACAATTTGTAGCACTGCTTGAGATACGCATCATATTAAAAAATGAGCTCAATCGGTGCACTCTTCGAGGAGTTATAGCGAAAATAAGGTACCGTACCAAATCACCCCAGAAGAGAGATACGCCACATTTAGAGCTAAAATTGACCATCTGAACTACATAAAATGACCTGTAAAAAATATATGGGGACAATCTCCATTATTAAAGGAATCTAACAAGCCATTAATCAAGCCTTAAATCGCACTACAGGTGGTTTGGCATAGCTCTGCAGGTACAGGTACCCTGCTTCACCGGTTCAAAATTGGGGCACATGTCCTGACCAATTTCTCAAAAACTGCTAATCGAAACGAAACGAAACCTATATCAAAACAAAGCTTAGCTCAAGCTGGGTATAACCACAAAGTTTCATCAAAATCGATTCACTCTACAACGAGTTATTCCAAAGTAAAGTACCGTACCAAATGGCCAAAAAAGCAGAGTACTCCGGCTGCAGAGCCAAAATTCGGCATCTGGACTTGCTAAAACGGTATGAGAAACATATATGGGGATACTCCCCACTAACTGAGAATTCTAAAACACTAACATTTGTAGGGTAAATCGCGTGCTTTGTTGTACCGAAATTTGGGTCATCCCGAATAGCCCGAAAATTCGACTTTTTTCAAATTTAAACGTTAATAACTTTTTGATTAGGCCGATTTGAGAAACTAACTAAGCAGTGCACGCAAGAGGGGTTTAGTGTCAACAAAATGCGACTACTCCCGTTTAATTTGGTTCAGTACTTCAGAAGATAATAACAAAATAGTATTCCATACGCCATTTTTTGGGCTATCACCGAAGCCCAAAATCTCCGTAACCGACGCAAAACAACATGAAACAGCGTTCCCGGCGTATTTGTGGGTGTAATTCTAGTCCAATTCGGCGTTCTAGGTCAAGGCAAACCTTCATGGTGAGGTGGGAAAAAATTTCCCACCTCACCATAAAGGTTATGGTGTTTTGTGTGTTTTGACATAAAACAACATCCACAGAAATTTGATGAAATCGTGAAAAAAGAAAAATAGTTGAATTAATCCCATTGTTTGATACAATTAGCTTCAAAAACTTAAATAGTGTCTAGAAAACACAAAACGATTGCCGAAAAACTTGTTCTATTGCTCAAAACACCACTCAGCCATTATAATTTGAGATAAGCTAAGATTTTCAGCATTCAATATTGAAAAACGTTCCAAAAACAGTTTTCAGGACTTACACTAACACTTTGATAGAAGACTGGCATGCACGAGAGAGAATGCGCTATTGGTCACTAACTTTAGTTCCCAATTGAAAGAAAATAGTGAAAAACTGCAAAACATTCAGATCCTGTTTATTTGCGATCATTTAAACTTTTAGTCAATAATTTAAAAATCTGCCTGATCATGCCTTACAACTGTTTTAATGCAACCGTTCACCATAGTTTTAAGAGTTTGGTACAATGAAACGGTGACTCATATTAACCGATTATCAACATAAACACTCTGATTAAAGAAAAATTTAAGTTAAAGCAGTGAGCATGTGGTCATTTTCGGAGGTTCGAGGTCGAAAACTGTTAATAACTTCTGCAATACTAAACCCGTCAAAAGCAAAGATAACGCATTACATTGAACATGAAACGAGCTTTAAAATAATATATATCATAACCTGTTTCTATTAAGTACTTAGGAAACCAAAGCCACCGAGCATTCAGTCACCATGCCCTTTTTTCAATTGGTACCAAACGGTTGTTCAGTTATAGTTTCCCGAAGAGCTCACTGAAAACGTTCAACATAGTCTTAAAAGTTTGATACGGTGATGTTGTATCTCATATAAACCGGTTATTAACATAAACACTCTGATTGAAGAAAAATTGAAGATCGAGCAGTGATCATGTGGTCAAATCCGGAGGTTCGAGGTCGAAAAATGTTAATAACTTCTGCAATACTAAACCAATCAAAACGAAACATGGCTCATTCTTTCAATCCCAGATTGTACTCGGACCGTGATACTCCTCCTTAGACCATCAATTCAATTGAATAAGTCCTTGACTAGGTTGAAAACCAATTTATGTTGAAACACTATTTAGCGATTTTTTTGAGCGCGAAATTTGACAACGTGTCGAGTACTTTTTTTGTTTACCACCTAGGTCAAAAATTCTTTCTCTATCAGACTGTACTCGGACAGTGAAACTCCTCACTAGACCCTCAGTTCAATTGAACGAGTCCTTGACTAGGTTGAAAAGCAATTTATGTTGAAACACTATATAGCCGTTTTTTGAGCGCGAACTTTGACAACGTATCGAGTACTTTTTTCGGATACCCCATAGGTCAAAAATTCTTTCTCTATCAGACTGTACTTTGACAGTGAAACTCCTCCTTAGACCACCAATTCAATTGAATAAGTCCTTGACTAGGTTGAAAAGCAATTTATGTTGAAACGCCTTATAGCGATTTTTTGAGCGCGAAATTCGACAACTTATCGAGTACATTTTTTGTATACCACCTAGGTCAAAAAATCTTTCTCTATCAGACTGAACTCAGACAGTGACAATCTTCACTATACTCTCAGTTCAATTGAATTAGTCCCTGACTTAGTTGATAAGCAATTTATGTTGAAGCACTACATAGCGATTTTTTGAGCGCGAAATTTGACAACGTATCGGGTACTTTTTTGGTATACCACCTAGGTCAAAAATTCGTTCCCTCTCAGACTGTACTCAGACAGTAACACTCCACTCTAGAGCCTCAGTTCATTTGAATAAATCCTTGACTAGGTTGAAAAGCAATTTATGTTGAAACACTATATAGCGATATTAGAGCGCGAATTTTGACAACGAATCGAGTATTTTTTTGTATACCACCTAGGTCAAAAATTCTCTCCCTCTCAGACTGTACTTGGACAGCGACACTCCTCCCTAGACCCTCAAGTGATTTGATCAAGTGCTGCTAAATACTAAGGAAACCAAAGCCACCGAGCATTCAGTCTCCATGCCTTTTTTCAATTGGTACCGAACGCTCGTTCTGTTATAGTTTCCCGAAGAGCACACCGAAAACGTTCAACATAGTCTTAACACTTTGATACGATAATATTCTAAATCATATTAACCAGTTATTAACATAAACACTCTGATTGAAGGAAAATTGAAGATCGAGCAGTGAGCATGTGGTCATTTCCGAAGGTTCGAGTTCAAAAATTGTTAAAAACTTCTGCAATACTAAACGAATCAAAACGAGACATAGCTCATTCTTCCGCTCTCAGACTGTACTCAGACAGTAAGACTCCACTCTAGACCCTCAGTGTATTTGAATAAGTCCTTGACTAGGTTGAAAAGCAATTTGTGTTGAAACACTATATAGCGATATTAGAGCGCGAATTTTGACAACGTATAGAGTACTTTTTTCATATACCACCTAGGTCAACATTTTTTTCCCTCTCAGACTGTACTCAGACAGTGACACTCCTCCCTAGACCCTCAATTCATTTGAATAAGTCCTTGACTAGATTAAAAAGCAATTTATGTTGAAACAGCATATAGCGAGTTTTTGAGCGCGAAAATTGACAACGTATCGTATACTTTTTTCCTATGCCACTTGGGTCAAAAATTCTTTCCCTCTCAGACTGTACTCGGACAGTGACACTCCTGCCTAGAGCCTCAACTCATTTGAATAAGTCCTTGACTAGGTTGAAAAGCGATTTATGTTGAAACACTATTTATCCAGTTTTTGAGCGCGAAATTTGACAACGTATCAAGTACTTTTTCCGTGTACCACCTAGGTCAAAAGTTCTTTCCCCCTCAGACTGTACTTGGGTAGTGACATTCCTCCCTAGACCATCAATTCATTTGACTAAGTTCTTGACTAGGTTGAAAGGCGATTTATTTTGAAACATCAAAATAGCGAGTTTTGAGCGCGAAATTTGACAACGTATCGAGTACTTTTTTGTATACTTCAGTTACCACAGAAAACCTTGCACCAAATTTTCAAGAAATTATAGGAAAAACAAAAAAAATTCTGATCATAGTCTTTTTATAATCTGGACAGTGGTCTGAATTTGGGTCTGATCATAGGCGCACTATAGTCTGGACAAAGGTTTGGGTTTGGTCTGAAAAGCGGTTACTTTGGTCTGGAAAGTCTGATCATAGTCTGTTTATAGTCTGGACAATGGTTTGAATTTGGGTCCGATCATAAGCGCACTATAGTCTGGACAAAGGTCTGGTTTCGGTCTGATCAGAGGACATTTTGGTCTGGAAAGTCTGATCAGAGATCATTTGGGATCTATTTTATGCAGGAATACTAGTTTTTGATATAATATATAAGAAGAGAGATTGGATTCAAGTTGATCCACTTTAAAACCACTGCGTTTCCTGTTGTTATGATTTCAAAATTTTTAAAGATTCTTTAAACCGTTACTTTAAAATTTCGCTATTGTTGTTCATTTCAGAAACTCCTAATGTACATACATTCCCTGTTTCCGGAAGTTCAATGTTTCCGCTAAAAGTGTATGCATTTTTTGGTCATGTCAAATTCCGCTCATTTCCTGCATTTTTTATTCCGATCAAATTCCTCTCATTTCTTGCTTTTTTTCCGCTCAAATTCCGCTCATTCCTTGCATTTTTTATTCCGCTCAAATTCCGCTCATTTCTTGCATTATTTTTTATCGATTCCGCTCATTCCGGTCAAATTCCGCTCGTTCCGGTTATCTCTGGCATTTTTTGAGCGGAATTTGAGCGGACTCCTCGACTTGGGTTCCTCATTCTCTCCAATAAAACAAAAAGATATCAAACTTAGTTTTAGCTTTCAGATTTGTTCCAGTGGTTTAAGAATAACGGCTATACGACTGATTTTTTTGTTTTTACTGATGCGATAAAGTTGATGCCCTATTGAATGTCAATCCGTGAAATTTAATTTATCAATTTCAGATTGAATTAACTTAGTTTTCAAACATTGTGAAACCGAATGAAAGACTGTTGAATGTAAAAACCAACAACCATTTTTTGAAATATTTAATTGGAAAGAAAATAATTAAGTGAATAGTTCTCTGATATTTGTTCCGACCCCACTTGTGGGGGGGGAGGGGGGGGGGAGGAACTATATACTCAAACGGGTTTTTTTTGTTCAGTCAATTTTGGCCGATCGATATATTCATCGCAGAGAAATGTGAGTGGTATCATTAAAAAGCTGGTCCAGCGCAGAATTAAAAATTAAAAATATTTTTTGATTTTTGTTTTTTTGGGGGGAGTTATCGAGGATTGAAGTTTTGTGTG
Organism: Convolutriloba macropyga; assembly: GCF_964194025.1. Lineage (NCBI taxonomy): Eukaryota > Metazoa > Xenacoelomorpha > Acoela > Convolutidae > Convolutriloba > Convolutriloba macropyga. The sequence goes on along the minus strand of NC_134468.1, from coordinate 73,122,849 downwards.
AACAAGGGATATTTGTTCACTTTTAGTGTGATTCTTCTTCAAATTGAGATGTTTTCTATAAAAATAGTACTTCAAACTTGAAGTGCTTGCCATAAAATGAACCAGTTTCGTGTTCCTAATAGAATGAAGACGATAAAAAAGACTAGTTTTGGTCTCATAGGGAGCTTTAAAATAAAAAAAATCGAAATCTATTGGAGAGCTCTTTTTTTGTAAAATTTTTCTACTTTTTTGCTTTTGTAAGTCACCTAGAGACAAGTCACTTTTCATATCGAGGTTCCGTTAATGACAAACCTGCTTTACAGTCAAATGAAGCCCAATGAACAAAAAAATCGTTTTCAAGGAATTGCTCATGTTTTTTTAACTTCGACTCTGAGTTTTTGTAATTTTAAATGAAATTTTGAATTTCTTTTTGATTTTTGAGTCTTATGGCATGGACTCATTGACTAACAGTGCAATATGTTCCGTAATGAGATTTAAGTGAAAATATCTAATGCTTTGAGTGGACAGCTAACGGCTGTGAAGACTTTAAATAAAATTTTTCGAAAAATTATTCGAACGCTAACCAATCATGAACTTATTATGGTGAACTGAAAATCAGTCTCTGTGATGACAGAACCCTCCTCAGTCCTACTGTAACCAAATATGATCTATCTGGCGGTTTTATTTTCTAACTTTTAGAATTATGACTTCATTGACACAATATTTCATAAAGTTTTAAATCTTTTTAGATAATTCCGTATTATTGGTTACTTCTGAAATCTTTTCACATTTTCCTAAAATTGGAAGCTCCTATTGGCTTCAAGAAGACATTCAATGGATCACAGATATTTTTTTCAGAGAAAAGCTTATGGTTTCAAATGGCTTCGAACTATTTCTTTTCGCACTTCTCTACTGAATTTTTGGTTTTTGCCTGATTTTGTTGTTGTTTTCTCAAACAATCTCATACTCCTATTGAATCATATTTGAGCGTATTTATTGACTTTCTTCAAAATTTATCGGATTTAATGGCTGTTAAAAAATTAAAAATAATTTTTCGAAACTTTTTTTTGAATACTAACCACTCTTAAAATTGTCGTGAACTATTAGTCAGTCTTAGTATTGACAGACCGACTTGCTTTTTACTGAAACTAAAATCATTTTCATTGGCGATTTTATCTTCTAGTTAATGATTATACGACTTCAATAAAAAGAATTCAAAATTTTTGTAAACAACTTTTGGATAATTTTGTTTTATTGGTTACTTTTGAACTCTTATCACACTATCCAAAAAATACACATTATCCAAATTTTACTCTAATTCTATTGGCTTGGAAAAGACTTTCACTGGATCACAGACAAAATTTTCAGAGAAAAGCTGATGGTTTAAATGGTTTCAAGTTTTTCTTCTCTCACTTTTCTACTGAATTTTGGTTTTCGCATGTTTTTGTTGTTGTTTTTAAAGTCTTAAGACTTATTGTGATCTCTTATTGATAATCTATACATTACAAACATTTTTTCTGCTATCGTGTTGTTTCTGAGCGTAGTTTTTGACCTCTATTAAAAGCCTTAGAGTTTAATGGCTGTTAAGACTTTTAAAAAAGTTTCTGGAAATTTTTTTGAACGCTAACCGATCCTAAACCTATTTTCGTGGACTGTTTGTCAGTCTTATTACTTTAAAGTACCCGTATTTTTTCAAAAGCAGTCAAAAAATAATCTGGTTAGCGGTTTTATCTTCTACCTATTAGTTTTAAAACTTCAATGCCAACAGTTTTCGTATATTTTTTTTTAAAATTTCGGTTGCCTTTTCATTTTTTTGGATCCTTTTGAAATCTTGTCACATTATCCTAATACTGATAGTTCACATTGGTTTAGGGAGGTTTTCAACCGATCATATATAAAGTTTTCAGAGAAGAACTTATGATTTAAATTGCTTCGATACTTTCTTCTGGCACTTTTCTACTGAATTTTTGGTTGTTGCCTGTCTTTGCTTGTTGTTATGTTCATCTTCAAAAACCTGTTGTAAGGTCTTATTAACTAATATGAATAGCCAGAAACCTTTTTGTCCCATGGAGGCATAATTTAGCGTATTTAGTGGATTCCTTTGAAAGCTAATGAAATTAATGGCGTTGATACTACGAGCTTTCTCAAAAATTTCGTGGTTCTATTGTATTTGTTCATATTTGATTTTTTAAAACTATATTGACAAAAGGGGGATCTCATTGCTATTCAAAAATTAATTGAACATAAAAAGTTATTAGAGAAAAGTTAAATGCCTTCTCGCTCAGTTTTTTTCTTGAATTTGCTGACGTAAACTTTCCATCCGCTGTATAGTTAGGAGAAATAAAATTTGAGTAGTTAAGGTTTTATCTGACTGCATTTTGACGTTGTAACTATGTGCTTTTAAAATTAGATATTCACTTTTTGCTGTGAAGTTTTGTTTTTGCTAATTTTTGTCATTGTTTTTTTTGTGTCGTAATTTCTTTAGAGTCAGATCTCATTGGCGCTGTAATAAGGCATGGCATTATGTAATTCAATTGACAGATAGGTTGTGTAACGATTGTTTTAAGCTCAAACATCGATTTTTGTTATTTCTTCATTTGGTTGACAATTAAGTCAAAATTGTAGATGAGCTCGGGTCGGAACATCATGTGCGAACGCACATTAACGAGCCGCCTTGTCAGATTAAAGTTTTAAAAATGTGAGAGAAATTAAATGATCTGGAAAAATTTCAATACTGGCTGCTGTGCATCGTCTGCGGTTCTGAGATTAATTCATATTGTTTTTGACTAATTATGAGTTTTTATAGGAAATCTAATAAACAATTTGCAGAAAAAGTTGCAGAGAGCTGCATCTCAAAAACTTTTTGTCTCTCTTCCTTCGTCCTTATGGTTACTGCTTATCTACATGTTTCGTCTTTTGCAGCCTCAAGTTGGTGGTATTTAGATACATTGCCCACAAAGATTTAACGTTTTAGCGTTTTTTGCTAATGTTATTCAAATTTTTGAATATTTTTGTCTTTTTGGCTTATAAAGGTCGACAAAAGTACCTGACGGCTTAATGATTGATTTTAAAGTTCATTTTATCGAATTGATTTCGTTTTTCAAATTTTTGATGTATTTTGGCTTTTGCGTCTAATTAGCTTATAAGTAAACAAAAGTTGGTGTTAGCTTAATAGTTAATTTTTATTTTAAGTTTCGGCTAATTGCTATTGAAATGTTTTATATTGAAATCAGAATTGTTTAGTATAAAAAAATTCCTCGGAAGATTTTTTTCACTTCTTTTTAGTTTTTTAATATTTATGTTTTGTTTCAGTTTGCTTCAATCTTATTTTTATAAAGTGTGTTCACAACAAAAGAAAAATGTTCGGATTTTCAGCCGCTAGGTGCTTATCAGAAAGATTAACATAGCAATAGCAAAATTTGAAATCGATAAGAAAAGTACCGTTAATATTTTTTCAATCCGATAATTATTTTTGACAGGGTCGAAGCAATTTTTAAACACAGACAATCTTTATAGCTTCATTCTTATAGTGAAAAAAAACATTGTAGCTCATAAATTATGCACAGTATGAAAGTACACCTGCAGTTTCAGTTTTTATTGCTGCACAATTCTGGAATTTGATTAAAAATCCGTTGCAAATTGTTTTGTCAGTACCAATGCTGTTGTTAATTATAACTTTCTTAGGTGCAAAGATAATATTTTTGTTTCAATTGCTTTGTTCAAGTTGTAGCAGAATAAACAAAAGCAAAAAACTATTTACTCAAAACTTGCATTGAAAACCTGCCCGTGAACAAATTGCTCCGAAAAATAAAACAGTCAAGTGACTGTCTTTCAAGTTCATAAAAACGTTTAATTCTGAGAGCATAAAATGCAACTGCTTGAAAATCTTTCCTGTTTCTTCAAAAAAATTATTCTTTTCATCACATAGCGTTATTTTCACGGTGACATTTCCGCAATCACTTCTCTTTAAGGAATTTGGAATTGGAGCGTAAGATATTTACTCTAAATTTAACCAATTTGCGTCATTTTACAAAAAGCGCAGTAGTCGTGAACAAAGCGTATAGTTTAAGAAAAAGGGGAGGAGATTGGTGATCTTGTTAATCATTGATTGCCCCACTAGAGAGGAGGGTAATAAGCTTATCCTATTCCTACTTTTTCTTTTATTCACTTTCCATTCTAAACTGAACTGAAAATTTTTTCTATTCAATTAGGCAACAATTTCTAGCTGTGCAATTCACATATTATCCCTTTGTGTTAATTATCTAAAACGCGTTCCTTTTGTTCTCAGGTAGAGATCGTGTTGAATTTTGCATTTTTATAATTATTTTTCGTATAATTATGACCACTTTATCGTATCAATTCAATTGAGGGCCTTATTAGCTACGGAAGAATTTTTTTTTTGTAAACATTGAACTTCACTAGCGCGCGGGAGATGTTTGGTCAAATTGTGAAAGTTGATAACATTTTCTTATTTCACGGCTACAGTCAGAAACGTTTTGCAGAAAAATACAAGCACTTAGAAACACTTTAGCCAAAGCATTTTTAGATTCTGCATGGTTTCATTAGTAGGCAACGATTCAAAACTGGAGCTAATCTTAAGAGAGTAAGCAATTAACTAAGAGTTTTATTAATTATAATAAATCATAGACAGTTTTATAAAGCCCAAAGACACGGCAAGACTGAGAATTTGCTAGATGATCACTCGAGAACCTACAAGAGCTACCCGGGTCACTGTTCATACAATTTTCTTTGATTTTATACTGGGTCCAATAAATTTCGTATTAATCATATAGGGTCATATATGATTTGTATATTTTGTAATCATACAAAGATCATATATGATTTCATGGAAATCATACAGGATTCAAACAAAAAATTGAAGGTTGGAAATCCGTATTGTTGTCATTTTCTTCAATCTTGGAAATCTTACAATGTCTTGGAAATCATACAATGTCATATATCTTGGAAATCTTGGAAACCATATAATGTCATATATGATATGGTAGATAAAACATTGACTGATTCCAAAAAATCCCATGTAACGCAGTCAGAGGTCATTTTTAATAAAATATAGCTTAGTTGTAATCAAAATTTGGCTACTTGGGTGCATTAAAACAACAAAATTGGATTTTGTACGTGTTTGAAAAATGATTCAAAAAATATTTGCATCAAGAAATTTTTTTCTCGTTTCTAATAATTGAGCATTTAATTGTATATACTAGCTTCAGATATTATTAAAAATTTAGTCAAAGAGACTTACTTATTCTTCCATAGAGCATCCAAATTTGCAAGAATTTGAGCTTTTACGGGGAATAAGATAAGTCATATTTATCGATAATATTAAAACCTGGATTGAGGGGAAGCAAGATGTATAATTTTTTCTAATCATACTAGGATCATAAATGTTTTCTTTGTAATCATACAACAATCATTTGTGATTTCTTTGGTACCATACTAGGCCCGAACTAAAAAATCAATTATAGTCAGTGTGGAATAATATATGATCATTGTATGAATTTTCAAACTGGGTAAATCGGTTTCTAGCAGTTCTGTTGTTTTAAACAAGCTGAAGCTTTCGCAATGGAGTTAAGTTTTCACTTCTCATCATGCATAAACCACTCATAAATTTTCTTCCTCCCAATCATTATGGGAAAATCATCTTTTCCTTGGCAAGATCTCGGATTCTCAACCGAACGTTTTCAATTACGGGTAATTGTCATATCAACGAATAGTAAAGGTTATTCTAGTAATGAATTTTTTCCTCAACAGGTTTTTGAATTGATCTTGCAGGCAAATTACAAATCCGCGCGATTTATCTTGACATCATTGTTCACATTATCTACTTCATTATATGATACAAGAATTTTTCATGCCTAATAGAAAACACACTCCATTCAGTAGAGAAAAAACAATTTGCAGGTTCTTCAATTGTTAATTAATTTTTACATTTAATTAATCAATGTTTTTATAACCTTTTTATAGTTTTTCTTTATGTTTTTTGGAAATCTTTAATAAATTATTTTTACTTGCCGATTAAGGAATTAAAAATGAATTTTTATCCTTTATTGAGTTCTAATGATTCAGAAGCTGCGTTTTTATAAGATGCGTAATAACTTTCGAAAATATTTTGTCATGTGTTTTACTTGATTTAACATGTGATTCTTTAGAGCGCATACAGGAAAACTTTTTGAAGTTGTGTTGTGAACTCAGAGTACTTGTAATGGTACTTTTTGTCACCATTAACTCCGAAGCCTAAAAAACTTACAAAAACTTGAATTACTGAGCCTAGCGATGAACAAATATTTTTCAGGCTCACTTTTTTCGTCAAAAATCTGGGGGCATAACTAATGAAGTGTTCCTTAAATTCTTTTTATTGGACACGTTTTTTAATGAAAAAATGCAGATTTAATGTTATTTTATCCATTAGCCGGAAAAAAGTTGAAAAACATAATGACCTCAACAGATGCCAAAATAAGTAGTGATTATATGGGAGAAATTACTTTTATTTGGCAGGTCAAACTATTCGAAATACAACTTTTTTTCTTTAAGAATCTTCTTTAAGATTCCATATCCGACTGAAAAACGATGTTGCTAATTTCCACCGTGTCCCCAAAACTTCTATGAAGTAATGTTTGACTCCTTTGTAGTTCACTTTTGTAGCTAATCAAAGCTGTTTTGTCATACAAAAGCGCATCAGTCGTACAAAGTTTTAGTCAAGTCGTAAGTTTTCATCAGATTATAAAGTTGAACAAGCTTTTTTTTACTATAAAAAGTTCTGCCTGACAAACTCTTAAACGTTCATTGAGTAATATTTTATTGAGCAGAATTTTTATTGTTTTCTTAGTCTTATTTTATTGTTTTCTGACATCTGATAAGACAATGTTGAAAGGAGAATATTTGGCAAACCTAACATGATCATTTTTCATGTTAGCCCCCCGCTTAAACACAAAGCGGGGGGGCCGAGAGTTGCAATAACGACAATGAATCTAATCGGATGTTTTCTTCTTGCCAAACTTTGAACAAAAAATAGGGTTCAATGTTTTCCGTTTTCAACAACTACAAGACGTGCCAAGAACTACAATAATTAATGTTCAAGCAAAACTTCAGAAGCTACGAGCGAAAAAATACTTCTTGTGTCAAATTTTCCAACTTTCTCGACATAACAGGACAAGAAAGCTTACTCGTTGACGAAATCACTGCATCTAAATATCGATGTAAAATATTTTTAGCGGAGTAAAAATATCCTTTAAGATCAAAGCTAGGAAAATATGGCGATTGATCCACTGCTCATAACCAACATCATCACTGCTTCACGCTACATGACATTGAAGCCATTTAAGTGTCACTTCAGAGCAAATTATATCTCTTTTCGCGTGCTATATCTCCGCCATTACTGCCGAAATAACCACTTGTTTTGTACCTCCTGTTAAACGAAAAACAAACACATTTAAATGCCATCTAATAAAAGCAGACGACACAAATTACGCACTGCATAACCTGTTAGTAAATTTCACCTGTTATTAAATACAGTTTGAGTTATCATCCTATCATTGAAACCTATGATTGCTGGTTAATATTACTAACCATGGTTATAAATGGATGTAATATTACCAGTAAACACAATCACAATTGTACATAAAGAGGATGTTTTTATGTTGAATGTAATGTAGCATAATTTTGCCACGTTTCATTCACAACTTTGACAAAGTGCTGCGTTTCGCGTCACTTGACAAGCTTTTGTTGTGGATTTTGCTCATTGTAATCAAAGCTATCTTTAACACGCTCTGCAAATCAAACGTTCGTCAGCCTTTTAAGAGACAAAAATTTATAAATTTAACTGCAACATCAAAAAATTGATAAATGTTACTGTTTAATTCCATATTCAGTTCTTGAAATTCATCTCTGTATTATTCAGCTTCAATTCAGTTCGATTTATTATTGCTTAAAACATGCATAGAGCTCTTATCGTTATTGCTTTATCAGCAGTTTACGCTTTTTAATTGCTGAACATTGATTAATTTTAATTTTTGCTGATTTTTAGAGCTCTTGTAGCTGAATCTTTTGCAGCGCTACAGATCAAATTATATCTCTTTTCGCGTGCTATATCTGTTCGCATGTAATTTCTGTTCGACGTTTGCTTGGGAAAAGTAGCTAAACGGCATTTTACAGCAAATTACTGCGATCATATTTCTAAAAGTGTCTAGGATTTTGGTCTGAAAATTTTATGATCAACGGTGGAACTCGATCCAGTTCAATTTTTTTAAATATTTCCACCAATTTCTTTGCAATTCCATTTATTAATTGAATTACTATTTTTTCTAAAAAAAGAGAGATTTTCTTTGGAAGCTTATTTCTGAATTGCTTATCCTGAGTAGACGAATTTCATACACTTCAGAGCTCCTCTTTGGACTTCTTTTCTGAAGAAAAATCGAAAGTTATTTGCAGTATCTGAAAGTGTTGCCAATCAGATTTTACTGAAAGATTGATACGGCCATCATACTTTGCAATGGCCACTTCAGATAATCAGGACTCGCTCTTTGCCGATTCTTCCATCGTCACTCCAGAGGTGGTGCAGGATTCATCTCCTGTTCCAGCGCCAATTACAACTCGTAGGCAGTTGGTGGGATCTAAAATACAGCCTTGGGATATTCTGTACAGTCTGTTGTTCGCAACTTCAGCGTTCTTTGCAGTGTTCTTATTCACTGTATGCTTCATCGCAGTCGCTTTTTGGTGTGCTAGAAGGTTCTGTCAGGGATTTTCAGGTTAATCAATGAGGAAATATTCTAAAAAAAGTAATATCTATTTGGTTTTGGACTCCCGAGTGAGGTTTATGAACCTGCTATAAATTTAGTGT
>NC_134468.1:73029016-73109016 GCF_964194025.1 Convolutriloba macropyga | reverse complement strand
AACCAAAATCAGCAAAGAAGCAAGGCTCAGGTGGTTGATAACACCATAAAACAAATTATATTACCCTTTTTTATGAAGTACTAATTTCATACCCCTCATTTAGCAGAGACACATGTGTGCAATTTTTTTAAAAAGTAATTTGCTTGAAATATGGGTATGTGATTCTTATTGAAATTGTATGCATTAGCAAAATAGGAAAAGATGCTGAGGAGAGGGCCGGTAATTCCAAGTTCATGCTCCATGAGGTACGAATTACCAAAAGAAAAGAAGCAGAGATTTGGCGTCAATGCTTTTGATGGGCTAAATTTAAGGCATATGCAAACGTAGGATAAAAGGAGGACTCTGAAAAATTCAAAATCAGTTGTTTCGGACTTTTTGGAGCTTCAACAACGACTTGGCCCTCTCTCCAGCTACCCTCTCCAGAAGACTTCAGTTCAATCTTCTAACTGCAACTCTTCTTCCTAGTCCAGTAGACAACAGCAGAAATGAGGTTGCCCCCTTGCAAAAGAGAAGCACTGGAACCTGGTAGAAGACCAGAAGAGCGCGAGGCTCAGCAGAAGGCTCATGCTCCCGAGAACGTGTTTAAGCACGCAATAGGCAATCTTACAGTGGTGGTCCCAGAGAAGCTACTGTGAGGAAGAAGGAGACAATTTCCAGCTTCGAATGGCTTAACCAGGAGCTGGAGCGGGAAGAGGTGGCGGCGCTGCAGTGGCTCCAGCGACAGGAGGCCCCCACGCCCAAGTACCCAGCAAGTTTCTGTCGAAGTTCCTTAATTTTTCCGACCGTTGGGTGAGACATTTCTATGCTGTCTGTCAAGAGAACGGGTGGAATGACGCGCAGTCAAGAGAAATTCTGCCAACATGCTTGACTGGTCATGTAATTGACGAGTACTACGTACTTCCGGCGCAGTTCCTGCAACAAGAAGCAGTACACCCAGCACCAACACTCCAGATTCAACTCATTGAGGAAAAGGATCGGAGACTACCCACACTTGAGGACGGCCAGGGCAGAAACTAAGAGTCTGCAACAAGGGGAGTCTGAGAAGATTGTGGATTTCTAGCGACGAGTGCAGAAAGTTAGAGAATCGGCCATGGCAGCTCTAGCGGCAGATGCAAGAGACTTGGCTGCGAAGGAGACCTTCATAGAAGGATTGGTGGACCCGGACGAGAGGGGGCACCTGCTGCGGGAACGTGAGGGGGGAACCCGCAACGCTGAATGCAGCATACCAGAGACCACTTAATCTAGAAGCAGTGACCAAGGTTGAGGCTCAGAGATACCGCCGCCGTGGTGTTGGTGTACGATATGTGAACGTTGAGGGCACAGACTTGGGAAACAATTCTGCTCTCGATTCAATTCAATCATCGCTTGTGCAGTCCCTTAAGATGCAGGAGGAAATGATGCAGGTCAAGAAAAATGGTTTCCAGGCAATGAAACCTCAGCGACCAGAAAGGAGCGAAAGGACGAAGCAAGACATTGAGTGCTATGCGTGCCATGAGAAAAGGCACTATTCAAGAAACTGTCCAAATAAGAAGGAACACTTAAAGGAGGATCGACAGGGGCGCGAACATAATCGACCCAAGACTGCTCCGGCCAGAATTGTGTCACCCGTTTTTGTCCTAAAACCACCCGGATCCTCGAAAGCAACTTCAGTGGGAGAAAGCAGCGTTCCATCGATACCAGTGAAAGCCGATATTGATGGAGCTGAAAGAGGAGCTGTAGTGGACACCCGAAGTGGGGTAAACCTCATGTCCACGGAGATAGCAGAACAGTAACCCGTACCACTACAGAAGTATGGCGGGACAGTGTACCATGGGGAGGGCAAACAGATCCGACTCCTAGGTAAAAAGACCGTGTCAGTTTGCATGGGCGGCAAGTCTGTGTGCGATGCAGACTTTCTGGTAGCCCCGATGGTAAGAGCGGACATCATCCTTGGCACAATTTTGCTCGTACTACTGAATCGAGTGCTGTTGCATTCGATTGTGTATTCAAGACCAAAGTGATTGCCAACACTTTCGACCACTGGCCAAGTGAGATGAGCGGATTTGAAGGAGGATTCTTGACAGCCAGATGCCTAAACGCAATAGAATTAGCGCCCTACGGAAGACTCTCTGTGGAGATTGAGATCTCGGAGAGCGGGGTAAATATGTCTCAAGGTAATTTTCTGGTCTCGGAAATGATTTGGCTCAATAAATCATTTTTGGCAATTCCTGCAACTTACTCGTGTGATGGCGAAATAGTCATGAAAAACCATGCAGCCACAAGTGCTAACATCGAAAAACTACTTCAATTGGCAGGACCATTCATACAGCATCAAAAAATGCAACGTCAGGACTATAGCGAGAAGCTTATGCAACACGGGATAGTTCCCTTCAACAGTTTCATATTCCTCGCTGTTCTGCTGGCAGTTGGTTTGGAAGTTGCTTGTGGTCACTGGAAGCTGCGGAGAAGAGTTCTGCGGCAAGTAAACTTAAACAAGAGTCACCAACAGTAGAAAGAGTCACATTCAGCAAAATTAATGAGAAAGAAGAACCTTTAGTTGAACTGCCTGCAGGGAAGCTAGACTTATAGCCAAAGATCCCAACTTTTACAGTTGCTTAATGCATATTCGCTTGATTACAGCTATTCAGGAGAATAGCAGGACTAGATGATGGGTATGTAAGATTGAATAATAGACGCAATTTAAGAATAAAAGAATTGTTGCTTAGCTTCAAATACTAAAATAAGAAAACCATCTCCGTATCACCCATCAGTAAATGGGCAAGTAGAGCGCCACAATAGAGTTCTGGCAGCTGTGATCAGCAAATACTGCTCAGAAAATCCACGAGAATGGGAGTCCATCCTCGTGTACGCAACTGTCCGGAAGTTGACAGGAGAAACTCTCTTCTCGCTAGTGTTGGGAGACGAAATCGTCTACCCGATTGAATTACTGTTCTCCAAACCACCAGACACAGAACTTACAGTACATGAATACACCCAACTTTTTGACGAGAAGTTTCGGGAAGGCAACATGTGTGCTCGTGACACCCTAGGCGCAGTACTACAAAGTCAGGACAAGTTTCTCAAAAGAACGTAAGGAAAACCGTATCAGAAAGACGACAAGGTGTGTTTTTTTTTCGTCTCAACTGGCAAACAAAACGAAAGAACAAACAAATCAACGTTATGATTCAAACAATTTGCCAAGTAGCGATGATGAAGATGATACATTGCTGCAGCGTAATCGGAGGATCCACAAGCGAGTTAGGGAGCCTGTATACAATGGTAACATTGGTAACATTGCCAACATTGGTGGGGACATACAAGATATTTTCTCTGAACCACCCCAAAATATGGCCCCGATGCCAGCAATCAATAGTGATGAAGAACCAGCAGCTATCGAAATTTAGCCCGAGCAGTAAGCAACAATCGATGCAATTAAAGAGCAACCGGTGATTGTTGCAGACGAAAAGAACAACATTGACGATGACGAACAGCGTCGATATCCGAGAAGAACACGACGCCCAGTAGACAAAATGGGACTCTACAAGTTTTATGTGTTGCATGATAAAACCATACGATTGCAATATCAAAGCAAAAATTACGAATGCGAATATGTTACTAATTTTATTTGGTGTAATCTATAGAGGAAAACATTTTAAAGGCACGAAGTAGTATTATTCAATGCGCTAGGTCAAAGTAACCACCCAATCACAAACAGTGCCAATCCTATTGGTTAGTTGTCAGCTTGCGTAATACAAATAGCAGACCGTTCTCTTTCAAAATCATGTTTCTGGGTTACTTTGTCTTGGCTTTACCTCTTATCCTGCTTTATAAAACTTTGTGAGTGCTAAAAATGCTGCGAAATTTTCTCATATACTGGCTGATTCTCTTCAAACTTGGCGAATTCATTCACGACGATTGTCTAGGAGCAGGATTGGTGTTCATCCCAGACAAGACGGTGTTTGTGGCCTCTTCTTTCAAGACGATGAGAGTGTTTGTACGCTTTCAAGAACTCCTACCCATTGACTTTAACCAACTACAACTCGCAAGACACAACCTTGCGCAGGATATGACCCAACAATGGGGCGGAAATTACAAAAGATGCATTTGCTCTTCCACGGTTGCTACGGAGAGTTACGGCAACTTGACTGCTAGTGCCGTTATTGAATTAGAAAACGAATATCAACAACTTCAACAAGATTCTCCGCTGTTCAAGGAGCGGATGTCATTGTTTAACAACCATTCGAATAAGGTACATGAGGAGACAAGGCAAAAGAGACAAGTGAACGTGCTATTGCCGGCAGGAGAGGCACTCATACAGTGTCCCAAGCTGGAGGAAGTTAGCTGTAAACTCTTCTACATATTCGGTTTATGCAAATCAAAGAAAGCAAGGCACATAAAGAAACTACATGAAGAAAACCCGAGAAAGAAGCGGAACGTGGGCTGGCTAAACACTCAAACGGGAGGTGCGGTCAAAATTCTGAGCAATAAGGAACTCGCTAAGCGCACTCGTGTCGAGACCATCAGGAACAATACCGGCGGAAACCTGGACTTGCTTGTCACCCAAACCAGTGAGATGAGGAAAGAATGGGAACGCATGAGCGGTTGGGGATGCAAGATAACCCAAGCGACACGAGATGGGCTGAAAGTCAATTTGCAGATCTAGAATCTGCTAAGAATTATATCCGAACTACAAGGGCAAGTTCTATTTGCACGTGCCATTGTGACCAAACTGGGATATGTGCTATGCGATGCCCTAATTTCTCTAAACAAAGGACTATTACCGGCAATTTTGCTACCGCCACCACAAATTAGAAACATTGTGTCAAAGAGGGAACAAACGGGATGGTTCCTCGCAATCAGCAAGAGCGAACTTGTAAAAAACGCCGAAATAACATCCAAAGAACTCCATTTTGATCTCGAAATTCCATTTCAACATACCTACGCAAAACACCAATTCTATCGGAATGTGGCGATTCCACAACCACTGAACAGCGGAAGGACCGCAAATGTTTACAATTTTCAGAAAGAGTCAGGATTTCGTCGTCTCCCCACAGCAAAGAAAATTTGGGGGAATTGGATAGATTTGAATTAGTCAAATGCCATGGCACTGACCGTCTTCGGTTCTCAAAGAATCCGTTTGATTTAACACGATCAGCGACGAGCTCGTGTCTGAGCAGCCTGTTTTTGGACCAAAAGACTGACGCGAAGAAATTGTGTCCACAGAAAATAATTCTGTTGCCGGCAAACTCATCAGCCCAATACCCGAGGCAGTCTATTCTTCTTCTTCAGTCAGAACACAACAATTATCATCTTCTTAACGTAACAATGGACACACGAGCAGGCCAAATACCTGGCTGTAGAGTTTGTTACGTGCAAACGCCCTACAATGGTCATCTAGAACTCCCTAGTGGTGATCTAATCTTTCAGGTGTGCAGTGTTGACACCAGAAAGATAACAACAATTCAATTACCTGGGAATCTACAGGAATTTTTTGATCACATAGAAAAACAGTTCACATTGGCACCAGCCCCTGAAAAAGATTATAAGAAATCGGAGATCCTCAAAGCCGTCAAATTGACACTAAACCACCTACCGGACAAAAATTTTGATGCCGAAAAACTACTTCAATTGGCAGAACCATTCATTCAGGACTACAGCGAGAAGCTTATGCAATATGGGATAGTTCCCTTCAACAGTATTATACTCCTCGCTATTCTGTTGGCAGTTGGTTTGGGAGTTGTTTGTGGTCACTGGAAGCTGCTGAGAAGACTTCGGCGGTTTCTTGCAAATAAACTTAAACAAGAGTGACAAGCAGTAGAAAGAGTTACTTTCAGCAAAATTATTGAGAATGAAGAACCTTTAGTTGAACTGCCTGCAGGGAAGCTAGACTTCTACCCAAAGATCTAGATTTTTAGAGTTGCCTAATTTATATTTGTTTGATTACTGCTATTCAGGAGAACAGCAAGAATAGATGAGGGGTATATAGGATTGAATAATAGACGCAATTTAGGACTACAATAATTGTTGCATAGTCTCAAATACTAAAATAAGAATTATGCCTGAGTCAAGCGCTATTCGCTTGACTAAGGAAATAAGTTAAAACAAGATTAACTCAGCAATATATAATAACAAAGTATATTTATATGCAGTGTAAAATTATCCTTGAAAATTTGTTTTTTATTTTCTTACTGATCCAATGATCTTGCTGAAATCTTGCTCCATTGATTGTCTCCATTCATAGTTGATCCAGGATCCACCAAATCGTGAAAGTTGATAAACCAAACAAAATTTGTGAGCAAATATTGAATAGGAAATGTAGTTTGAGTTTAGTAACAAAAATCATCAAGGAAACAAGGTTCGTGTGGTTGATTACACCATAAAACAAATTATAATACCCTTTTCAATGAATCACCAGTTTCATACCCCTCATTTAGCAGAAACATGTGTGCAATTTATTAAAAAGTTAATTTACCTGAAATAGGTACATGCGGTACGTATTACCAAAAGAAAAGAAGCAGAGTTTTGACTTCAATGCTTTTGATGGGCTAAACTTAAGGCATATGGAAAAGTAGGATAAAAGGAGGACTCTGAGAAATTCAAAATCAGTTGTTTTGGACTTTTTGGAGCTTCAACAACGCACTTGGCCCTCTCTCGAGCTAGCCTCTCCAGAAGACTTCAGTTCAATCTTCTAGCTGCAACTCTCCTCTTCTTCCTAGTCCAGTAGCCAACAGCAGAAATGAGGTTGCCCCCTTGCAGAAGAGAAGCACAGAAACCTGGTAGAAGACCAGAAGAGCACGAGGCTCAGCAGAAGGAGGCTCTTGCTCCCGAGAACGTGTTTGAGCACGCAATGAGCAACCTTACACAAAGTGTTCCAACAAAATTTCTGCCTATCAGGATCTCGGCAAGATTTGCAAGAATAATCATGATCTTGAATGGCATGGCAAGGTGTATCAAATTTCATTGCACTGGATGAGACCGAAATTTTTGATGAAACGTTTTAGCTCCATTTTTGTTAAATCCACTTTAGGTGGGGGCGGGAACTGTAAACTCAAATGGGTTTTTTTGGTCGGTCAATATTGGCTGATCGATATATTCATCATAGAGGGTTGCGAGTCCAGCGACCAGTGCAGAAAATATAATTTAAAAGCTTAAAGAGATTCGATTTTTCCACGGAGTTATTGAAGTTGAAACTCTTGTGAACAATTGACTGATTTTCGTTGTTTTTGTTCACACTTTTCGTTTTTCTACCTAATGTTTCGCCCATTCTGTTGAGAATAAGTAACAAATGTGTCATTGATAGTTTTTTTGGTTCAGCCTTAGAAGATAGAAGAGTGTTGCTGAAATAATTGATCAAACTTTTTGGCTACCAATTCAGCTAAATTTTTCAAGTTCTAATCGTTTATTCATCAAAAATTGCAAAAAGCATCGTTAATCCCCTTTGTTTAGATTTGCAGAATTATAACAAATATAAATTGCTGACACAATCTTTCTTGAACTCTAGAGATCCCAAGTTTTACTTTCAGAATGTTTTTAAATTAAAATGTCCCTGGTTTCCTGCTAAATTAACTCGATAATTATCACAAATTCTTAGTTTATTTTTTAAAATGATTTATTTTTGTCAAATTATCCTTATCCACAATATCTCAAACAATTAGGTTTTCCTAATGAGCGGGCAGCAATAGCAAGGCAGGTTTTGGTCTAATCGTTGCTCTTACAGACCAAAAACAAGTCGGTGCCTTTTTCAAAAAAAAATTATCGCTTTGTTTCATTTTTTGTATGTTAAAAAGGGAACAAAACAACTTAAATCAAGGTTTAATTGTGTATTTTTAGTCAAAAGTTTTGGTCGTTTTGACTTTTGAGAAATTTTACGTTTCAAAATGAAAATTAGATAATTGAATTTTGCTACTTTTTCTTTTTTTAGTCAATTGTAGCTTAAAGTCACAAAAAGTTACATTGTCTTTCTAATGGACAAAAATATAATAATATGTAAAGTTTTACTTTTCAATTCATGGTGTTTCGATTCTGATACAAAGAGTTTTTCCAAAAAATTTCTATATTTAGACATTTTACCATCTCTGAGGTACTTTTTATTGTCTTGTCACATTATTTATAGGTCGGACATGACATCATTGTCATTCAAAAAGAAAATGCAATTGAAAATATCCGTTTGTTCAGTTAGTTAATAATGGTTTTAATGGCATTATAAAATAAAGGAATTCTTTGATTTTCTCTTATTCGTCTTTTTATTTGTAGTCATACAAAAATCTTTTGATCGCAGGTCTTTTTTTTATCGCAGGTCTTAGTATTTTTGAATGGATGAACAGAGAATTTTTTTCAGTTGATAGCTTAAGTGTTTTTTCACTTCAAGTTCGAATGTTTTAAAAAATCTATAATTTTTTTAAATTTTGCGCATCACTGTTCTTTTTGTCCATTTGTTACCCTGCCTCGTTAAATACAAGTCGCATATCAAATTGTTGGCGTTGAAGTAAGATCCATTTTAAAATATCCAAGTTTTAAGTGCACTGCTTATTGTTTCAACGGCTTCTGCAACGGTTTTTTTGCAAAATTTTATTCTATTTTTTTAATTTTCCGTTTGTTTCTGTAGTCGTACATTTTCTGAAGAATGACAGGTCTCAAGGTTTTCACATGGGGGTATGCAGGAAAATATTTTAATAAACTTACTCAAAACGTTTCGTTTTACGGACTGGTTTCATATTTTTTAGTGGAAAACAAATTAATTTTTTTAGTTTACAATTTTTTATGCTAGTTTGACTCTGTCTATAGGGTTTTTCTTCAACAAAAATTAACATTGAGTTTTGGATGTAAATAATATTTGTTATTTATGTTTGTTTTTGTTGTTTGTTTTGACTCCTTGTCTTAATATTGGCAAGTCTTATCGGCCCTCTAATATGGCATTATTTATTTTACCAAGTCACTTAAGTTGGAGACTATAATTTTAATCATGAACCATTTGTTTAAAAAATATTTGAAGTTTTGAAAGTCTTTTATCTCTTCTTCATTTGGTAGACAATTAAGCCAAAAATGTGGATGAGTGGGGTCGGAACATCATTCGCAAACGCACATTACCGATCCTCCTTGTTATCTCTTTCCAGTTTTAGCTCAAAAATTGGGCAAATTTTGTATAAATACCTCATGATTAAAAAGAGCAATCAATTTCGTTACAAATTATTTCACAAGAATACTTTTTCTACTTTTTTGATCACAAGTTGTCTTGAGTCAAAAAATGACAAAGTAAGATGATCGTTGGCAGACGTGCTGCGCATATAAAGAACAAAACAAGATATTGTAATTTTTGAAAAGGCAAGACGTGGTGATGAAACATTGAAAGCGTGTTAAACCAGCTCTTGTTTGACAGTAAAAGCCAACTTCAGACCACAATAGAAAGTGGCTTTCTACTCTTAATGGTATCGTAATTACTCTCATTTGTTTTTCTCCACTCAATTCATTACTGTACTCTTTTTAGCAGAATCAATAATTTGAACAATTTTGCCATGAGTGCTATGTGCTGTTTGCTTAAAGAAATTTTTAGTCTGGATTTAAGCATTGATTCGTTGACACGTATAATGCATTTCAATTTTTATACGAAGATTTGCACCACGATACAGAATTCGGTTTCTATTCCGCAATTTTTTGGATAAAGATAAAAAAAATCGGCAAATGCAATTAAAATTTGCCTCAAGATTCCAACAGTTAAAGCTATTTATTATAATGAGTAATAAGGCGTATTACTTAAATCACCAAGAACCCTGAGTGCCGGTCGTAGCTACTCAAACAATTTTGTTATAAATTTAGTCGATCTGTTGAGATGAACGAGTTGATGTTTGGGGCTATCTCTTTGCGCTGCGCAACTTAAATGCCAGGCGGTGGGATTATCTCCATGCGCAGTGGAGAGGGGTATTTCGCTTTATAACCAAGCCCCCCACGAAATTATATCCCCCATTATGCTATGTTCACCATGATTGGGGGCTATGCATTATATTATCACTAGGCTGCTAATTTTTGCTATTCAGCATAGTCTAACCCTAGTATATAACCGATGGCTATCTTGCAAGATCTTGCAAGAATCTCGCAAGAGTTTTGTAAAATTACGCACCATCTTGAAAGATCTTGCAAGAATCTTACAAGAGTCTTGTAAAATTACGCTCCATCTTGAAAGATCTTGCAAGAATCTTGCAAGAGTCTTGTAAAATTACGCACCATCTTGAAAGATCTTACAAGAATCTTACAAGAGTCTTGTAAAATTACGCACCATCTTGAAAGATCTTGCAAGAATCTTGCAAGAGTCTTGTAAAATTACGCACCATCTTGAAAGATCTTGCAAGAATCTTGCAAGAGTCTTGTAAAATTACGCACCATCTTGAAAGATCTTACAAGAATCTTACAAGAGTCTTGTAAAATTACGCACCATCTTGAAAGATCTTGCAAGAATCTTGCAAGATTCTCCGAAAATTACGCACCATTAATATAAGCGTCTGATAAGCAAGGGTCTAGCAAGATAAGGGTCAAACTCTTGCAAGACCGCTGCAAGCTTGGCGTCCGGAAATTTAGTCTTAGCTTGAGCGTTGGCCTTTTTAGCTTCTCTAATGACTAAAGACGGCGCATTACTGAGATCCAGAAGGAGCGCACCTGAATTTGCCACAAAACAAAAAAAGACTCTAATTAGCTAAGAATAATGCTCGAAGGGGCACAAAAGAGGGCGGGGGTTATCGCACTGCAGAAAGAAACAGACAAACATACAAAAAAACCTTTAAATGTACAAGAAAGAGGGCACATACATGGCTGGGGGTTATTGCGCTGCAAATTGGCGGAATCATGATGTCCACATAAAAAGAACATCTCATCACAATTGCGTCAGGTAGCACAAAGATATGTGACTGCCTCATACTGAGTAATTCTCCATGTAACCTCTTTTCCACCTTACCATTAATTTTCGAAATTTTTATCATAGCTTAGTTTTTCTCTTGTTTGTTCTCCCTCGTTCTTGAAATGTGAACCGTTTTGAATCTTATTTTTATTGATGTAACAAACTAATTAATCAGTCACTACATCACTAAATGACCATAAAAAGTTTTACATATTGCAAACAAAATGAGGTTTATCTGAATTGTTGATTGAAGATCCAAAAGTTGCGTAAAAGTTTGTGTAGCAGTTATAATACCACAAAAGTTTATAATACTTAGTAACGACAGTTATCAAATGACTGTCTCATTGTTTTCTTTTTTAATTGATGCACCAAATTTAAAAGCCGGGAAGATTTGCTTGATATGATAATACAGTAAAAACATGAAGTACCAGTCATTATTTTGTCTCGTAATGCTAAAAGCAGTATATGACCCAAATATCAAGGATGCTAAACGACAATGTTTCTATTCATTCAGCCTCCCCAGTTAGCTGAGCCAGTTGTCGTTTGTGGCTTTTCCTCTCCGTTGCCAGAATTGATTGCCAGTCGATCTAATAAAATACCGGTTTATTTACAGATTAAATTCTGAAACATCAGTGAACCAAAATGTAGATCATTTATAGATTTGATATCTGTGAGTTTTTGCTTAAACGTAAATCAGCTAGGTGAAACCTACCTCTGCTTTGGTCGTTGTTTTTTTCTCAGTAAAAATTATCCATATTAATTGAGTCGCGTTAAAAAATGGAAACGAGATTGAGTTTTTTATTACTATCAATTTCTACATGGCTATACATCATTCAAGTGCACGTTCTCGTTAACACACCTGCATGAGAAAGTTTATAGAGTTCACTTTTTTGCTGCTTGTGTAGTTTTGATAATAAAACTTAACGACTGTTTTCAACGCTGTCACGCAAATTGACTCTCTATCTATGCTTATTTAAGGCTAGCCAGCGGCGAAGAAACTTGTCAAAAAAGCCATGAATAGAAGTCTTAATCCAAACGAAAGATTTTACAAACATGAACCAATAAAAGAGCTAAGCAATGCTAAAAATGTTCAAAAACTAATTTTGTAATTGTGATTAAGAACCACGAGAAAAATTGGTGGCACGCACTTCATAACTAATCAACCACAAGCTAATATATAACATTTTTACACAAGTTAGTTCGAGTTATAAAGCTCGAGCCGTTACATGATTAAAAGCGATTTATAATAGCTCACAGAACAACAAAATTTATATTCTAAAACTAGCATTAATCATTACTATGCACTGATCGAGAAAAAAATAAAGCAGTGAAAACTAGATAAGGAAAATTAGATCTCTTTGACGATCTTTCCTGGCATATTTATAACTGCAACTTGAAAATTGCTTTTTTGAAGGAAAATAATACCAAAAATGAGTCGTTTGTCGGCAATTGAAGAGCTCAGCTCGCAATCGAACACCCAAATGACGGCCACTCTTCGAAACAGTTTGAGCGAAGATCGCCTCAGCCAGTTATCCGAACTGGACCGAAGCGTGGGTGAAAACTCCAGTGATTCCGGAGGCAACTCTGTCGACTTATCGGCAGGTGGAGTTGGGGTGGTGAAATCGAATCACCTGGTGGCTCTGGGTGGAGGTGGTGGAAATGTGGTGGGTGGTCCTGCGGGTGGAGTTGTACAAATAGGAGAAAGAATTGGTGGTGCGGTGAACTTAGGAGAATTGCCCCCTCGGAGTCAATTTTCTCCGCCTACCTCAATTCCGATTGGGAATATAAAAGCGCATCGCTCGTACGTAGTCTCTACTTTTTTCTATGAAAAACAGTTTTAACTACATATCTTGCTCATAAGAAGGAATTCTACTACTCCTCTTGGCAAACTCATAGTGACCCAAGGAGCCTGACAATTTTGCCGTGAGATGAAACAGCTATCACAGTACTAAATTCTGATCTTTTTTTGCTCTTTTATACAATAATTTCAGTTGTGATTTTAAAAAAATGAAACTCTAAAGATGTTGAAATGTTTGAATTTGCGCATCACTATACGGTTTCACTAGCGCGAAAAGACATGAAATGATCTTTGAAAACAATTTGGTGGGGTTTATAGAAAAAGTTATTGGTTTTTTCCAATTTGTGCTAAGTAGGGGGTGACAAATCAATTATACCACCATTATCATTGTAAAAATTGTTCGAATACTAATTTTTCGGAACTATATTTAATGGTGGCGGTCAAGCAAGCCGATAGGCAAGCAAGCCGAATTTTGAAAATGAGGTCAAGTAGGCCGAAAAATTTTCGGATACCCGTATTTTAAGTTGCCCCTGGCAGGCCGGTGGGCGCGCTTCGCGGATTCGCCGCGAAAACCGGCCCGCGCACAAAAACCCTATATTTCATTGTTTTTCGGATGTTTTCATTTATTCCTCATACGAATTTGGCATCTCAAATTATGATGATCCTAAACTATGATGTTCAGATATGGTAGGAGCTTTTGTGAAATTTGCAAAAAATTAGAATTGCATATCGAGCAACATTTTCAGGTCACGTGAGTTCTTCAGGCTTTCTGGTATTGGCCTAGGACCATCTGAAAACGTTGAACAAATTGGACTGACAAACTTGTCCTCTGCTCAGACCCGAGATTCTCCCACAGACGAGGAACACCCACATGAAGGGGCCCCGTCCTTTCCCACATCCCGGACAACTGGCACGAGTGAGCTAAGTGACCCAAGTGATGGCTCAGCCCTAAACAGGCGAAGTGGGTACTCATTCGATATGAGGAACCCATTACTATCTCCTGGTGGCTTTGACAGGAGACCAAGTTTTTCTAGAATGTTCTCACAGCCAGCGCCCTCATTCAAGACACAGCACTCGTTAGAGAGTGGAGTGAGTGGTATGAGCAATGTAGCCACTGGATTGAACAGATTGAGTCTGGCAATTCCACCCAGCAAGCTTCAAAGTGGACCCAGACCAGCATTTGATCGGTATTCAAGGTGATGAACGTAAAAATAACTGACAAGAGGAAAGTAGCTCGTCAAACAATAACCCAAAAATACCCTAGTCCAGAAACTTAAATTAGACAAAAACGACGAAAAACACTTACAGTACTTTACTAGTTTTTCAAACTAGTAAATCGTCGGCATATTCGGTTTTCGAACGTAAGAGGTTGTCGGTATGTTTGATCTGAGACGTACACAATCGTTCTTACTTTCGTTTTCAATCGTAACAAATCCATCGGTATGTTCGGTATTAAACCCCAAGTGTAGAATTTGAAAACACGGGGTGGGGGAGTTCCCTATCCAAATCCCAACAATTTTGAATACTTGAAGATCACTGTTTTAAAAAAAAATAGAGAAGTGGTAACTTCACAAAGCTATTCTCTTAATTGAAAGAGAGGGTTATACCAGGCCCTCCTGCTACTCTTTAGGTTCAAGTTTAGAGGCAATAGTTCCAAGAATTTGATTCAATATTGAGCGCCTCGTCTACGATCTAATTGTGTGGAGAAACTAATTAACTACAAAATAGGTGGCGCTATGATTGGGAAGTATACCAAGTTCCCAATACAATTGAGTTCTATTGAGAGATCAATCTGTGGACTTGGGAATTACTAATTTGAAGATGAAGAGACGATCGTCGGTGTTCACTCCACAACCCAACCAGACGAGTATCAACCACTTGAAAATCATGAACGTAAGATCTATTGCCCATCAGGTACTTCAGGGTTACTGCAGACCGTGTTAATTGTCTACTTGGTTTGCCCATCCATACTACATGGGTTAGTCCTACTTCACTATTTCAGTCTCCAGAGGAGCACAGCGATCAATACTCTCAGAAACACTCGTCTTGTGGGTAACTACAATTACTCTTTCCTCGGTCAAGTCCAAGGAGCTCTTAATTTAACCTATTTAAGATTGATCCCTGTAAGACACTTCTATATTCCTAAATTAGTTATGTTAATTTGAGTTCAATGCCAAATCTTACTCTATAGAAATCATAGAACCTATAACTAAAGATGCGAAGTTACCACAGATCTTAACCCTAGTCAGAACTGAATTTTACCAAGTGTATTATTCCCCAAAGAGTTCTACACCGACTCCATCGAATAGTTCTAAGACCTTAGAAAAACCGAGTTTTAAGGAAAACTATTACCGCGGAGAATAACAAGTTGGCAAATAAATGAGTTAAATTAGAATCAAGATTTTAGATTCGAAAAGCTGTGGTGGTCTGAAATTGATGTGCAAAATCAACCGTTTTTATAGCGCCAGAACAATGGAATAATAGGTCCGAGTTCAATTTGATCATCTTTTTGTATGTTTTTTGTTTAATGCTTCACAATGTGTTTCTAGGCTTTTGTCTTTAACAATGCTTGTGAAGGTAATTGTTCAGTTTCAATCGTTCTTTGAATTCCCGTTAGTATTCCCTTTGTTGCCCAATTTAACATCAACACTCTGGTTGACAAGGTTAGTAAAATCTTTAAAAAGTTCTAATTTTCACATTCTACACTTCCCTCTCGGACCTAACTATTCTCCCCAATAGATGTCAAGATCATTAAAAGATTTTCAGCAAGTAAGCATGGTTTAAGCGAATAGTTAATCATATTCTATGAGCACTATGAGCTTGAAATTTCCAGTCTATTTTGTTCTCTGACTCGGCTTAGTAGTTCAATTTGAGGGACCAATGGCAACTCATGAATTGAAAAGTCCTTCAATTCTTCGTTGCTAATTGTTGGGTTTCTTCGGTTGTTGGGCTTCCTCTTGGCCCCAATGAACACGATTTTGTTTTCCTTGACTGCCCAAATAATGATTAAAACGACTAAAATCATCAAAAGGAGGAAGGCGGTAAATCCAAGTATATTGGCCACGTATGACAAAGTGCTCTTCTTGGGAAATTCCGCACTGTCGATGTCGAAGTTTTTCAATAGTTTTTCGATGGAGTGTTCATTAACTTCCAGCGTTGGTTTCTGCTGAATTCCAAATGTAACGTGTTCCAATAGTCTCCTTTGGTAATTGGCTCGATCGCCGTCTGGTTTTTGTTCGATCTGTGGTGGGAGAGGTATTGTGAGCGCCTTTTTGAGTAAAGGAGGAGCCTCTACATTGATAATTAAGCCGGTTTCGTGTGGGCACATATTAGCTGAAGGATAAAGCATTGAACCCCCGAGCGAAACTTCGATCCGCCCTTCGCAAGGTGGTTGTACCAGGCAGCTCCGACATCCTTGCACTTTGTTGCTTCGCATTTGATTTTGTGTCCTGTTTAGCAACCAATAATTAGGATTTGCAGCCGTCATCAAAAAGAGGGAATCATAAGGCCAAATAAGTTGCAGTTGGTATGGCGGGAAGATGGATAACATCGTAATTACAGTTTTGCAGGGCTACAGCCTCGTGTCCAATGAATAGGCTGAGCAAGCAGCCGGACTGTTGATTGCGGGTAACAGCCAGAGGTGTGGGGCAAAGTCGAAGCCTCCTTGATCCTCGGCAGGAGTAATAGTATCCTTTATCGACCTCGGCAAAGGTCGTGGAGGCGTCTTAAAGAGCAACTAGTTTGTTTTTGAGGGTTAGTGTAGAAGCTGTGCTTGAGTTCCCGATTGGTTGGGGTAATGGTATTCCTTCGAAGACTCCGTAAACTGCGTTCTGGTTGAATAACGGTATCTCTAGTTTAAGAAGAATTCCATGTTCTCCGACATAAACGTTGCGTAGTAGTTCCAGTTCGTAGTAGAGGGTAAGATGTTCATTTGGGAAGGATCTAAACTTGCCATTGAGTTGTTGTTGAGCCAAAACTCATCGGAGAGTATCTGGTTGAACGAGCCGAGAGGGAAGTTTCCCACCAGCCATCTTCTGGAAGGCTTCTCTCAATTTATTGCTGTATTCCTTCAACTCAACTTTATATGTTTCAATTTCTGATTGAACCGACAATAGGGAGAAAGAGACGTTGTTCAGCACGTTTTTAGTTTTGAAAAAGAAGGTGAAGACATCGCTTCGCTTATGATCGCAGACTTGTGCTCGTTTTGCTTCCTCCATGTCTCGTCGCAGATGATGCACTGCTCTCTCAAGCATCACAAAATTGGCAGATGTATAGTTCAGTACCTCTGCGAAATTTCGTTGTCGTCTACTGTTTTCATCAGCGAGGATATGCACTGCAGTTTTGGTCGAACCTGATAGGTTGAGAAGAGTGTGCTTGTTCTGATAAAGCTGGGTTTTGATTTTGCTCATCTTGTATTCCGAATCGTGGCGAAGGTGAAAGATTGATAGCAGTTTGCAGGCTATTTTCTTTTCCATCGGTTCCAACACCAAGGCAGCTGCAGCACCCATTGCAAAAAGTGTTACCGATCGTCTGTTCCTTTCTTGGGTGGAGTTAACAAAAGCTTTCACATCAGATATGAGAGTTGCTCTTTCTCGGTTAAGGTCCAGAATCTGACGCTTGATGTTATCAATCAACAAATCTTGACTGTGCTCAAGCATTCCATTCAGTTTCTTGCTCTTATAGAAACCCTCCGATGATTCCGCCCAAACTTGTCTTTCCACCTTGGCAAGTGTTTGTGAGAAGTTGCCTATAGCATCCCAATTCAAGTCCAGCACTTGTGGAAAGGGAATGGCAATTTCGATAATATCAATCGAATCAGCTAGTGCAATAGGAGTTTTTGGTATAAAAGCTACACTAGATTGGGTTTGGTGGTCTGCCATGGCCATCCAAGATAACAGCAGTAATAATAAGTAGCACCACGACATCTAAATAGGGTAATCTAATTCTATTCCTGCACCAATTACGGATGGGAAGTTATTATTATTTTGAAGGGGGATTTTATTTTTTTTTTCAGGGAAGTTTGGTTGCATCAACCAAATTTCTCTGTTGCTGGTATATAAGCGTTAACTTAAGCCTTTTTGACCACTATAAAAATTTGCTTATTAATGGTTTCCCTTTTGTACTGTATAGCGTGAAAGTTTTTCCTTTACCACTTTTTTTTCTAATTTCATGACGTGTTGGTTGTTTAGGACAAGGATTCAATTTTGAATTTCCCTCTTTGTGTTTCACGTTAGAAAAATGTTAAACCCTGACTGTAGTGCTTTATGAGAAAGAGTTTTGAATTTATATTAATTCAAGCTTGAAAATTTCTATGACTTTAATAATGTTCAAGTTTATTCGTCGTCAATTCCATACCGTTTTGGATATTTCTTGGTCCTTTTGGGTCGTCCTCCATTGCTGTTGGTGGCATCAAGGTTTAATGGCTCTAGACGCACGTTAGATGTGTTTCGCTTAATTGCTTTCAGTTTGTGGGGGCGATTTGACTCAGTCATTTCTGGGGTAGGCGCTTTCTCCGGTGTCAATGTGTTAGGAACAAAGCGGGTCATTGCTTCCATTTGCTGCTCTGCCGGTGGGCTACTGTTTGGCACCAATGAATTTGATTGTTCTTCTGGGTTTGGATTCGTCATATCAGACGGGTTTGATTCGAGGGCTTCTTCTGATTCTACCATTCCTTTGTTCATTGAGCTTTGTACTCTCCTTCTGTTTCCCTCGTTAAACAAATCGTAGAAGTAGTCTTCATCTTCATCCATCCACTTATAGGGTTCCGGTCGCCTTGGACCTCTCCTGTGTTCAACTGATGTAGCAATGATTTGTTGGTGCGGCCGATCCTCATCGTCTTCTTTGATGAGCCTGTTAATTGGACGCAGTCTGCCTGGGGTAGGCCGCGTTAATATCCGTTGTTGGTCGACTCCCTCTTGGTTTCAGCTGGTTTCAGTCGGTTATAATGTACTATCTGCCATTTCCCATTGTTGAGGCTTTTCGCAATTTTGTAGTGGAGTTCCGAAATTTTATCGAGGATTGTATATGGGCCATCCCACGGAAGAAAAAATTTCCTTGACTTTGTCTTATGAGGAGCAATGAGCCATACTTTGTCACCAGCCTTGTAAGCGTCACCGAACACATCTTTCTGATAGATATCTTTTTGTCGCTCTTGGTTGCAACCGAGTGTTTCTCTTGCGTTCATGTGCGCCTCTGTGAATTGTTCTTCCAACCATCTAGTAAACTCATACTTCCTTATCTTTTGTCCTGGTGCTTTTGGCAAAAACAGACCTATTGGATATCTGCACTCTTGGCCGAACACTAAACTGAAGGGTGTGTGTCCTGTCGTCCGATGTACGGTTGTGTTATAAACGAAGCTGAGATATGGTAACATTTCATCCCATGTGTGAGGATTTGCAGAGCAGTACTTAGAAATGACATCGGCTATCACTCTGTTATGCCTCTCCACCATTCCATTTCCCTGCGGATGATAGGCTGAAGTCCTTGTTATATCAATTGCCAGGAGTTTGCACAACTCCAAAATCAATTCGCTGCAAAAGTTTGTTCCTTGGTCTGTATTAACGGAGTCGGGTGTGCCAAACAACAAAATCCAATGTTCAACCAGTGCTTTGACAACAGCTTCTGCTGTGGTTGACTCTAGGGGTACACTGACAACATATTTGGTGAAGAAGTCGGTGAGTACAAGAACGTACTTATAGCCAGTCGGTTTCGTCTTAGTAACTGGTCCCAAGATGTCAGCTGGGATCTCATTGAATCGAATCCCTACGTCAAAAGTTTGTAGTGGCGCTTTTCTTTTCTTGCCTGCGGTCGATCGTGCTTGACAAACTAGACAGCTTTCGCATTTCAGCTCTATGTCTCTTCTCATTTTGGGCCACCAAAATCGCTGACGTGCTCTGTCCAGCGTCTTCTGAAAAGCAAAATGCCCACCGCTGATCTTCGAGTCATGAAGTTGGTCCAAGACGTAGTCCCGTAAGCTCGTAGGCAGAATAAATTGACGAATTGTTGAGTTTTCGATCTTTTGACTCTAAGTTTTCCCAATGACGGTTGGGTTGGTTTCGTCTGTGCATCGGCCCAACTAAAAATCAAGTTCAATGTGGGATCTTCCATCTGTTTCTCTCTCGCAATTTCTCTTCCTTCCTCTATAATAAGGCTCATCTTGTTTGTGTCTGTTGAATCATAATTCATAGTTGTGGCTGCTTCCGTGAGTCGAACCTTCCCAATGCTTTACCAGGTAGATTTACATGGAAACTTGTGTGATCCGCTATCGGCATCATCCGACCATTCTGATGAGGATGTTTCGATAAAGTCACTGTGGTTCGGTAAAGTATCAATAAGTTTGCGGTAACTCATCTCATATATTAGTGGTTCGTCTGGTTCACTCAAAAGTTTTTCTTGAGTTGTTGAATCGTTTTCCACCTCGTCCCATTCCATTGTTCCATCGTCAAGTTCGGGCCTGACAAACGTTAACATCCTTGCCGCTCCATTTTGAAATCGTTTTAATTTTTCGTCGTTTTGTTCGTTTTCACATTCTGAAGAAGATACCATTTGAATGTGTCCTAATGCGTCGTCCAAGGTTTCTGCGGCCGGGCAGTCGCCAAAGAGTTGTTTTTGTTCCTCTACGGAGAGTTCTGGCGTCTTGCTACTTTGTCGAGATAGGCCATCTGCGTTTCCATGTTTTTCTCTTGGCCGATGAACCACTTGAAAATCAAATTCTTGAAGCTTTTAGAGCATCCGAAAGATCATACCGTCATTGTTTTGTCTGAAGAGCCATTGCAGAGAAGCATGATCTGTTCGCAATACAAACTTTGTACCCCACAAGTACGGCTTGAACCATTTCATAGCTTGGATTACAGCAAGCGCTTCACGTTTTGTTGTAGAGTATTTACTTTCTGCGGACGTCAAAACTCGGCTAGCAAATGCGACAGGGTGCTCAACGCCGTTGATTACATTGGAAAGTACTGCACCCAAGCTATTATCACTTGCATCTGTGTCCAAAACGAAGGGAGATTGATAATCAGGGTGAGCGAGGATCGTAGACTCGATCATTGCTGCCTTCAATTTTTCAAACGCCTTCTGGCAATCGAGTGTCCAACTAAAGCGTCTGTTTTTCGTTGTTATCTCGTGTAGAGGTCTGGCAATTCCTGCGAAGTCTTTGACGAACCGTCTGCAGTAGCTGCAGAAACCAACAAAGGAGCGAACTTCGGTTATGTTCTCCGGTCGCTTCCACTCTCTGAGTGCTCTTATTTTTCCTTCATCGGGGGAAATTCCATCTGCGCTGAGTTTGTATCCAAGATATGTAACCGATTCCTGGTACAGCTTACATTTCTTTGGTTTTAGTTTTAAGTTTGCTGCTCTCAACGCTTCAAATACCAGTCGCAAGTGTTCCTCATGTTCATCTATTGAATTGCTGAAAACCAGAACGTCATCCAAAAAGATAAGGACGAAGTTGTAGAGGTACTCTCTGAAGATGGCATTCATCAATCGTTGAAACGTTTCTGGGGCATTACATAGTCCAAATGGCAACCTCAGAAACTCAAAGTGGCCTCCATCTGGTGTCACGAAAGCTGTTTTGGGAATTGCTGCTTAGGAGAGAGGAACCTGCCAGTATCCAGAGGCAAGGTCCAAACTCGAGAACACCTTTGCACCATGAAAATGATCGACGATTTGATCTATCTGAGGAAGTGGGAATGCATCTTTTCTTGTGACATCGTTGAGTTTTCTGAAATCTACGCACATGCGGTTGCTTCCATCTTTCTTCGTCACCAGAACAATAGGCGCACTGTAGGGGCTATTCGATGGTCGTATTATGCCCCGAGTAAGCATGTCTTCAATCTCACTTTTCACAATTGACATTTTCCCAGGTGCTAGACGATAGGGTGCTAGCTTTATGGGTCCCGATTTTCCAGTATCTACGTCGTGTTCAACAAGGTGAGTTCGGCCCAGCTCCGAGTCGTGTAGAGCAAAAACATCCCGGAAAGCAGAAACAGTGGCCAGAATCCGAAGTCCGTTTTTTGAGTTGGCTTCTGTTTTTACCAGCTGGCAGATTTCCTTTATGTCAGGAGAATTCTGTTCTTTCGCTCTTCGGGTGTCTCCAATGGAGTTGTCTGTTGTTGAATCCTCATCCTGTTGTTCGTTTTCAGCTCCACAAACTTTTACCTGCCCCGACTGGTCAGACTTCCATAAAAAAGTTAAGTTAACAGAGCTGCTCTCTGTTCCCATCATCAGTTGTCGTGCCTGGAAATCAATTGACATTTGGTTTTCTTGAAGTATCGGTGTCCCAAGAATTAGTGGTACATTGGTGTCAGGAGTCACAAGAAATTCGGTCTGAACGACCATCCCAGGCCCAAACGCCAAGATTCCTGTGAATTTCCCCAAGATTCGAAATGGGTCGTTTGTTGCCGATAGTACAGTATAGTTGAAGTCATTTAGAAGCATTGGAGGTGAGTAGAGTTTATATGCTCGTTCTGACATTATATTGACGTTGCTTCCTGTGTCCAACAAAGCACGGTGAACTTTTCTATTTAGTTTGGCATCAACATAAACTGTGGGGCCAAAATTTCCTTTGGTTGCCTCTATGCTCGCATTGTTAAAATTTGTATGTCTTTGGGCTCGTTGGAGAATCATTTTGACTACAGGTTAGTTGTCTGTGGTAGCATCGTTTGACTTTTTGCTTGATCCATTCTTCCTTGGGCATTTATTGGCGAAGTGCCCCCAGTCTTGACAATGATAGCATTGAACGTTGGTGTTCCGATCCACTCCCGCAGGGCTCCTCGAAATCCGTCCAGGTGGTAGAGACTCCGTGAGAAATCGATTTTGGGTGTCCAGAAGGCGCTCCATGATCTGAGTATGGCGTTCTTGTTGTTCCAAAAGTTTGCCGAAGTATCTCGTCTGGTTGTCCATGATTTCGCTCATGCTAATGCCCAAGTTAGTTGAAAGATCTCGTATGTCGGCTTTTCTCCCACAGTCATCGTCTTCCCCTTGAGTCCATCGTACATGTCCTGTTCTCCTAGGTCGGTATCGAGCGTTTTCGACTTTGGAGATAGCCTCTAAGGCTATGGCTCTTTGAGTTGAAGCGTTGAAGGTGTCAGGATCTTCCTTTAGGAGAGTGTACCTGATTTCACTATCAATCAATCCGTCGATGAAAGCATCTTTATTGGCCTCCTGTCTCCCAGCGGGATTCAGTTGTGCATTTGCCGCTTCGCCCAACTTCCTTACTCGTCTAGAGAACTCCTGAATGCTTTCACTTTCGTTCTGCTGTAGGTTTTTGAACTCCGTTCGTGCACTTCTGGCGTTCGGGAAGTCGCAAATCCTATTATTGAGGGCGTTCAAGACACGTTCAATTGTTGGGGCGGGGTGCCCTTGCACCTGTTGAAAGAAGTAATTTGGTAAGTTGTACTCGTCTAAAGCGTAGTTGTTTAAACAAGTAGGGAGAACTTGTCTTTGCCGCTCGTCATTCCAGTTGTTGGCCAACGACATTGCCTCAAAATGTCTGATCCATCGTTCGAAACAATCAAAGTCTTTACTAGGGTATCGCAAGGGGGTCAGTGGTGGGGGCGCAACTACAACTCGCTGTCCACCGTCATTCGCGTTGGCATTGTTGACATTTGCATTGTTAGCGTTTGGGTCCATCTCGCTGTATTGTAAACGGCGTTCGCGTTAACCGCGGAGTTACTTTTATTATTATTTTTGTCCTATTTTAACTTTGCTTTAAAGGATTATTAGCATTTAAGTCATTATTAATCTTTCTGTGGTCGCCAACGTAGAATTTGAAAACACGGGGTGGGGGAGTTCCCTATCCAAATCCCAACAATTTTGAATAC
This sequence comes from Convolutriloba macropyga, assembly GCF_964194025.1. NCBI lineage: Eukaryota > Metazoa > Xenacoelomorpha > Acoela > Convolutidae > Convolutriloba > Convolutriloba macropyga. Next base: position 73,085,534 of record NC_134468.1, on the reverse strand, counting down.
TTGAAGATCACTATTTTAAAAAAAATTAGAGAAGTGGTAATTTCAAAAAGCTATTCTCTTAATTGAAAGAGAGGATTATACCAGGCCCTCCTGCTACTCTTAAGGTTCAAGTTTCGAGGCAATAGTTCCAAGAACTTGATTCAATATTGAGCGCCTCGTCTACGATCTAATTGTGTGGAGAAACTAATTAACTACAAAATAGGTGGCGCTATGATTGGGAAGTATACCAAGTTCCCAATACAATTGAGTTCTATTGAGAGATCAATCTATGGACTTAGGAATTACTAATTTGAAGATGAAGAGACGATCGTCGGTGTTCACTCCACAACCCAACCAGACGAGTATCAACCACTTGAAAATCATGAACGTAAGATCTATTGCCCATCAGGTACTTCAGGGTTAGTGCAGACCGTGTTAATTGTCTACTTGGTTCGCCCATCCATACTACATGGGTTAGTCCTACTTCACTATTTCAGTCTCCAGAGGAGCACAGCGATCAATACTCTCAGAAACACTCGTCTTGTGGGTAACTACAATTACTCTTTCCTCGGTCAAGTCCAAGGAGCTCTTAACTTAAGCTATTTAAGATTGATCCCTGTAAGCCACTTCTATATTCCTAAATTATTTATGTTAATTTGAGTTCAATGCCAAATCTTACTCTATAGAAATCATAGAACCTATAACTAATGATGCGAAGTTACCACAGATCTTAACCCTAGTCAGAACTGAATTTTACCAAGTGTATTTTTCCCCAAAGAGTTCCTTATTATGTTCTAATTCTTTATTCGACCTCTGAGTCTACACCGACTCCATCGAATAGTTCTAAGACCTTAGAAAAACCGAGTTTTAAGGAAGACTATTACCGCGGAGAATAACAAGTTGGCAAATAAATGAGTTAAATTAGAATCAAGATTTTAGATTCGAAAAGCTGTGGTCTGAAATTGATGTGCAAAATCCACCGTATTTATAGCGCCAGAACAATGGAATAATAGGTCCGAGTTCAATTTGATCATCTTTTTGTTTGTCTTTTGTTTAATGCTTCACAATGTGTTTCTAGGCTTTTGTCTTTAACAATGCTTGTGAAAGTAATTGTTCAGTTTCAATCGTTATTTGAATTCCCGTTAGTATTCCCTTTGTTGCTCAATTTAACATCAACATTCTGGTTGACAAGGTTAGTAAAATCTTTAACAAGTTCTAATTTTCACATTCTACACCAAGAAATCATAAGAACACGGCCTAAGTACTTCTTGTCGCATGATCATAGCAATGCTCCGTGATTCTGAATTAACAAGCTGAATCCCTATCATTGTTCAACAAGTCTGTTATATAATAAAAACTGAAATTAAATAAAAAGCTCACATATGTTCTGTTTTGTCAACAAGCTGAAGAAAAGTTTCAAAAGTTTCACATTTTGCCGGAAAATTTTTATCCAAGAAATACCTTCAAAAATTCTGCAAATAGAACACTTCCATGACCTATAACTACACTAGAAACTCAAGTTTTCGTATGAAAAATAGGGGCGATTAAACAAAACATACCTGCGATTTCTTCGGCAAAAAATCAGACATACCAAAAATTTCTTACGTTTTGTTTGGTTTTCTGGACTAGGAATGATCACACTAGAACGCCTGAATTTTCTGACAATTTGTTGGTCGTAGAAATAACGGACGATAGGAGAGTCAGTCGCCAAAGTTTAACCCCCAAATAATATTTCGTACCAATTTTTTACGCTTGCAAACACAAAAATTGTTCAAAGGAAACTAGAAAGATAGGTGAATTTTGTTCGTCAGTTACGTCCTGAACCTCCTTACCAACGATTTTAGTTCTACATATAACATCACTAATGATGAAGTGGTCTGCGACCCAAGACATGTATTGGCCAGAGCCGTTAGGGTCGCAGACAGGGGGTTCGGTGCAACCGAACTCAATGGTATGGAAAGAATTTTGGTCTTCTGCATTTCACCCTCTGTCTGGCCTATAGCATTTATGGTCTGCTTGGTATGACCCAACATAGTTTTTTGTGTAATATATGCTAAAAAGCTTAGTAAGTATTTTTACGAAGACAGAAAATGTTAAACAAATAAATTATTATTAGAATCCACCGTATTTTTTTACCTTGATAAATCTTGTGAAACAAATTATTAGATTAAAGTTCTTCATACTAGGGTTTTTATTGTTTAAACTCTGATAACAACTTATATGATAAAATTTGCGCTTACTAGATCAGACACGGATTTTTAGCTTGTCAGACTTGGTGAATTTTCTCCCTCAGTTTCTCTTGAGGTTCTCCCTCAGTTCTGAAATCCTCCCTCAGTTTCAATCAGTTGGTGGGACATAATTCCTTAATATCAGTAAGTTTTCTGGTAGCTCTGTTAGCAAGAAACAAATCTCGTCTGCATATAGAGTGAGAGAAAAAAATGTGATTATTCTATTTGTGCTCCGCAAAAAAGTTTACATCAATTTTAGAACAACTGCTTTGTGAAAGAGGTTGAAATCTTATATTTTTGTTGTGATGCTCGATAAAATTGAAAAAGTTTGCTCTCTCGCCAAGTGTGTGTTAATCGTTTCCGTTGAATTTTAAATTAACAGTTTTAGAGAGAAATGGATCAAACTGACAAATATTGCAAGTTAAGCCACGAAAAAACAAATTTCGGGGAAAAACAACTTTTTGAAGTGTGAGCGAGCTGAAAACAGTGCCAATTTCCATGAAAATTTTTCGTCTAGTTTTTCATTAAAAACTTTTAAACGCGCACTGATTTTCAAGAACAACAATATTAAATCTCAATTAATAAAATTTTGATGGGAAAATAGACTAATAATAATCAAAAAGTTGCAGTAGGGAAACATTTTTTGCTTAGTTTTCGCTGGCTTCAGCTATTTCCTAACTAAATTGCTTGCAGGTGATTTGATATCAAAAATTCAAGAACTTTACAGTCAGTTAACATTTGTTTTAATAGAGAACTGCAGCAAAAAAATGGTGCTTAAAACGGAAAATTGAAATCACCCTATTGGTATAGAAGATGACAGCCAAAACCTTTCACTACATAAATTCACTACTTTATGAAATTTACGTCCATCAAAGCAGCTTATTATAAAAGAAAATCATTTTTTTGTATTTCTTCAGAATAAAATTTTCAACAGTTAATTTTTCTGCATTTATGGTGATTTGACGAAGGAGTTTAAAGTGAAATAATTATTCAAATTTCCTTCTGTACAAAAAACTTGTTAGTACGTGATTTTTTTGTTAGAAAAACTTGCTAACTTTACGCCCCGAGTGAAAACAAGAGCCAAAACTAATATTTTTGCAAAAACATATCCAATTTGAGAGGCTTTTTCCCATTCACTGAAAATCATATCATTTCAGTGATTAATTGTTATTAAAAAACAATAAAAAAATTGATAAAAGCAGCATTCATTTTACTTCGGAGAGCTGTGTGAGTTATGACTCCTGGGTGTATCCCACTTTTTAAGTTCTAAAGAAAAATCTCTTTCATGTGTCTACCCTCAATTTTAAATTTCTTTATAGGTCTTCTCTTTGTGATGTCGACAAGAAAAATTCGTCTTTTCAACAAAAGGGTGTTTTCTAACAATTTCTGATCATAAGGACAAAAAAATTTTCCTAAAACCTAATAACAAAAAAATGAAATGCGTACATAAACATCTCCTTAGTAGAACCCAATTGAAAGAAAAAATAACACGAGAAATTGTTGTAATTTGAGCCATCATTTTTCAACCCTAGCTTGCAGCTTCTCGACTTGTCTCTATAATTTTATCAATTATTCTGATGTACCTTCTCGCAAAGCTCTGAATGATATGCATAATATCGAAGACATTTTCCTTAAAGTGATCAAAAATTACAGTTTTTAGTAAACAAACAGTTAAGTTAAATTTATCAACCAGTTCCAAAAGAAAGCAAAAACTATGGTTGAACCGTTGATGATTCAATATCTTGAAATATGAGATCCGGAAAAACGCTAATAAATGTCTTCTAATGAAACAATAGAGGCGGCTAAAAATAGATGATAATTGACAAACAACTTTTTTAACGAAGACCTTTCAAAATTTGAGGAGCAAAATTGATGATTGTAAGGAAAAGTTTGTCAACTTTCTATTAAACACTAAGAAAACTTTTCAAAATAGACTTTGAAAGATCAGTATTGAGATTTTTCGCTACTACAAGCTGCTGAAATTTAAAGTTGCTATTTTCCCAAAACTAAAAAGATTGGCACTTTCGATCAAACCTCTGCGTCTTTTCATCGCAATTGTTTGCATCAAATACTTCAACACCTCCACAAACTTTTCATGGGTTTCCTGATTAAAAACCATTTACCGAATTTTAATCTCTATTTTGAAAATCGATGATTGTTGCAAATCTCTGTGTGAATATAGGAAGAATTTTAAAAAAAGAAATAAAAAGTTGTTTTTCTAAATTCAAGTTTCATATTGAAAGATTCTTACCAATTTGAAATTCAAATGTTGGAAAAATTACGTTCAAATTTAAGAGCGTACACTGTTTTGATTTTCTGATCAATCTGTTTTTATTCACTTAAAAGACATCGACTTTTAGTTCAAACTGAGATATCGACAAAGTTATAAAAGTTTTGTCCTGGCACTTTCTGATAACATTTAAGAAGTGTGTGCTCAGTAACATGGATGCATCGTTAATTTTTTTTACTCATCAAGTTAAATAGTCGTTTCTTTATCATTTGGTCACGGCAAAAAAAGTAGAAGACTATTTGTTAACCAGAAGCAATTTACTTAACCAGAAGACTGTATTTACCGTGAAAATCAATCTCACAATAGAAAATTACCTTTCTTTAAATTATTTCTTAAAAATTTAATAAAGAATCGCCAGTCTATGGTTCAATTTTTTTAATTGACAATAAGTCTTCATGAAATTATTTTCAGGTTTATTGTTTGGAAAATTTTCATTAGAAGTTCAATTCACTGTAGAGGGTTTTTAGGCTTTTTAAAAACCAAAAACCCTAGCCAGAAGCACCGCGTAAGGTAACGCTAATGAGAAAAAATTTGTAGCCTGATCTGTTAGCAGAACCTTTCATAAAGAAAAATTAAGAGTAGCTAGGGAGATCAATATCCATTTTAGCCCATTTAGGGTGAGCACTTTTTTAAAGATGTGTTTAAGTGAACTTGGCGGCAGCATCTAAGGATCATATCTCAAAATTTCGAATCATGTTTTGTGCTCCTACGTAGACTTATAGAAAAGTCCTCATTATCTCTATACTGGTTTCTTATTATTTACTAATTTCTCAATTTCTCGTTGTATTTACTAATTTCTCAATTTAAACTTTCAGTGTAAAAAATGACAATTCCAAAAGTTTTTGAAAAAGTGTTTCAGATGGTCTCACGCTATGGTAATGATGGTAATGTCTTTAAATCAAAAGTTTTGCGCGATCAAAGAACAATTGTACAAAAACTCCTTTTAAAAAAATTGACAAAAACCACAAATCAAATTTAATTTTTGTTTTGAAATGCTTCTAGCACTTTCTGCTTATATAAAATAGTTTCAATTTGTTCCTTTTATTTTCTAAAATGCCTTTTTAACTTTTGCATTGCTAGCTAAATCAAATGAATGTTTTTTCAATTGTTTAAAAGTTTTTCACGCTTCAGTTATTTTTATTTGTGAGTATTAATGTGACATATGCCAACTTAAGGCTTAAAATCGGTCATAGCTTTGGCTTTGTTTGTTTTCTGTTTCGTTGCGTTGTCACATAGAATAATTTGTCAAGCCCTAATTAGCAAAAAAAACATCTGAATGAGCATTTGCTCCAGAAATTTTCCTAGTCTGAAACAGTTAACAATCCTATGAGAAAGACTGATAAGTTAATGGGTTCTTGCCGTTAGACTTGCCATTATTCTCACTTAAATTTTACGAAACATAGTAAAAAGTGATAGGGTTGCGATGAAGGCCGATTTGTTTTCAAATTTTTCAATTACGTTATGTAAACTTTCTTAGCTATACTTCAATGACAACAAAATAGTCACATTTTCCTCCAGCAGCTGAGAAATTGAAAACACCAAAATTTTGTCAAAGATTTTACGAAAAGTTTTTACAGGACAATTACGTTAATTTTTTTACGTTAACGTGTTATAAATCACCTGTCAACGTAATATGAGCTATAACAATTTGGTTTAGTTTTCCGCAAACAAAACAATACTTTTTTTCACAAAATAATAGAAGCTAGTTTAAGTCATTCTCAATTAGCGTCTTCGTCTACAACTAAGTATCACTCACGCTGAGTGCCAAGCTGAAAAAAGAGCTACAATTACAAATTGTTAATTAAAAAACGGAGAAACTCATTCATAAATTCTTAAACTGCATGCGAAAATCAAATCAGTGGATTAGTCATCTAACCAATTAACTAATTGAGCAGTATAACAAGACCATTGAACTTGTTAAAACGACGTTTTAGCCAAATTGAGCTAATTATACCTGTTAAAATTAATACTAAACTAGTTACAATTCAATATTTCTGTAGCTCTTTTCTAAACATGAATTTAGAACAACAAATAAGTTATGACTTAACCACGGCTAAAAACCGTCGAAGTATGTCGGATAAAGATAGTAACATATACTATGCCCGAAGGCTGCCGCCAATTATGGAAGCTAATATGAACTATTTCGGAAGTCTGAACCGCCATATTACAACAAAACAATTACAACAAATATTAGACCAAGAGGAAGAAATTTATCAGAACAATTTACTTTTCAGTTTGCAAACTCAGCTTCGAGGACAACGAGATCCGAGGTTAGTTGGAGCACGACTGCCGAACCCATCTTTTCGTAACTCGTCTTTCCACCGAACGTCCCACCCATTGGCCAATCAGCAGTTGTTGGCATTGCCGAGAGGCGAGAAGCAAAAACAGAAGAGGAGTACGTCTATTGGCCAGAGGGTGTTGATTGGTTGTTTATTTGCAACTTACCTGGTGTTGGCTCTGTTTACGGTTTTGTTTGTGGTCGGACAGGCACAGTTTGGTAAGTAATGTCATCTTGCAAAACATCCTTAATCTGTCCCAAACGATTCTGAAATTTTGCGACAAACGCTTCAGTTGCTTACTAATTTACGCTAGCATGAATTTTCCATTAGTACATATTATACTCAAGTTCCAAGCTACAAGCTGTTGTCCGGTTTTGGAATAAAAATTCCGGAGAAACCAAATTCCGCCAAATTTTAGATTTTACCCAATGCCAACTTACCCAATGCTCTTTGATCTTTTCGTTCAATTATCCGATTACAAATTAGCAGTCACTATTTCAAGGATGATTTTTTAAATATTTGTGGACATTATAATCCCATGTTCGGTTGTGATAGTTTCATATCAAGTCCCACGGGCCATCTAATTATATATTCGGCTAATCCCATGTTCGGTTGTGATAATTTCATATCAAGTCCCACGGGCCATTTATTTTATAGTCGGCTAAATGGTCGTTCTGGTTAATTTAGCAATAGGGTAAACTGGGTAATTTGGCATTGGGTAAAATGGCAGGTTGGGTAAGATGGCTTTGGGTATAATGGCATTGGGTATAATGGCATTGGGTAAAACGGAATTGGGTAAATTGTCCTGACACCGGCCTTGCCTCTCGGGTCATGGCCTTGCCTTAGTAGACCGTATTGAATGATATTTGGACCGTATAGAATGATAAATGGAATTGATTTTACGTTTAAAAACAAAATATATTGTCGGCTATTTTCATTGAATTTTTTTTGTCACAAATTCCGGCTAAATATTTCACAAAACTCAGACTTTTAAAAAAAAAACAGCACGAAATAAGTTTCTTTTGTCCGCTCTGATTAAATTCGCAGGAATTGCACACCCAAACACCACTAACACAATCTTTGTAGACTAAAAAGGGGGCTAATTCCACTTCAACTTCTGTTGAGAGTGCTCTGTAAATAAAACTTTGCCGTTTTTTGCTAACTTTATTCGTTGATTATCAAAAACGCAGCATTAATTTTTGATTTTTTAACTAACAAAATATCTGTATCAACGACATTCCAATAATTAATTACTCCTATGGACAATCAGCATTAGTTCTGTACCAATCTTGGACCGTTACAGTCCAAAAAAAATTCGGATTGTCGTCAGTCGGTTTTTTATAAAAAATTTGATCTTTTTTATATTAATTAAATAACAGAACATTTCAAATCAAAGCTCACTAGTGATAATTCCTATTGGCTTCCTAATTACCTCAAAGGTAATTTATCTAGTTGATTGCTTGAAAGCTTATGGTTGTTTTGACTTTTAAAATATTTGATTTTTAAATAAAAAATGGCTTATTGAACTTTGCCTCAATTTTTCTCTTAAGTTGGTCATTTTGTAGCTTAGTGTCAGCAATTAAAGAATGCTCCTTCTTTCTGCTGAATTCAAATTCAGTCTTTATTGTGGTTTTACGCCTTGAGTTATGGTGTTCTGGCTTTGATACTACTAGATTTCACAATTTTTCTTTCAATTTTCAGGTATTTGCCCAATTTTTTTGTTTTCTAGTTTTGTCAAATTATCACGTTATTGTCAGTTCATATATCACATTTTTCGCGTGCAAAAAACCCACATTTGATAATATTTAAATCCTTAAAGATATAGATTGTGGTTCTTTACCGCTTCGACAGTACTTTCTCGAAGACTTTAATTGAATTTTTTTTAAATTTTGTGTCTAACTGTCGTTTTTACTTTGTCTTTTTAGTCGTATTTAATTTCCGATTGACTGGCTTTTCTTGGAAGAGTAGATGAGCCTATTTTTTGATATTAGAAGATAGATAATGGCTGTCATGACTTTGAAAACAATTGTTTTCCAAAATGAAAAAAAAAACATTTCAACTTCGCAATTTTGTTCCTTTTATTGTCTGTTTGTTACCTGGTCTCGTTAATTAAAGGTTAAAGGTGACATATTTTTGTCAGGGAAAGGTGTCAAAAGAAATTGGTGTCACAAAATCTAATGTTTTTGAAGAATTCGTTATGACTTTACAGGCTTAGCTACGGGTTTTTCACAAAAAATGTAAATTACTATTAGTATTTTGTCATGTTTGACGTTCTTTTTGTAGACATAAGCCAAATTCTGGATAATTGAAGGTCTCAGTGGCTTCCTTTGGAAAAAGGGACCAACCTATTCAAGCTTTTCATTTTGTAATTGATTGCTTTTATGTCTTTGGAAATAATTTTTTTTCGAAAAACAAGTATTACATAATTTTGCTCTTTTTTTCTTTTCTGTCTAATTGTTGCTTATTTTCATTAATGAGCGGCCACATAAAACATTATTGTTGTTCGACGAAGGTGCAATCGAACATATTTTAGGGGCCAAAGTATGGCTTTACGGCTTCCAAAACATTTTCTGGATAGTTTTAATTGATTTTTAGTTTGTTGTCTATTTCTTGTTCTTTTTGTAGCTGCATAAAAAATTGAATACCAAGAGTTCCTAATTCATGTCTATAGAAGCATTGTTAACTGTAAACCTACGGGTTATTTTAGTTGATTCCTAATGGTTTTCGTTACTTTGAAATTAATTGTTTTTGAAATTAATTAAATGTTTTAAAGAGAATTTTCTAACTTTAAAGTTTCTGTTCTTTTTTGTCTAATGGGTACCAAGCCTTATTATGAACTGGTGAATAACCATTTTTTCTTGGTTAATAACAAGTTATTTTGTTTAGTTTCAGTTTTATCTGACGCTAATTTGACTTTGTTATTAAGTTTTGTTTATTAAAACGGACAAAAATTTTTTGATGTAATTAATGTTTGTTGTTGCTGTTTGATTTTGCCGTTCGTCTTCGCTCACTTTCTTAGTATCGGCATATCTCATCAATTTAATGCAGCATTTTTTACTCTTCTGAAGATTTTTTACTCTTATTTATGTTGAAGGCGATATTTTACCATTTTTTTGAAAAATACTTGAATTTTTGGGGTTTTCTATCTATTCCTAATTTGGTAGACAATTATGCCAAAATATGGGTTAGCGGGTTCAGAAATTTATGTGCGAACGCACATCACCCTTGTTCCAATCTATGGTCTCTTGAATTTGTTCTAAACGAATGCTCGTACGCCGCATTGAATTGTTCTTGAGTTTTTCTGTCTCCTATATCCTGATAGTCAAAACGGATGGCTCGTACGCTGGCAAAAATAGTCCGCTGTAACTGTTTCAATATATTGATCAAAACACTCATTTCGAATCTGTCAAATGTTTCAGCACATAAACAAAAATGTTCGTTGGTGTATTAGTGTGGAGAGAGTAAACATAGTTTTATGCCCCAAAACAATATCGAAGAAATTTCATGGCACTGAATTTAAGGGCTTCAGATACAAGATTATTTGAAAACATACCAATTTGCTTGTTTTTCTTAGGATATAGATCTTTCAACTTTAGGATCGTATCTTTATTATCATAACTGAATACCCTAACAAGTTATTGCATAGTCAGATATAGCTCAATTTCTATCGTTTTTTTTGCTGTTCGGTTGCCCTTAAGCATTAGAAAAAAACCTGAAATGAATCTCATAATCTGAGTGTCATATTGTTCTGGAGTGAACCATATAACTTTTTATGAAGATTACTTTAATTTGACCAAAGTTCTGACTATGTGATCTAATGAACATTTCTAAGTAAAAACTGATAGTAAAATTCCTATTTTATTCCCTGCATCACAATCAATTTCTATGGGATACATCGGAAGGTTATAATTTTTTTTATAGCGGTGAAGCTATCAGCTGAGTGGAGCTATATTGCGGTGATCTTGAGTTCTTACGCTTCAAAGAATTTGAATCGTATTGGGGCGCGGTTTTTTTAAAGATCTGTTCACACATTTTCATGACTTTTGAAGTCAAATTGGAGTAGTGGTTTTGGTCACGCTGAAACATAAAGTGGGGCAAAAAAGCGAGAACTTTTGCGGCGTGAAATTTTTTCACTCTAGTTCTATAGTTGAGTGAGAAAACGGTGTTTGGACAAAAATTCGCCTTCTCGCTAGTGATTTTTTGTTCACAGGCCGCAATTTCACTTCGATATTTACTGTTCATTTGATTCTTCGGATAGGATTTTTTCTAAATGGTTTTTTTCAATACATTCATAGTTCACTGGAGATCTAGTTTTTTGTTGTTTTAACTAAATTTCCCTTTCTCGTTGGTGGTTTTTTGTTCACATGCGGCATTTTAACTTTGATTTTCTGTTTTTTATCTGATTTTTTTTGGAGATGGTTTTCTGAATTCACTCATAGTCCGTTCTAGGTCTAGTCTTTTGTTTAGACAATGAAACTTCTTTCAACCTTCTCGGAACCTTATGTGCGATCGCACATTACTGAGCCGCCTTGTTTTGCCTACTATAAAATTAAACGTTCCATTTCTCATTAATAACCCTGATTTTTAAAAATTAACTTTATGCACGAAATAAATTGTATAAAATCAGTATCGATTCCAGCCGTATAGCAAAACAGCTATAGTGCATCAATTTATCAAATTCGTCTAAATAAACTATATGTTGAGAAAATGTGAAAGAAAGTAGTTTCATAAAAATATTGATAACTTTTACAAGAACTTTTTCTCACCCAATTTGCGGGGAGTAAAAATAACTGAAGATCGAAGTACAAAACAGCGGATGAAAATTGGAAAGAAATAAACGTTTGTTGTTACCTAACAAACTTTTGTTGTTCTTTTTCATCTGAATGACCAAATAAAATAAATTTTTTATAAAATTGTTTATATTCTTTACCGCCATGAGTGAAAAAAATATTTCAGCAATGTGTCTTGTAGTTATTTTTTATTAGCTTTTTAATCCGACATATTTTTTTCCAGTCTGCTTCACTTTACTGGAGCAAAAAACGTCACTTGAGTTAAAAAAAACCTTGCCACAATCAAGAAAACTTATAAAACATTTGTCCTATCTCATACTCCTCTTGCTAACTCCCGCTTAAAAATTTTACATCTATGCGAGATATGTTGTTATAATTGAAGATATTGCAAGTTTAGAAGGTTTTAAAAATAGTGCCAGATAATCATTCTAATTTGATTAGGGGGTCGCAATTTTCATTTGATTGTTTGCCATACAATGATGTTTTCTCTTCAAAAAGACAATTTATGCAAATGTGTTTGCAGTTAAGAAACAGGGGGTTATGGAAATCTTATCAGCGTTTCATGACATTATTTCGGTACAAAATTTTAGACAAAATTTTGGCAAAAAATACTTATATGTGCAGAGGTATAACTTTTGAAATACAAGCAGTATACGCATTACTATCATCGTAAACAAGATTCTGACTGACTCGTCAACAGCTTTGAGAACATATTCTGTGAAACCCTTTCAAACTGTGGACATTGCAAAACACATCGAGCATAACAAAAGAAAATCTTCTAAGAAGCTTTGAATTGAGCAATATACAATACTTCCTTATTAAGCCAGCTCACCAATCAAACCGTTTTTTATCAGGTGTTTTTGAGAGAGGCTACCAACAAACAGTCGCCATCCCGCGAACCCTCCTAGACCCCAGCTCCCCTGGTTACATAGTCTACGTCTTCATCCATATATGGAACTTAACGTGGGTTGTTTGGGCTGTCGCGTTAACATTTCAAGCCTCAACAGACCGAATTAGCTGCTTCCGACCAATTCCTACAACTTTATCAGCACTTCTGTTCGGCGAGGTCACATTTGGTATAATTGCACAGATTCTGTGGATATTTACTTGGGACAGACATATTCCATATGCTAGTTTGTGGCTATTGGGTTTACAATTCTGGGCATTTTTAATGGCTCTGATTGTCGTATCCTCAAACATGCTGAAACATTTCAATGCTTTCCAGGAAAGTTTCTACATTGAAATGTGTTTCATCAAAATTACGTGTCAGAACGGAATCGCTGCGTTGTTTACAATGTCTTTAATTGAGTCGCTCTTAACTTTAGATTTGCTAATGAGCAATGGAGATATTTACTACCTGAGCCAAGACCTGTCCGCCACTTTAATTCTCACACTAGTGTCAATTACAATTCTAATTTACTTCATTATGGATGCGTGTATATTTGAAAAAGCCATTCGATTTGTAATCACGCCTTATTTATGTTTCACGTGGACCTTTTCCGCCAGCTTGTTCACAAATTGGACTTTCTTTTCACAGAGAAATGTTGTTATCCTAGCCGGCATTATTTTAGTTTCGGCTGCGTTAGCGGGTGCAAGAATCATGATCAGTATTTTGAACGAACGAAAAAACAGACAACAGACTCAAAAGCCGAACGCAAACAGGCAAGAGCCTTTAAATTTGATAATTCCACTTCAAGGAACAACGGCAACTTGAGAACAGATATGAACAACTTTTCTATTAATTAAATCAACGAGCAAATGTGATTAAAAAACGGCATTTCGAAAAACGTACACGAAAAGGTTTGAAAATGCTAAATCGTTGAACTTTTCATATCCGACCAAAGTGACACAAGTTTTTCTTCATTTTCTAATGTATCTTGTTCAATTTCAATATAAAGCTCAGCAAAAGTAGTTTCAGTTTAACACTTTGTTTACCCAACTATACAAAAATGACTAGTAATGACTAGTACACCAGGTAATGACTAGTACATAATTTGATACATTAGTTTCTAAACCGATTTCTTATAATTTTGAGGCTTTTAAGGACAGCTTTTCAACAAAATCCAATATTGACCGTGGAAACTGTTGCTGAAGTTGGAAATTTGGTCGTCAATTCTTGTGAATAGCAGCGCTAAATGCTGAACGTAAAAATAAACATTGCGGGCAAATTGCCGGAAAATAGCCGAGATAGAAATTGACCGAACTTCTCTTAGTGTCAAAGTGTTCTTATCTGCTGTACAAACTCTGCATATTCGGTTAGATTCTAAAATTATACTTAATTCAGCTCCCTACCCTAAGACTAATAAGCATAATGCTAATGCCAGCTAGCAATCGCATTAATGAAATTTGTTAACATAGTCCACTATAGCCTAATGACTCTCCTTTACGTGTTTATCGCGTTTCTTTCGACTCTGCTCGTTTGACTTTGATCATATTCACTACATTACGTAGTTCAATCAGTAAAAAAATTGAAATATGTTCAGTTGAAACAATGAGTGAGCTTAGTCACGAGTCAAACGTGAAAATCAAGACTTAAGTAAAATGATAAACGTGATCAAAAGGTCAAACGAATTAAAAAAACATAGCCTGAATAATTCCGGAAACGACCCGACGTACAAAATCGACAACCCTATCTGACATAAAGAGCTTATTAAATAGTAGTTATACCAGAAATTTATAAACAATAAGAGTCAAGTTAACAATGGAAAAGTATTGGACAACAAACTGATAAGGCATCTAATAAACATTTCTTTACAAATTGCTACTCCAATGCAACTATTGACAAAAAACCTTGCGATACTGTTAGTTTTCATCCAACAAACAGAACAACTGACTATCATTTGACAGCAAAACCAACAAAAAAAGAAAATCGAGGAAAGGGAAAAATGAAGGAAAATGTCAAAAGAACGTTAAAGAACTCAAAATTATACATATGCGACCTTTCATCCACTATTCGACAAAAAAAGTTTTTTATCACTGCTCTTGTTAACACATTCATCGACTCAAAACCTTGCATATTAAGTAACTAAAATGCAACCACTAATAAATATAAAAAAATGAGAACTTCGTATCATTTTTTTCAGTGAAAATTTCTCTGTTTACACTTCAACGGCACACCCTGGGAGCAAAACCTACAAAGTTGCTCTAAGCTAAAGATTAAACAAAAGATTAATTCGGAAGAAATAAGAAAAATAGAAAACAAAAATGGGGCCTAAAATTTCTTAAACAAAACAGCTTTAAATTTCTTAAAATTTATCTTAAACAAAAACAGCTATTCAAAATGAAAATTATTTAAATCATACAAAAACTGTTAAAAACCGTTTAACGAGGCAAAGTAGTAATAATAGCTCAAAATTGAATCTAAAACATTCTTTTTTTTGCTTCACATGGTCAAAAATAATTCAAGACGCTCTATTAATAGTTTGGATAAACAATGCAACGCTGCACGTGATAAAATATCTCTCGCTAAGCGAAACTTTTTTCACACCTATTTTATTCTTTTTCAGAAATGCGACATGAACAGCAGACCACTCTCTCTTCTTTCCGCTTTTCAGCAAATTGAACTAAAAATTTTTCACGCATTTCACTTCGTGACTCAAATACACTCCAAGAAAATTACCGGTCAAGAAATTTGCTCCACCAGTATTGCTCTTCGAGTCGTAAAAACATGAGATCGCATAAATAATAGCCATTTTGAGACTGACGGTGGTCATTAATTAACTTAGTAGAAATCAAAGAAACCCTATGTGTGACTAATTTCACAATTCCTCTGCTAACTAAATAACGATCAAAAAACTAATACAACACTTCTAAAAAATTAAATTCTTACTCTCGCAACCAAATTATAAAAAATATATAAATCAACATAAAACACTATCAAAGCTATATAAAATTGTGGCATAAAAGTAAAAATATTGTTTCGAAAAAAACTTTAAACATTAATTGCTTAAAATAATGTCCAAATTTCACCAACAATTTTGCATCAGTAACGGTCTTCCTCCGCGGATAGTAGTAGCAGATATATCTAGTGTTTATGATTTTTGAAACAAATTTAATCCATGCTACTAATTTAAAACCTGGATTACTCGGTGATATTCCAACACAATGCGGAAAACACTGAAAAGTTCCAGTGAACATATTTGCCAAAAAAATTGTCTGTTGACTAATCATTTTTTCAAAAAAAATTTTTTGAAAGCTCAAAATAGTCATACCATTACTTAGTTTATATCATGATGACAAAAGTGAGCGATTGGAAAAAAAGACATTTCTAACAGCGCAACAAATCATTTTTTGCCAACTAGAAATGAACTCATGTAATCAAGTAGCACTTCTTAAGTAGTACACTGAATTTATAGCAATCAGAATTAAAAGTTTTTAATTTAAGTTCTCAATGAAAACCATTCGATTTCTCGAGAATCTTCTCTACAAAAAAATAATTTTTCTTACTGTAAATACATATAGGTCTATTTTTACTCATTAATTCTTATCTTATCACTTATCCCGTATCAAACGTGTACAATTGTAGAATACGCAGATGCATTGATTTAGATTAACACATGGTTTTGCCAACATTGCAAAGAAACAAATCTTAAAGCGTTAAAGCGTTAAAGTTAATGTCCACAGCTTTGCATATTGAACGCATATCTCAAATCAAATTCACATTTTTCGAAAGATTCGAAAAAATGTTGAAGAAACTGACAGCATAAAGTTTATATCTAATTTGATCTTCAGAACTATGAGAGCTGTAGCGTAGAACCCGTAAAAATTTTAATAAAAATTGGAAACAAATTTTCACAATGTAATAGTTCATACTATTTTCAGTTATCCGTCATTACATCAAAACTCAAAATTTAAATCTCCGAATTTCATTAGAAGTAATTGGAATAAAAATTTTCTTGAGTTTCAAAACGTTGTATGGATATTACAGATTGATAAATAAATCAAAGTGAAAGAATTATAAAGACCGAAACCAAACTTGTCAGCGAAAAAACTTTTTACCAACCACAAAAGCAAAATCCAAGGAACTAGAGCCTGTAAATCAAAATTTGACTTTGCTTAACCAGAAGAGGATGTCTGCATTGTATGATTTTGCGACATTTATGCATAGCTTGATTATTTTAGTGGAAGAAAGAAGTGTTGTCTTTAAAGTTTTGCTAGTTCATGCACATCATGCTCTCAAAATTTGTAGATTTCATTGTTAACAAAAATTTCCCAATTAAAGATGCAAAATCTTCATGACAAGATATCGCAAGAGAAAATGTCCAGTTAAGCTTTAATTGCATCCTGTTTATTAGCGCGAGTACTTATAAGTCAGTGCCTCGAAACTCGAGTTACTGTAACTATTCTTTTACAACAGTTTTAAGTGATTGAATAATATCCGCATCATATTCAATATCGGAACTCTTTAAAAACGTTTCCCTATATACCTCAATTTAATTGATTTCCTTCGAAAAAACTAATTTACTAACTGATTTACTTCGCAACTTACTTCAAAAAATGATCCATTTAAATTTTTTCGGTTTTTAGATTTCAAGAAAATGCTGATGGTAGAACTTTGCATCTGTTTTGGAAAGATCCTGTGGAATGGTGGACACATAATCAAGTCCTTACCGGATTAAAGTTTAGCGTAGAAAATGTCAGGTACATCCCTTGCAATAATTGGCCATTTTATATCAAATAAATATTGATTTTCGTTTGTTACTTTCCGGATGAATAACTGAAAGAAAAATGCTTTTCACAGGATGATGTGCGCAATTCTCAATAGCGAAGAACTCTTCAAAAATTTTCAGTTTTCAAAAGAAACTTAAGGACAGTTTTTCAAAACATCGCTTTTCTGTCAGCTCTAATGATTCAAAAATGCCTGGTATGAGATTAGTTATCAACAACGTTTTGCTGTTATTAATGTTATCAGCAGAAGTCTGAAACATTGCCGACATATTGCCAAAATAGCCGCAAGATAGGTTGGTAACACTTTTTCTAACAACAGACAAATGTTGACTCAGGACAATTACAGCCCCTGAGGGTTAAAACGAAGGCGGCTATTTTGACTTTTCTCATGTGACAACCTTCAAGTAGATATCTTATCTTAACCATTTATAGTCCGTGCGTATAGAAGTCTTTTTTAGCTAGGCAAGTCTCGTCTGATTAAAAAAATTGTATCACGCTATTGACCTACAAACTGACAAAACGTAAACCGACTAACGTCGGAAAAATTGCTCTCGAATGACAGGAGGGGCGTAAAGTTCCTTCACCTCGACAGAGGCATTAACCACCCGGCTACCAGGCCCTTGTTATCGTAGCTAGTATCTATAAGAATCAGTTTTATTTGAACAGAAAACTTCATTTCGGAGTGAGAGCAATTAAAATAACTGAAAAATCAAGAAAAACGTGAAAAAGTCACTTTAGAAGTCAAAGATTATTCTAGAAGAAAAGCGCAAAAATTTAGCATAAAAACAGCGGCAGAATACCGAAAACGACTCGAAGAGACGTGAATAAAATTTATCTAACTCCAAGTTAACTCCTCAATTGTTTCCAAATTAGAAAAAAAATTCAAAGTTCCACCGGAGAACGCGAAGAACAATTTAAAATCAGCCCTAGATTTTAGTTTTAGTGGCACACTATTTGAGTGAAGCCCTCATTCTGCGCTTTAGCAATATTATCGATCAACGTTTCCACCCTTCAAATTAAATTCTAATATTGTAATTGTGACCGTATTTTTTAACAAAATTGAATGTAGTCAACGTTGGTTTGCGAAATGAATTTAACAGGGATTCAATATTACGCACATAATGGACAAATAGTTTAAAGATTGAATTTCAGGAGATAAACTCTCATTTGAAAAAAAAAACATGCAACACGGAAATGTTAGGCAATCTCAAAAGCAATATTATTTTTTTCCAAATGGTTCTCTTGTAACAAAATTCGACAGGTTCTAAAAAAGGTTGAACAATTTGGTAATTTAGAATTTATATTTTAGCACTTCCAATTTAAAGATTTTCAAAAATTCGCTGATGGTGAACTCTGGTCATATTTTAGTGGCTCCTTCGAAAAAATTTGCAGGTCAAACTGTTTACTTGACCTAATTGAATAGTATACTAAAATGAAATGGGAGATTTAAACTAGTAGCTAGCGGCGGTTTGTTTTTCGAGTCCATTCTAAGTTTCTCTATCAACAAAATCAATGACAGTAGTTACTTAAACTGTCTTCGAAGATTTGAACGAAAGCAATTACATCCTAAAAATTCAAATCGTAAAAGTTCAATGATTCGAAAGCCTTGACAAAGTTTCACGTTTCGAATGTATTCTAAATGTGAAGTTATTGACACGAACAACAGTATTTCATTTCCATACCATAATTTAGCTGTGCTTGAATTTTGACTAATAGACAGAAAACTTCAGAATATTCGAACTAAAACCATTCACAATTTCTCCAGAATAAGTTGCTAAACGAATAAATATAGTTTCTTTAAACTTCAAAAACAGTTTTGAATGATCTGACCTGGAATGTCCGACTAACATCAAACTACATTTGTGTTATTTAAAATGTTTGAATAAACTCCAGAGAGCACAGGTGACTTCGAAAATAACCAATGATGAAATTATTAGATGCAACTAAATTGCCATGGATAAATGATTGGTAAATTAACATAGCCGGCAAATTGCCGGAATAGCTGCGAAAGAATAGACCTGCGTGCCATATAATAGAGATAGAAACAGATAGATCTAAATTAAAAAAATTGACGCCGCTCAAAAAACTAGGCTAAAAAACATTCAGCGATAAATTAATAAAGCTTATTAAAATTCATTCCTCAGAAGCCTCTTATTAGGGACCTTTACTGCACATAAGAGTTCCTTTGACCTTAAACAAATTCAAATTAAACTTAAGTTTTAAAGTGCAAAAGTCATTTTATTGAGTGAGGTAAGTCAGGTATGATCAAAATCTAATCACACAAATAACCTAAAAACTTTCACTTAAGCGAGTGAGAAATGACGTCACGCCCGCAAATGCCGTTAGTGAGAGGAAGAAGTCATTCAGAAAATTTGACTTTTTCAGCTTTGCTGTGAACAAATGTAAAACGAAAAAAGAGCGTCAGACGACGAAACAAAAATAACGAGTCATCCTATACGAAGATCTAACCTCCAGAAAAGGGAACAAAACTTATGAAAAAGCAGAATTCAAATATATGAAACATGTAAACATTTTGCAGAAAAAATGGTCAAAAAACTTTTAAGCCTGCATTTACGAAAAAGTTTAAAGTGTTTTTCAAAAACTTAACGTCAAAAAATGACTTTAAGTTTTATTGAAACGAAATTAAAGTCCCTTATGTTGCACAAATAGACTATTTCTAGTAAATTAAACCAAAATACAAAAAAACTGACAAAAATCGAAAAAAAACTACCAAAATCGAATTAGCATATGTGCAATTTTAAAGAGCAAAATAACATCGAGGTAGAAAGAGGCGTTAAGTATATGAATTATTAAAAAGAAGTTGCCATATTAATTGATTTCTGACAAACAGACGGTTAAAAGATCCAAAAATAAAGAAATTGATAGAAAAAAAGACAAAAATTAAATAAAAAAAAGAAATATGTGACAATTTTGAACTTGAAACGCATCTTCAGGCTCTCCAAAACACTGTGGTATCAATTTCCGAGGTTGACATTTCAATATAGCATCGAATAAAAATTATTTCTTCGAAAAACTAAATTACACGCAAAAAAATTGGGCTACTTAGACGAAAACACAGCAAAAAACGGTTACCTATATGTGCCATTCAGTCAAAACTACTTTGCAAAGTCAAAAAGTCATTCACTAAACGCAGAGGTCAAAACAGCGTCTGAACGAATAGTACTTCCGGTAAAAAGAACCTTCAGAAAACCAATACTCCTCTTCGAGTCGTAAAAAACCAAGAGCACCGCAATATAGCTACGCTCAGCTTACAGCTTCGCAGCTATAAAAACTCACCTTCAGTAAAACTTCAATTTCCAATTTTGTTTCATATAAAACTAGACTATTTCCTTAAGAATAAAATTTATAACGAAATCTTGAAATTATCGAAATCTGCATCGGGAATTTTAGGTAACATTAAGCATTTGACTCAAAAACTAACTAACTAACTGTAGAACAAGATAGCATAGCTGGGTTCTAAAACCATCAACATATAACTATAATATAGAACTATTACTTTATAATTAGTTCGTTTTCATTATGAAAACCGAGTCTCTCAGGAATTAGAATTTTTTTCAGTTCCACATAGTAACATCATCAGTCCACTATTTCCTTAACTATTTCCTTAAGAATAAAATTTATAACGAAATCTTGAAATTATCGAAATCTGCATCGGGAATTTTAGGTAACATTAAGCATTTGACTCAAAAACTAACTAACTAACTGTAGAACAAGATAGCATAGCTGGGTTCTAAAACCATCAAAGTATAACTATAATATAGAACTATTACTTTATAATTAGTTCGTTTTCATTATGAAAACCGAGTCTCTCAGGAATTAGAATTTTTTTCAGTTCCACATAGTAACATCATCAGTCCACGGTACCCATGTGAAGTTATGCAATGGAGGCAGAGAAGTGGGGTCGGGTAGAGGCCATTTAGGTGGGACTGCATTTGTGTAGTAGAATTTCAGTCTATCTATAGCCTCTTCTCTTATTTCTTCCATTTCCTCCATGTCAATTATGTTCACGTACTCACAGGGATCCGCTGTTATGTTGTACATACACGCAGTCATTTGAAGAGTGTCTGACCTAGCCGAAAAGTATTATAGTTTTAAAAAAGATTTAAAGAAACTGAGGGTGCGAAAAGAAAAACAGGCAGGCCAAAATTTTGGTATTAAGACGTAATCAGTGCATATAATGAACATAAACCGAGTAACATTGGAAGAATTGCTCTAGAACGACTGGCGAGGCAATCAATTCAGAAGGGTTAACATACCCGGAAGATTGCTGGAAAATAGCCGCCGTTGATTCCCATAACTATTGGGATTGAAAGAAAAGAAAATATCAACAAAAATTGATTTTTGTATAAAAACATTTTTAAGTGCAAATTATTTTGATGTCATTTCGTAATTGAACATACTCCTGTCTCTCAATGAGAGGCTACAGGGTCTAGTATCAATACCAATAAGCATTATAGATAGTAACTAAAACTTATGAGAACAAAGTTCGAGTACCGTGCATCTAAAAATGGGCTTTATGGGTTTATCCCGTTTCTATTTCGGACTTTGATTTTTTATACTGACTCTCTTCATTTTGAATTGCTTTGCTGAGCAGATGCTGCTTAAAAGGACTTTGAGCAGAATGACAGAACAGTGAAACTAGCCTAGAGAAGTCAAAAAGATTTCACGCAAAATCTCGAAAAAGCGGCAAAATGGGTAAAGCGAAAAAAAAGTTCGACGAAGTAAAAAAAAATAGGAGCGCTATAATAGCCGGCTGGGATGAGGGCGGCTATTAATAAGCTAGAAAAACTTTTATGGTGCAAAAACTTCAGACTCGAGAGGGGTTTAAACCCGCGACCTCCCGGATGAGAGTCCTCCTGGATAGTCTCGGATGAGTCCTGGTCTTATCTTACAATCGGTTTATTTTAGCAACAGACTTAATTTCTGAATGCTTGCAATTGAAAACATAACCGACTAACGTCGGTCGAATTGCTCTCAAACGACCGGTTGTCTTCAATAGAAGCCAGCTGGGGCTTAGGAATGCTACGGCGCAGCGGGGTGACAGGGGAGGATGACTGAGGGGTGTCAAACTGTAAAGAATCGCATACCTAGAGACTAGTACTTCTAAGAGAGCCACGTGTTTATCCGTTTTTAAGGACAAAAAGTCAAATGGGTCAGGCGAAAAATCGGTCAAGTGAAAAATCTCATAAAAAGCACAGGACTAAAAATAATTGCTACAAACTTTGAGAGCAATTAATCACTCGGATCAAATCAAAAAGTCAAGTGTGAAAAAGTCACTCAAGAAGTGAGACCGAAAGAAGGTTCTAGAAGAGATTTGCATAAAAAGACACGTTTATAACTGCTTCAAACTTCGTTCGAGAGCAATTAATAAGTATTTGTTCTCAGTCGCCCAAAAGTACGCTTTTTGAAGTATCAACGTTCTTCTGGTGGAAAACGTCTCCTTCCACTTACCAGCAATTCTTTGCATCCATATCAAATTTCGACGGTTGTTGTCCATTACAGTTTACTGTAGGGTTCTCTGTAACATATGAAGACATTGGGGTAGAACCCGGCGGTGTGGCCCAGTCCGCAAAGTGGTCACAGCCACCATACCCATTGTGCCATTCGCCCACAATTAGTTTAATGTCGTTAACACGAACAGCTGAGTAGTTGGTCATCTGGTCAATGTTATGCAGCAGCTCACTTCTGGCTGATTCTCCTCCGTTCATCAAAGACGTGTATTGGCTCACCTGTGGGGAACCCCATCTTACTCAAGTGCCAGATAACTGCACATTCACTTAAACCTGATCTTACAAACTAGCTGATGATCTGATGATTGAAATAAAATTTTGATGCCATGCAGAAGATACCAACAGCAAAGCAGAATATCTGAACTTTAATTGCCCCAAAATAAGAACTCTCCGAGAACTGCCATTTTTGAAAAACTCGATTTTACTCTTATATCAATTAGAATTGAGAAAAACAGCTTCCGGTTTCTTTGCTCCTATGCATCTGAAAATTTCACTCCGGAAGGCGCAACACTTACCCCATCCAAATGAGACGGTATTGGAATCCCAGCAGCTTCCAGAACAGTCGGAACCCAATCGGACACGTGAATCAGTTGACTGCTCACAGATCCCGACTTCAAAGAACCACTCCCTGGTAACCTCGCCAATGCCACACCCCGCACTCCTCCCTCGTATAAGGAGTGCTTGCTACCTCTCAGAGGGTAGTTACTTCCCCAGCTGAAGTCACAATTGAGAGTGGGACCTCCGTTGTCAGTTAGGAACAATACAATTGTGTTGTCTGCTAGACCTAACTGATCTAAGGAATCGAGAACCCGTCCCACATTCCTATCCAGATTATAAATCATTCCGGCTGTTATACGTCGCCTGCTGTCATAAATGTTCGGAAACTTATTGATGTCTTCTTGAGGAGCCTGAAAAGATAGTGTCCGAAAATAAAACATTTTTGCAATTTCACCAGGGTGATTCACAAAATTTTTCATAGTTCTTCTATATCTAACTGGGAGATGTGCTAGCCGCGGTTGGACAAGCTTTTAAAAATTCTGGCTAAAAACATTAGTACCTTAGGCCACTCCATCAAAGGCTTCAAAATTAAACATAATTGACTAATGTCGGAAGAATTGCTCAAACCCCCGGCGACGGGCTGGTTTTGTTAGTCAGTGGCTTAACCTTAGGGAGCTTATCTTCACTGGGTGAGGTGGTGATGCGAAAATAGGTGCATAGAGGGCCGGGAGCATAAAAGAAGAAGCAAATCTAAACAATCTATAAAGTTTTTCCTTTCCACCGTGAAATTACACCTACAGTGTGTGTGTGTGTGTGTGTGTGAGAGGGGGAGGAGGAGGATTAAACATAAACGTATTGGAAGGATCAGGTAGGTCGTGATAAAAAAAGAGAATTGTGACACGCAAGTAATGGGCAAAAAACCACAAGTATAGCTGGCAGCTACCGGTTATTTTCAGAAAACTTAAAGCATTTTTGAAGCAATTTTTCTTGTCAATAATTATTCCTTGACAACTTAATACTTTGATAGTTTCGCAGCTACATGTATTTCTGGAAAATATTAGAGAGCATGGTCTACAATTAGTGTCCAAAACCGGTTTCAGCAATATCAGAAAATGCAGTTTTTGCATTTTTTTTACTAAGGGAACAGTGATAACCAAAACTTGAACAATGAGCAAATACCTATAGTTGACGAATAAAGAAAATGCACGATTGGATGGAGAACACGGAAGAAATAAAGAAATCGTTAAATAAAAGTTAGAGCCTTGCTAATGTGCGATGGCGAATAATGTTCCCACCCTACTGATTCACATTTTTGTCTCAATAGTCTACCAATTGAAGCAGAGACAGACGACTGCCTTTAAACAAGTAGCTAATAATTTGATGTAAAAAAACAGCCGTCTACACAAAAACGGTTCATACAAGTGAGATCAAATTTAATTTCACTAGAATGAACACCCGAAGAAACGAAGCAACATGAAATCATCTTCAATGCAAATTCTCAAGTACACAAAAGTACACTCAAGTGAACAACTAATTTTACGAAGATCCGAAAATCAACAGGAAAAGTCTTAATGTCTTTTAGGTAACAAAAGACCATTTAATTTCGCCTGATTTTAAATTCTTGATTTAGACTTAAAAGTGGGCGAAGTAAAAAAAGACCTCTGCACGAACTTGAGAATGGAAAATCAAAGCTATACCATCACAATTTAAGTCACGATTGAGTTAAGTCATTTTTGCATTTGGAGTTTATCAAACGATTGTTCTAGGTTATCAACGCAAGCCACATTTTAAAAATCCAGAACGAAGCTTCTATGGATATATTGAAGCTAAAATTTGAAAGAGCACATCCATCCTCAGTGAATTCCAACAACTAAAACTAATAAACACAAGCGAAGAGGCTTCATTATGGAGCAGCTACGACACCTTGCTAGTTAGATATATTAAGGCGTCGGCAAAACAATTTTGAAGGTTGAACGTTTTTCTAAAAATGGTTATTTTTTTGAAACAAGCTTAAAAAGCATTCAGTTTCAAACGGACACATTCAAAAATCTAAAATACGCATTTTCATGAGAACAATTTGGCTTGTGGGCAATCAGCAGGATTGACAAACAAATTGTAAACAGTCAAAAGACAAAATGAGAAAAAAAAATAGACAGAGCCCAAAAATTTGAATTTCTACAAAATTAAATGTCAAAAATTTTATATCTATGATAAACTATCAATTCAAAAGGAACAATCACATTCTCTCGTTATTGACTAATGGAGACTTAAACAAATGAGACTGAAGCACAAAACAGACGGTCAGAACTCAGAATTCAGTTATATTTGTGAAAACAGTTTGTTTACAAAGATAAAAAAAACACTGGACAGTAACTCAAAACACTGATAAGCTTCCTTTATTCCACAACACAAATCAATGAGACTTTCCATTAATCAGACTGTGACAAAACCACAAAATCTATAGCCAAAACTCATAATTTTAATAAAACAGATAGTTTAAACGTAATCAATGTAATAAACTAAAAAATGACAACATTATTTAGGTTCAATTAGAACTCGTTAGAATTTCATGGAAACTCTTTAATTTTCTGAAACTCAGAAACAAATTAACATACAAAACAAAAAATGGGAAAAATTAAAAAATTTGAATAAAAACTTGTCAAAGTCAACAAAATCAATGTTGTTCACATACCAATTCAGACA
The DNA here is from genome assembly GCF_964194025.1 of Convolutriloba macropyga. Classification (NCBI taxonomy): domain Eukaryota; kingdom Metazoa; phylum Xenacoelomorpha; order Acoela; family Convolutidae; genus Convolutriloba; species Convolutriloba macropyga. The sequence continues at coordinate 73,059,569 of NC_134468.1, read as the reverse complement.
ACAGCATATATTTACCATTAATCTATATTCATTCTATAAATTAATCTGTTTCATTCTATAAAATCGACATTAGACAAAAATAGCCAGTATTACACTCCAGGGTAACTAATATCCGTAAATGTTGAAAATGGTCATATAAATGATAAAAAAAATTAGCAAAATAATAAAATTTCAAATCTATCTCTGAAAAGATTGAAATTAAAACGTAAATGCAGTTTGGAGCGCACTGACCACTTTGAAATTATTGCTAAGGTGATGAGTTTCTTGCCATTTTAAAACCAGGCTTTAACTTATATTTGGAGAGCTACATTTGAGTTTTCCGTTTCTCGGCGTGTATGGGAACCTCATTTTCAAACGGGAACCTCCCGTCTTTAAAAACATCCTCCTCCCTTTGAGAAAAATATTTTAGTCTGAGTATTGTTGGGTTTCTGAAGAAATTCGAAAGAAGCGACCTCTTAACGACTTAACGAGTTTCAACGTGGCAAATGTGCAGGACTTTGACTGCTATTTTTTAATTCCTAACCATTGATTGCACTATAATACGTAGTTGATAGGAAACAACAACAACAAAACAAGTAAAAGTCCCTCAACTCTTGACACGCTTTTGCAACTTCCTTTTGAATTGATAACTGGTCATGCCATAAATTGGTTACCCTCGATTTGAAAAAAAAGCGAAATCAGAAGAAATTTTGAGTGCTAAGGGAAATCATTTTGCCAATATTGTCCTCGCCATCGCTAAGTATAATATCAAATGACCTTAGCAACAATTCTGATTGAAATTAATAAATCTCATTTTGAGAATCCGAGAAGTCATGTAAGCACAAAACTACAAACGAGCACAAGCATGAAAGCTCGCGGTCAAAATAAAGAAAGATGACACGCATACAATTGTCGAAAAATTGCGGGAACTGTTGAATTAACAAAGGACTAATTGAAGTGAACGTGACGTCAAATGTTGAAACCATAATTCGTGACGTTGTAGAAAAAAAGCTAAGAACTCCCTCGGCTATCATTTCCGCAGTTATTAATTCTATACTAATACAGCTTTGAGTTTTTACGTGAGAACAAAAACGCAAAACATGGCGATGATAAAAAACTAAGAAGTCGAGCATCGCCGCGCAGTTTATACTTGTGTAGCTGTGACTAAATTATTTTCTAGAAAAAAAAACAAATGGCAAAGGGGAGCAGTTCTTTATTAGGGGGTCTCTTTAGAGCTTTGCAGAGATCATGTTTAAAATGGATAACTTGCCGTTCTGTTCTGGGTGACAAAGAATACGTTGAGAGCCTAATTCGAAATCGCCTATTGCCACTCAGTTATTTTCTAGTTCTTAACGACCTAATTCTGCTTAACAAGATTTTAATGGGCTTAACTTCGATGAATGCGTCAGACCACTGGTCAATAACTTTTGGTTGTCCAAAGACCAGATCAAGTGAAAAGTTTTTTATTGAAGCGAGAAAAACGTTTCGGAAACGTTCTGAAGATAATTACTTTAATAGAGTAGCCCGATTCAATAATTCTTTGTCTCAACTTAACAGTTTTGCTAACTATTCACCACACAAAAATCCATGTCAGTTTCGAAGAGAAGTGAAGAACTTTTTGGAAGGGGAGGCATTGAAAAGATTCAAATATAAAAGTTACCCTTCAGGATGGAAAGTTTTCGAGAAAATCTAATTAATGAAACTTGATTTCTCCCCTAATCTGGGGACTACCAAGCTGGTTGTAACCATGTTTGGTTGAATTCAATATTATTATTATTATTATTATTATTATTATTATTATTATTATACCAATATGAAATATATTGGTATAAAAATCTCCCGGGAAAATCGTCCCATAAAAATCGTCCCATCACAAAAGCCCCCAAAATCTCGAACAAAAATTGATACAAGTGATCTCTGAACTATTAAAACTAATAGATATGTGCTGAAATCATCAAACGGAAAAACCAAATTAACAAGGAACACGGAAATTTATTTATATCTATAACGTACAAAATTATCACTGCGAAACCAACAGAAAAGTCAGTCAAAGCATGAAACTAAGTTTAAGGAGCTCAAAAATTCAGCATCATAGGTAAGAACCAAAAGCTATACCAGAGCAGCAGCTAAAATAAGGCAGAAACAATAAGCTTAAATTTTCAAACTATCCTCGAAGTCATCATCCTTTATCCTTTTTGTAGGATTTTCTTGGTACTTTGTCCTCTTGGGACTTTGTCTCGTGTCCCTCTTTAAGTTTTGGCGTTCTTCTGGAAAAAGTGGACAATTCAGTCCAAAATATATCCATTTCATGATCAGAAAACGCAACTGATGTACTCGTTCTTCGTTTCAATTTTGAATCACCCTATCTTCTACTAACGGCTGAATAACAGTTTATTGGAGCATCGACCATATCTACGTCGTGAGTTCCTTCCACAATAGCCTTATTCCTGGGCGAAAACCTCTTCCTGTCGCGTGTTTTACTGTACTGGCAACATTGGTTCACTTCCTCGTCAAAACAGTCTGTTCTTTGCACTCATATTCTCCTTCGCTTTCCCAAAAATTTTGTGACGATACATTGGCACAAGGCTGCTTATCTGAAAAGAACTTCTTCAAGAACACAACTTCCGTTTGCTTGCTCGCTTCTCCCTCGTCACCTGTTTTCTTGGATATGTTTCTGCCATGCGAGAGAGCATCGCAATATCGTCAGTTCTGGCAGCCTTGGAGTCAAAACTTAATTTTCTAATTCTGTGCCGCCATCTTTAGGCGTCTAAAGCCCTCACCGACCCTCCTCTTTAACGCTATGTTAAGCCCAAACGATGTGAAGGATTACAGGAAAAATCTCTTTAACGGAACCAACTGAAGTTCTTCTAAAGTACTTTTGCAGGCCTGCTACACCCATGCTTGCGTTTAACATTTTCTCAAAGCAACCAAAACTGCCGAAATAACAACCAGCCTGACAGCCAGTTGAAAGCTTTGTTTTGAAACTGTGATAATGTCTTGTGAAACTTCTTATTCTTCTGTGGAAACATTCTTTTATAAATTGGATAAAAATAATTGAAAGATTGAACTGAATATCTTTGTCCAAATCCTAAGTTATAATAGACATTGAGGGAACTTAATTATAGCAGCGAAAAGCTATGAAAACACAAGGCAACTAGTGAATAAATCCTGCATTCGAACCGCTCAAATACAGGCTATTACTACCTAATTGTATTGAAATTATATCCAATAAAATCGCACTATGAAACAACTATAATAAGTCCTTGAATCATGACGATAATTATTGTTAATTACTCTGAATATAAACTCCAAAACACCAAGATAATACCCTTAAAAGTAAGTGGGTAACACAAAGTTGGGAAAATAGTTGGTCTGCTAGAAAATTTGCTGCTACTACATACTTTTTAAGAGCTAAAAAAGAACCTTCAAACAAAATACACGTCCTCTAATTTGTTATCCTTCGTATTTGAAAATCGACCAGTAATTGTTAATTATTCCAACTGAGTGCAAGGCGCAATCGAACCGACTCAAATTGCTCTCAAATGTTTGGCGTCGCGGCTTAGGGAGGCCAGCTTTCCCATCATTGCGGTGAGGGCTCGAGCATGCGGGATTACGTGCAAAATGAGGAGCCGTGTGGTACGGAGAAGTATGTCGGTGGGAGAGGGGGACATAAACTCCCCCTTTATGTCTCCTAAACACTTCAAAGAATTGCATACATTGACAATGCATCGAGACTAGTAAGCCGAAAGGCTCTAAGAGACCTTTAACCAGTTTTTGAGGACCGCTTTACCTTTTTGACCAGTTTTTGAGAAGTCAAATAGTCAGACTACCAGAGGAGGAGAAGTTAGGCAAAAATTCGGTAGTCCGAAAAATTTCAATTATAAAGACCAGCAGGACTAATATAATTGCTTAAAAAATTCGTTTGAGAGCGGTTAAAACAGCCGTCGTTTAAGGAGGAAATGAAATGCATAAGCAGCGAAAAATGTAAAACAGCCAAGACCTAGCTCAATCCTCAAAACACGTGTAGTAGGAACGCTTCTATAGCATAGTGGTTCCGATTTGCGCTAACATGAATTCTTCTGGCTTGATCTACAACAGATGAAAATTTTTTGCACCAATTGAAAACTTAACAAAATGACAAATTCATTTAATTTTGCATTCCTCCCCAAAACAATGCTGTTAGATAAGGTTGACACTTTGACCAATAACGACGTAGTCGAGTGGTGAGGATGCCCACCTTGTACCTTTTGGAACCCTGGGTCCATAATTTGGTGTCGTTTTGTTACCTGTAAAGGTTGGTCTTCATTTCCACTGTGGACAGCCTGATAAGCCAAATACATGAAGAATGGCTGCTCCGATCCACTGTAATTCTGTAGCACATATACTGCTCGCTCTGTCAAAAGATCTGTCGAATACTTCCCAAAGTCGTTATAAATTAAATTAAACTCGCCATTTTCATCCAATCTCCAGTCCAACCCCCAGGCAACATTCTCCTTGGGAGTCAGAACGTAATCCAAATTCGAGGTATGGTCAAAATAGTCACCGTTCTCATTGTAGTACCCATAAAATGTATCAAATCCTCGCCCAGTAGGGGTATACTCTTTAGCAAAGTAGCCCAAGTGCCATTTTCCAACAGCGTGTGTCGCATACCCGGCATCTCTTAGATACTCCGACAACAGAGTCTCGTTCAGAGGAACTCCAACTCTTTGACCTTGAATAATCACACTGTGTTGCAATCCTAGACTGCTAGCATATCTTCCAGTTAAAAGGGAGGCTCTTGACGGCGAACAGAGGGGGTTGACGTAGTGTGATTCAAGACGTATGCTGTTGGCTGCAAACTGGTCAATATTAGGTGTTAGTACTTGTTTGGAACCATGATATCCGACGTCGTCCCAACCCAAATCATCTGCAACTATGAAAACTACATTAGGTTTGGAATACGTACAATCAGCAGCGAAAACTATGAAGGCTAGGAAACCTAGTATAAATTTGACACTGTATGCTACCATTGCTTCAATCAAAACAGCTTCACATTGACCTTAACTCAAACAAGTTAGTAATGAATAGAAGGTGCCATTATTAACGACACTAAAAGCTTGATCTATTCTATGACACAGCTCGGGTTTTGCTTTCAACTATTTGTACAAATAATTGTCTTCTAATTGTTTGACAATGAAACAAGAGAATCGAGATTAGCATGGACCACCAGAACATGAAACAAGAAAGATTCCAAGAACATGATAAACGAGACATGGCAGGTGCGTCTAAGGGTGCAATATGCAAATAATTTGCACCCACTATTTGGAACAAACGGAAAACAGTCAATAATGTCATTAACGTCTTTTTTTAAGGTATACTGTAGTTATCCGAATATTTACAGACTTGATAGAACAGAATTGATGAAAACAGTATATACAGAACACATCAGAATACATACGCTTGTGTTTTTAGTTGATGTTGCAAGGTGTGACTTTATTGAAGAATGATATAACTTGGCACGTATGTCTTATTTCAAAGCTCAAGCGTAAGACGAAATTATACACCCCATTATAAAAGGTCAATTAAGAGAAAACCCCTCCCCTAAAAGGGTAGCAGCAAGTCAATTCCTATGTGTATTCATAAATCCTGACAGTAGTCAAAAATTTAAGCATCAGATGAAGAACAAAGAACTTAAGGCATCAGAATCATAATCAAATGGTAACAATCTCTGTATGCTGACGGAACTGTACACGAGATCAACGAACAGAAGGTGGCTTTCTAGACTTCGATTATCCTTTGCTAGAATTTCAGCTTCTTGATGGACTCATGATTTTTGTAGGTATCTGGTATGCTTTTTGGTCAACTCTTCGCATACGGACTAAACACCACACACAGGCAAATCACGAGCATGTATCTATTTAATAAGTTTATCACAACAATTAGGCCCCCATTATGGTAATTGGGGGAGAGGTATAGGTTATCTAACCCCAATTTAGAGGGGGGCTATAATGAGAAATACTTCGCAAATTCTCTAGGAGCTGATCAGTTGTCCCTGATTAACAATGGCGGAGGATGATTTTTCTGTAGGTTCGTTTCTTCGCAGTGACCTACATCCTCACAGGCAAGAAGAAACAGCTTTTCGGTCCGAATGAGGGATATACCGTCAGCGTACCTTCCCTGATCTTAGCGGCATTTCGTTTGACAGCTTTTGTTGCTGCACGTCTTGCGCTGCTACTGCAGGCAAAGATTGGTGGGTTGAAAGCGCTGTGCTCTAAGTCTACAACGCGTTGTTCGTGTTTCGCTTTTTTATTGATTCGTGATACTTGTATGGATCTGCCAACGTAGTTTTCAATCTAACGCGTGGCAGATAACCTGTGAGGCAATACATTCTCTGCCATCTTAAATAGAAAAAAAGGCCGTGTACACCATCCGGCAACAATGGATGTAGGTCGGAAAATAGTGGATGATTAGTAGCATTTAGCCGGATGCTGCACTCTGTGCCCCTCCAGACAGTGTAAAGACGGCCCAGTCACAAAAATAACGAACAAGTGGAGAGGAAAGCACCTATATCTATAGCACACATAGGGAAATGGCATGGAAGGTTTAAATTAAAAATGGAATATCAAGCAGAAAGCAAAAGAATAAAGTTAAACAGCCAAACATTCAGTGCAGCCTTCCCTCCTTCACGACGGCACTAATCAAAGTCTCACTGAGAACACGAGAACACTAGGCTTGAGGGCGCGACTTCCCCTCAAGCAGAGAGCACAGCTCCTCAGAAGTTCGAAGCTGATTTTCGTTTGGATGTAGCTTATAGTGTCGGCGTACGGCTCTCTGCGTTTTTTGCTGATCTTGGTTGCGAGTTGTTTCATAACGTGCGATGTTGATGGCCCAGCACCGCCCGAGGAACAAAAACCAGTGCGTTGAAGCTGCTGTGTTCGGTTTCGCGGATTTGCTTTTGCTCTTCTTACTTATTTCGCTTGCGCTTGATGCTCTCGTAATATTTGCATCTTTTATGGTCTTTTGGCAGCTCTTCGCTTGAGGGTAGGAAATCTTCACATCGAAGAAAGTGGGATTGAAGCGGGAGCCCCTCAGACCGTTTGCCTTGATGTCCAATTGAGCTTCATCATCAGTAGTGGTGGAATTACTCGAGAAAATTTCTTCATCGGGCGACAGAATTTTTGGCTTTATCTGGACATCGTGACAAACGTCATCTAACAGGTTAGCAAACACGTCTCGGATTTCGTTGTGTCGTATGTGGGTATATACCCGTTTTGACGGAATATAGGGCATGGGTGAGGCTAAATTCTTTCCCGCATGGGCATATGGCTGGCGCGTTCTTCGCTTTCCAGGTATAGCGAAGTTCTATTCCATCACGAAACTCAATGTTTGTGAGTTCGAAACCATGTTTGATAACGGAGGCAGGTTAAACCAGCTAGATGCTCTTTTTGCCGAGGTCAGCTGGATGGTATACTTCATTTCTGGTAGATTGTTTTCAATTCTGGATTTTTTCGAGATGATTTTACGTTGCATGTCTGCTTTCTATCTGAGACTGATCTTGGTTTGTTCTAATTCACATTGATGAATTTGGAATGAATCATTATTGAATGACGCCAATGGACTTGAGAGTTCAATTGATTGCTCAAAATTTTAATGAAAATCTTGTGAGAGGGCGATGTTAAGCCCACCCATTCTGAGAGGGAGAGAAAAAAATTCTCTTTCCTCTTGGATTTTTTCTTTGCCGACGATGTTTGGTATGACTCGGCCAAGCTGCTCCTCCACATTGTACAAAACCCGTCCATGGAAGGTGTAGTGCGCGAGAAGAAGCCCAACTTCTGTTGAATCCCCTTCGTCAAACATGCATAGGCATTCAGGGGAGAGGTGAGAGCAAATTGACCAAGTATTTCCAAACATTTTGTGTGTTTAATTTCTGCATCTTTCACGAAATTTTTACAATAACTCAGCCCAAAACTCGAGCGCCCTGCTTGATTTCCACATTTGAGCCTGCAAACACAGTTGACGCTTGGCGCTCGCTTCCTGGCTTAATTATCAACTGACGTTTTGGAGGATTGACAATATATCCGTATTTGGGACCAAGGTGAGTGAGCTTGCCGAAAAGTGCTCTGATATCTTTTAACTTACCAACGACCCTACCAAAATCAGCATACCATTTTCGTGTCAAGGAGTCATTCTGATGTCTTGTTATTATTGGTAGGATTGGGATTCCATACATTGCCATCGCAAGGGGATCGCCTTGTGTTGTGTCGTACGTTCCTGAGACAGATGGGTCGACTTAACGATGTCGACATGAGTCGGTTGGCTATAAGAATTCTGTAAGATAACATGCAAAGATGGCCATAAGGCTTTCACGTTCTCTAATGCTGTTTGTCTATTGAGCACGTTAAATGCGTTTTTGGAATCAATTAGTAGAATTGCTTCGTTTTCGGGATCATCAAGTCTGTGGCAAAGCAAATGTATGATATGTTCTATGCCGCTTTCTTGACCTAGGACAGCTGCATGTTTCCACCAAGGGATGCTAGATCTTGCCTGATGCAGTTGACGATTATGCGTCCGGTGATGCGACGCATTACTTCACCAATACCAATAGGTCTCACACCTGGACATTAATCCAGAACCACTAGTAGACAACCATTGACAGTCAAATCATTCGGTGATATTATGGACGCGGCCAGCCTCTTAGCAAACTTCGCAACAAGCTTGCACAGGTTCGCAGAGATTTGTCCGAGAGCAGAAAGTAGTCTACGCCAGTCATCGGCATCCAGACCTGAAGGCCCGGCACTGCAATGAGTCTTTGTTGTATGCTTGCGGACAAGCCTGGCACTGATTTTGCCAAAAACAGCGGGGTGGTAGAAAAGCGTTCGTGGATGTTCGCTCTGAATGCAGTTGGGCTCCAAAGGTTGCCCTTCAGGATGTTTGTTGCGTAAAATCTCAAGGACCGGACTACCGCCTTTGAGATCGGTAGGCGCGAGCACGCCGCCTTTATTCTCATCCGAAAGAACGCGAATAGCATTACTGATCTTACCACAAGGCATGAAGTAGTTGAAAACCTTGAGGTCAGAGTGCTGCTTTTTGTTCCTTGAATTCAATCACATTTGGATTGCCCTCGCTTCACAGAACAGTTCTGAGAAGTTGCAGCTGTGGCAAGCACGCAGTCTTCGCTTGATGATCTTATTGTTTGATCCATTGTCCGTGTTCTTCGTTCAACTGAGGGTTAGGTGCGGGCGTATCAAACAGAGTGTTAGAGATATATCGGATCTATTTTTGTTTACAGCAATCCGGGAGAGGACACAGTGAAGGGCTTCGGCGAACTTTTCCCCTCTCTTGTTCTTACTGAGCGTGAAGAACGAGGGCTTCCATGTGACAATGTTTCCAGCTGAAGTTTTCGGTCCATTCTTTCACTAAGGCTAGACCACTGCATTTCACGTGAAAAAATTCATAACACGTATGACACCAGGCGCCTCCCCTACGTAAGTGACCCTTGCAGAGTGGACAATGGGTTTGATCAGCCATCAGGCACCGGCCTAGGAGTGGGGAAAACTGCACTGAATGGGACTAGATTAGGTTAATTACAGGAGCGTAATAACAGCAAGTATATTTGAAGTATTGAATGATGTTAAAAAGAATAATAGTGAAAACATGGTTTCCATAAAAAGAGAAGTGCACGGTGTCTTTACAGAACAGGTTAGATTCAAAAATATTTCTAAGTGAGGGTGAAACAATAAACAACATTAAGGCACAAGAATCAATATAATTAAAAAAAAGCGTAGTTAAGGGCACTGATTTTCTTATTTATGGTGCGATTACAGCTGGTGGGTATAAATTTGGGAACAATCAAATTATTTGGGCTAAATTCAACAATATTGAGCTGAATCTGAAGCATAAAAAGTGGGTCTTTCCCTTTATTGCCCTCCACCACAAATCTTGAAGGTTAAATAACATATTAACCGTGGGGTGGGGGTGCAATGATGGGAGAGACCCAAAAATGTGCCTACTATTCTGAGGGCCACAAACAGATACGATCTGTTCAGCAATCTCGAACGAAAGATCAGAGGAAAGCATTAGAAACTAAAATTGTTCAAACTCTGGGGAGTCAAGGAAGGTGTGTTTAAGAATCTACCAATTATTCAGCAAATGGCAAGATCAAGAACTCAAACCAACGAATAAGCAGCAAAATTGAGCCGCGAATCAACATACAGAGCTCCTATAACCCTAAGCCGAATTCACCCTGTTTTCTCAATACACATTCCAGAGGATTCGAAAAGTTAATCGGAATTGTTATGATTGGCAATTACAAACGAGCAACATCCACAAACGATGGTAAAGTCAAAATTAATTGATCATATTTGCCGTTATTGGAACAACTATTTTTTTGGAACTTCAATTAATTGATTGTTCCTCTTTCTATCTACCCAATAGGTTTCATAAAAAAAGAAAAAAGTTAAATAAAGAAAACCCCTTTCCCAACACTGGGTAAATATTAGCTGGTCACTTTTCGTTAGGTCAAAGTGATATCGAATCAACGGCATAGCGTTCAACCAGATTGATGCTCCCTTTTCAATAGCAAAGTCAAGTGAGCGAGTCTTATTGTTATTCAATTCACTCTTGATTTGCGTTTTTTTATATGATACCGAGCTCTTTCTCCTTTTTTTATATTCTGTCTGATATGTTTCATTTGTATTTCACTTTTATGATAACGAGCTCTTTTATTTTATGTCTGATTTTTTTTGCTTTAGTTTGGCTTCGAGTAGAGATGGTGATAAGGGACTCCTCCCTCATCGGCAACGAAAAAATATTCCAGTGTTTTTGTTAGTAGGCGAGGTTCGTTAAAGATTAGTTTATAGATCATTGTTGATTGCTTCTCACATTCTTTACAAAAGACTTCTTTCTTAAGTGTTGTACGAGCTAAGAAGGTCATTTTACGTTGAACCGATGTATTGAACGATATTTAAACATTTGAGGTGAAACATTGTCTTGAACGGCCAGTTTTTTTTACAACGAGTTCTGCTGTTTTAGTGATATTTCTACAAATTTCTTTTCTGCATTATCACATTCATTTTCACTACCAAGTGCTCTACAACCGTTAACTAGTTCCACTTTGTCGTGAACAAAGATCTGCTGTGCTTTTTCAAAAAAGATATTCTGTGGTAATGATGTGACATTTGGTAACCGAAAGCAGGGCCATGTTTTTTCAATGAGTCGGAAAGCTTCATGAGTCAAGTTATCAACAGAACCGACAGTGCTGTCATCTTCCGCATATCACTTTGAACTGTGAAGCGATCCATTAGAAGTTCAACTGAACAGATATTGGCAATTCAATGCATCGACTTCGCAAGGGGTTGCCTTGGGTTCTACCCTCCTGAGAGAAAATCGTTTGTCTACTAATGAACAAAATTGTTGCATCACAATATGAATTACGTATCAAATGATAGAGAAAAGCGCATACTTTCACAATGTTCTGTAAATCAGGGTCACGACTGAAAGTATTGGAAGTATTTTTTGCGTCGATAAGCAGGATCGACTCCAAATCTGTGTTTTCAAAATCAGCTCAACATTAAGGTTTGTCTAAGCAAATTCGACAATAGTTCTTAAAATATTTCGCCTGAGGACTGCGCCAATTCCTATCGGTCCTACACTTAGGCATCTATCCAGAGCTATCAACCAATATGAATTATATGGAAGAAAGATTGTGAAAAGAAATGTAGCAAGGGGTATTCCTAGTATAGCAATCGTTTTGCATAGATCAGTTGAGGACGACGTAAACTATGGTATTGGAACGGAAGGGCCATGGCTTCTATTCGTCTTCAAGGCAGACTTTCTAATCATTGAGTTCGTTGAGTTTTTCAAATATGGATTTATGGTATGATAAATTTTTTGGATTGACAAATGTGTTTTGCGTGGTTCTGGATGTTTCTCGCAAAAGACATCAAAGACTGTTTCCTTGTCAATTTTGTCAGTTAAAGACAGGACACCAAATTTTGCTTCTCCTGTAAATCTTCGAATGGCATTGGACATTTCTCCTTTTGGCATGTAATTATCAAATTCTTTGTATTCATCGACAGATCGTTTTACTTTAGTTCTGCTCATACGCTCGTGGATAAATTTGCTTCAGGAAACATTGAATCTATGTCCCACTTTGTCCAATAATATAATCGTCTTGCAACTTTTTTGTTATTCGAGGCAACAACCTCCGCTCTTTTTCTTGCAAGAATGAAAACTTCAAATTGAGGCAATAATATCTTGAATAAAATAGACTATCTTTTCAGTCATGATATCAAGTGTAACGACGCATCCCCCATGTAATTCGTAATATAAGCGATGGCCATCTATACTGACTGTCTGCATTATTGTTTTAGAATTGTCGGTCGGACAGTATAGAAAATCAACTTTTCTTTCTTTCTATTCTAATTGTTTTTTAATTCGAGCTCTAGACAATGACTTGTTCAGAATTTTTTTGAATGCAGTGTTTGCAAGAGTAATTTTTTTATCATCACCCATTTTGGCTTTTCTGTACCAACGCAATGCTATTGACGAATGGATTAATGAATCACCACGCAACATGAAGGCGGAAAACAATCCAATTGCATCACATTGGTTCTCATTTTGTTGCATCGCAGAAGTCCGCTTTGTTAACATTTATCTAGCTTTATGCAATCAGGCGATATTGTATTTGTTGGTCTTATTTAAAATTTGGTTGTTCTATATAATCGGAAAAATGTTTGTCTCTTGCTCTAACCTGCATAAATTAAATGGTAGTTTGTTTGCATTTTGCCCTCCCTCCACTAAAGTCCATTTATGCTTAAAAAGAAAGAGTGCGCAAAAAAAATGTACAGAATTCACTAAGACTGTAATCTTTATAAAAAAAGTTGCCCAGTGTTACACCTCCACCGATTGTTCATAGGTAATTGAATTCATTGTTTCAATACAAACTGAGCTCCTTAGCTCAAACAATTCCCAATTTTTTGAAGACTTGTTAAAAATTGTGGTACAATAACAAACGAAAAGCTAGAAAATCTACTTAAAAAATACTACCTACAATAAAAAAAATACAGATATATTTTTTGTGGCCGATAGGTGAGGGAGGCGTACACTTCAAAAAACTTTGAGACCGTTTTACAGAAATCGAACGATCAGTTACATCAGAACATCAGAACATCTGTTATCCTTATCCCTTCCCAAAGCCCAAACAAAGAATCAACAAGTCGTATGAACCATAGAGTGAGAAAGCGCTTGATATCATGTCGAAAAAGAAACAATTAATGGCCATTTGAATATTAACGAGATTGGCTCACTTAACTTAGCTAGTGAAAATGGAGAATCAAGCCGGTTGAACCCTCTAACACAGAAATAATATCACTTTGACCAACAAAAAGAAAATTTGGAGAGTGTATTGTTCAAGGGGGGGGGGATTTTTCTCAAATGAGGTGTGTGTGTAAATTTTTCATTTTACTGATAGATTCCAAAATACGAAATGCTTTATGAAAAAGTAGCGCTGTTAAGGCAATGAACCATTCAAAATTTGCCCAATGTGGGAGGGGAATTTGATAATTTAGTTCATACTTTTCTAATAATTATGAGAGGCTATATGTTACCTGCACACGAAGCGCTAAAAAGTAAAAAAAAACCCCGGTTTCTTTTGAGCTCGGCATTCAATTCGTGGTTCAAAAAAATTCTTTAGTGTGTTCACACTACTTAGTCAATGAATATTGAAATATTGCTGATAAATCCATCGATTTAAAGCATATCATTATCAGAGTTTAAGGAACAACGAAATTGTTGAAAAAATAATATATAATTTTGAAAGGCTGATTTTTTGAACCAGTTATTTCTGCTGTAACAGGATTCATATTTTTAAAAACTAAATTTTAAAACAACAATGTCAATGTCTGTCCAAATCCTTAGATTTTGCCAGGTCACGCGCACCCAAGAGTGACTCAATGCTGTATCACAACAAACAAAAGCTCTCGCAGGCAATGAACTACGACGCGACTTGGAGATCAACCTGAAGGACTCGCAGGAGATCATAAGATTCAGTGATAGATGTAAGGCCTGATGAGTTGATTGTTCCCTGAGCTCTCGCATTATAAATAGATGTCACCGTCATTTTTGTTGAATTCAGTTACGGTTGCAAAGCATTTGTCAGTCTCTTTTCACAGCTCAAGGGAAAAAACCGTTCAGCACCAAGCAGCAATATATGAGCTGCAACATCCCTTGCATGTGCAATTTTTTTTCGATCAAGGAAAAGAATGCTTACATTCAGGCACGCAAAACAAAATTCAATATTCCGCGGCTGTTTAAGCAAATTGCGTTAACAGTTTTCTTTTCGAAGGTCTGATATCGCCTGATGGATTATCGTTTTTTGAATATTGAGACTTTTTGTTAGAGTTTGATGGCTCTGTATTGACGCAATTTTTTTAAGAATGCGTTTTGATTTTTTGCATTAAATATTACTTGTGCCCTCAGGTATACTTTTGAAAATTTTTTTTCTTCATTCATGTCCGTCAGCTATCTCTTTTGAGCAAACTGTGGTACGGAAATGCTTGTAAATGTCATGTTAAATCAATGGCATCTCACTTTGATTGAGTTCATAATTTGATTTACCCTAGGAAGGCATTCTTTTTCAAATGATTTAAGTCTTGTCTTCCGCTGAGCTAAAATGAATTTATTTTTAATGCAGTCAATTTACCGAACAAAGCAGCTGAAAAAGAGCAGGTTGTATAATGAACGCTCAAGCCTAACTAAGTCTTCAACTTCAGAAGGCGCATTAGAAAGTTATTTTTAGGAACAAGTGTGTAAAGGTGAAAGCGCAAAGCATAGTTCGTGAAAAAAAGCCATGAAATTTATGCATCCAGAAAGCTGTCTCATTATTCTTTTGCAGCCTTGTTGTGGAATGACGCCTTTTTTAAATAGTAAGAAACTTCGCGGAATTCTTTATGAAATGACAACTAAACAATTTTGGGATGCAGTGGACGGCTCATTCACAAAAAAACACAAGAAAATGATATTGAGTGCAACCATTTTCTAACGAGAAACCAATTGATAGGTGAATCAGTGGAACAGTTTTTCGGAATGTCGATCAATCAAACAAAAGCCAACAATCAATTGCAGAGAGGATTAACTACAAATCTCAATGCTCGCAACTCCGCTGTTAATTCACGCTATTTCATCAACATCAGGGTTGACAACCGGAGACCAACTCAAACATGCCGTGGTTGTGGCCAAAACTGGAATTTTGACCATAAAGAAAAATGTGCAGCGCAAGGCAAAAATTATTTAAACTGCGGAATTTAGGAAAGCTTTGCTAAATTGTGCTAATAGGCCAAAATCCGATCCCGAAACAGAAAAGGCAATGAAAATCTGAAAAATATTGAAAGTGAAGATACTTAGCCCACAGGTGAAGTTCAAGTTAATGAAATTCATTAAAAAAGTTAACGACAGTATGATTCCAATTACTTCTCTTCCGACGATAATTGTGTTGCCTCAATAGAGCATTTGTGAAAACTTTAGAGAACCGTTGGATAAAAAAGTAATTCATATTACTTATTGTTTACTTATTGCTTACTTATTGTTTATATTACTTATTATATTAGCTTATTGTTTCCACCGATGAATCTTCATACCGGACTATGGAAGCCACTATAAAACATTTGAGAAGGGACTAAAATAGGCCGATAGAAACAAAAGGCAAAAAACAGTCTTCTATAAGTCTCAACGAACAAATTGCGCATCCAGTCGACATAAACGTCGATAAAGATGACCATGAACCAGTGCTCTGCAGAGATTGGTACTTTCAATACAACAAATAACTGGAAATATGGTTAATGATCCATTCGTCTAGTGTTCACTGAAAAACAAGTTCATAAAGATTTCGATAAACTCGTAACCCGTATCGGAAGTCTGTACACCGATTAAGAAAATTTTTCCCAATTATAGCATTTCTTTGATGTGTTTTTCGTCCACCATTGAAGAAAGGAAATAAATTCGTTTGTACTCCGGAACATGATATTCAGTTCGAACAAAACAAACCTGAGGTACCGAAAGTCATTGAGAATTGGCACTATAATACAAACTTAGAATTTCGTGTCAAACTAGACGCTTCAGGTGCCGGTCTTGGTGCCGCTTTAGAATAGAAACTGTCGACGGCTCCATTTTCCAGAAACTAGTATTCAGATCCAGTTTTCTGAGTTTGAACGAAGAATGTAACTGCTTTAATGAACTAAATTTAATAATACTTCTTTGCAAAATGAAATCCAAATTTCGGACACAAATGCAACCCCATCTAACCCTTCCCCGGGTTATATTTCAATCAACGCTAACATCGATTACACGTATTTTAACCGGCTCCGCAGGCTGTGGTAGTAAATCAAAAACGATGGAACAACTTTCGAGTCCAAAATTATTCAACTATTCACACTAAATTCTTGGCTATTCTTATAAGAGTAGACCCGTTGTTGAAGGGTGTACGCGACGCAGTCACAAATGGTGCGATGGTCAGTGTTAAGCAATCAATTCCTACAAACAAAATTTTTGGGGTGACTTTCACGTTAATTCAGTTTGTCTTTGTGTTGACAATCGCATTGCGTTTCATAATTTTTCCGCAAACCTGTAAACTAATCACTTCATGTTGCACACCCAGGTAGTTGGGGAATGATATTATTTTGTCAGCATACATTCTGGCCGTAAATGAACCGCAAAATTTTTCAAAGATATAAACCATGTACCGAGATTGTGACACATTATTTTAGCATAAAAATGACGGTCTCAAAAAAACTGAATTGAACAAAATCAAGAGACACAAATTAATTGCGGAAGGCTCAATTTAACTAAAAAGGAGTTGAAAATATTTTTAGCTTGCATAGATTGTTTTTTTGAATACTCATCTGCAGAAGTCTTTGATAAAACAATTGATGAAGAGATTGTAAAATTTTTGACAACGCTATGTACATACACGCTGTATTCCAAGCACTAAGCGCTTAGATTGAGCCCGCCGTCTATTTAGAAAACAAGTCACCTCATTTTGTGTTCAAAATTTTTTTGACACCCAAAAAGCGCCTGCTTACGATCATAAGGCTACTGCTTTTGTAGAGCGAAGGCTAAAGACTGTAAAACGTCACATTTTGTGAATCAAAGAAACTACACATTATAAAAACGATAAAGATTTAAATGTCAAGCATGCAATTAGATCAATAACCTATCACACGTGGAACAAAAACAAACGTACTACGGGTTTTAGCCCAGTTGAGGGCATTTTTGGGAGAGGACAAATTACTACCCTCATTAACATCATTACGACGCCAAAATTCAAATCAAACTTAAACAATTATCTTAGAACACAATATTTACATCAAGAGACAGTACCACCAGATGATTATTGGGACAACAATGTGCAAACAATCTTGGAACGAAGCGACAAACTTATTGAATGAGGAACGTGAGAATCCAACTGCACGCCGGCCGCTGCAGAGCGTCCTACATATTTGTGGAGATATTTGCCAAAACGAATCCTATCTAATGCAAAATCTACAGAAGGAATGAATTGCCCGGAATATCAAAGATTTAAAACAAAATTGGCTGAGCAAAAACTATATACGAAGCAAAAGCAGCAAAACAAATTCAATAACGTCATCAAAAAACTCTTATTTTCAACGTGCACTTGCCTGTCAAAAAACACAGAGATTTGAATTTGCAAGAAAAACTTACTATTTGACTACAGATTTTCCTCCACCTCCTCAACAAGCTCCCCAATCTACTGGCTCCGCAATTTTTACACGATAGAGAATTGTACTATTTCATTTCGTGTCAAGTGGGAAATGTGTCACGGAAATGCTTCTAAATAACAATTTTTTTCAATTTCATCTCACTTGCTTTAGTTGAATTTATGAATGCATTCGCCCTGCAAATGTGTTTTTGTTCATGCACATCTAATTCGCCCGCTGACTCAAATTGTTTTCTTTTGTTCACCCATGTGCTTATCTTTTACTTGTTAGAACACTTGTTGGAATCTAACATTGTAGGACGAAACAAATCGCTTTGCACAGTATGCAGGAACGGTTGTTACTCTAAGTCAGATGGCGGCTGCTTATCTGCTTCCTTCAAGGGAATTGAACTGTGAAGATCCAAATGATAGCAAAAGACCTCAACACTCCGCCAAGAGTGGATAACGTTATAGAAAGTTAACAATTTGATCCGAGTTGCGCATTTATGTTGATGGCTATTTTTCCAGTTCGTAGAGATCCCCTTGGGGTTGTACAAAATCTCGCTCTAGCAATTTCAATGCTCTCTATAAAATTTATCAACAAAAAACAAAACAGTTAAAAACATTCCGTTGCAGGTGGCATAGATACAGACTTTAGATTGCTACTCGTGTGCCCTTTTGTAACGGTAAAATTGCTCTTTGCGGAGTACTCGGATTTGAATTCATAAATAATGGTGAAAATTGCAAGTTTGAGCGAGCCGCTTTTGTTAATAAGTGGCCTCCTGTTTGACAAAAGATAGCTATATGTGCCCTAAAACAAGTTGAGAATGATCTAACGAGAGGTTCTCAGTTGCGTTTTATTTAAAAAATTGCGAAATCTGTGACTGCTGATGGTGGCGATCTCCTTCTTTTTCGCATGGTGACCGTAAATGTACCTCCACATTAATTGCTGCTGCCGAAGATTTAAATGATGTACAGATAAAGGTGAGAATCTGACGCACGTTATTCAAGCATTAAAATGAAAAACTCACAAAAACTGTGCTGAAACCAATGGAGAGAAAAAAATTGTTCTTAGAAGTCCCATTTTAATCGAAAAATTGTTCGATGAAAATTTTTAGCACCCATAGATCATTATTATAGTACCTGTCTACAGAGGTCTTTGATAAAGCTGATGGTGGAAAAGTAAAAAATTTTTCACAAGACTATGTACTCACGGTATTCCGCGCACTCTAGGATTAGATTCAGCCTGTTGTCTAATTAGAAAACACGTCACCTCATTTTGTGTTCAATATATTATCGACACTCGCAGAGTGCCTGCTAACAGTCATACGGCTGCTGGTTTTTTAGAGCAAATGATTAAGACCTTAAAAAACGCCGCTTTTCATGCATTAAAGAAGCTACACTATATAAAGAAGATTAAGATTAAGTCAATCATGCAGAAACTAGTATTCCGATCCAGTTTTCTGAGTTTGAACGAAGAATGTAACAGCTTTAATGAACTAAATTTTTTAAGAGTAGTTACTTCTGTTGAGAATTTTAAGTGAAGATCTTGTTGGCAAATCATTAACTGTCATTACTGATCATAAAACACTATTATCAATCATGAAGGATCCCGTTCAAATAAACATTGTATTAGAAGATTGAAAATTTGGATTGATAGACTTTTTCCATTTGACTAAAATTGGGCTTGAAGATTGCAATTCCCTTCAATAAATTCGAAAGGCAATCGTGACAAAAAATAGGACGCAATTTTGTGATGAAAATATTGGACTTTTCTTTTAAAATACCCTTATTAATTCACATACGTCAAAACATATCTACCAGAATTTAGAAGCTCCAAAGAGTAGTCTGCCAATTTTTACTAAATTAAATTGCTCTAAGCAAGTAAATGCCCTCTTTATACTCACATTATTCACAATTCCGACTCTAATTCGCTTTTTGCCTGCAAGCGCTCGGCAAACAACGTGCTTAAATTATTTTCAACTCTTTCATTGCAAAATGAAATCCAAATATCGGACACAAATGCAACCCCATCTAACCCTTCCCCGGGGTTATATTTAAATCAACGCTAACATCGATTACACGTATTATAACCGGCTCCGCAGGCTGTGGGAGTAAATCAAAAACGATGGAAGAACTTTCGAGTCCAAAATTATTCAACTATTCATGCTAAATTCTTGGCTATTCTTATAAGAGTGGACCCGTTGTTGAAGGGTGTACGCGACGCATTCACAAATGGTGCGATGGTCAGTGGTAAGCAATCAATTCCTACATTCAAAGTTTTTGGGGTGACTTTCACGTTAATTCAGTTTGTCTTTGTGTTGACAATCGCATCGCGTTTCATAATTTTTTCGCAAACCTGTAAACTAATCGATTCATGTTGCACACCCAGGTAGTTGTAGAATGATATTCCCTTGTCAGCATGCATTCTGGCCGTAAATGAACCGCAAAATGTTTCAGAGATATAAACCATGTACCGAGATTGTGACACATTATTCTAGCATAAAAATGACGGTCTCAAAAAAACTGAATTGAACCAAATCAAGAGACACAAATTTATTGCGGAAGGCTCAATTTAACTAAAAAGAAGTTGAAAGTATTTTTTAGCTTGCATAGATTGTTTTTTTGAACACTCATCTGCAGAATTCTTTGATAAAACAATTGATGAAAAGGTTGTAAAACTTTTGACAACACTATGTACATACACGCTGTATTCCGAGCATTAAGCGCTTAGATTGAGCCCGCCGTCTATATAGAAAACAAGTCACCTCATTTTGTGTTCAATATATTATCGACACTCGCAAAGTGCCTGCTAACAGTCATACGGCTGTTGGTTTTTTAGAGCAAATGAAGAAGACGTTAAAAAACGCCGCTTTTCATGCATTAAAGAAGCTATACTATATAAAGAAGATTAAGATTTTAAAGTCAATCATGCAATTAGATCATTAAATTATCAAATACTGATATTAAAACAACGTATTACAAAATTTAGCCCATTTGATGCAATTTTCCGAAGAAGACCAAATAATACCGTAATTAACATCATTACGACGCCAAAATTCAAATCAAACTTATACAATTATCTTAGAACACAATATTTACATCAAGAGACAACACCACCAGATGATTATTGGGACAACAATGTGCAAACAATCTTGGAACAAAGCGACAAACTTATTGAATGAGGAACGTGAGAATCCAATTGCACGCCGGCCGCTGCAGAGCGTCCTACATATTTGTGGAGATATTTGCCAAAACGAATCCTATCTAATGCAAAATCTACAGAAGGAATGAATTGCCCGGAATATCAAAGATTTAAAACAAAATTGGCTGAGCAAAAACTCTATACGAAGCAAAAGCAGCAAAACAACTTCAATAACGTCATCAAAAAACTCTTGTATTCAACGTGCACTTGTCTGTCGAAAAACACAGAGATTTGAATTTGCAAGAAAAACTTACTTTTTGACTACAGACTTTCCTCCACCTCCTCAACAAGCTCCCCAATATACTGGCTCCGCAATTTTTACACGATAGAGAATTGTAGTAATTCATTTCCTGTCAAGTGGGAAATGTGTCACGGAAATGCTTCTAAATAACAAATTTTTCAATTTCATCTCACTTGCTTTAGTTGAGTTTATGAATGCATTCGCCCTGCAAATGCGTTTTTGTTCATGCACATCTAATTCGCCCGCTGACTCAATTTGTTTTCTTTTGTTCACCCCTGTGCTTATCTTTTACTTGTAAGAACACTTGTTGGAATCTAACATTGTAGGACGAAACAAATCGCTTTGCACAGTATGCAAGAACGGTTGTTACTCTAAGTCAGATGGCAGTTGCTTATCTGCTTCTTTCAGGAGAATTGAACTGTGAAGATCTAAATGATAGGAAAAAGACCTAAACACTCCGCCTAGAGTGGATAACGTTATAGAAAGTTAACAATTTGATCCGAGTTGTGCATTTATGTTGATGGCTATTTTTCCAGTTCGTAGAGATCCCCTTGGGGTTGTACAAAATCTCGCTCTAGCAATTTCAATGCTCCTCTATAAAATTTATCAACAAAAAACAAAACCGTTAAAAACAATCCGTTGCAGGTGGCGTAGATACAAACTTTAGATTGCTTGACATAAAAATTCGTCTGCCCTTTTGTAACGGTAAAATTGCTCTTTGCGGAGTACTCGGAACTGAATTCCTAAATAATGGTGAAAATTGCAAGGTTGAACGAGCAGATTTTGTCAATAAGTGGCCTCCTGTTTGACAAAAGATAGCTATATGTGCCCTAAAACAAGTTGAGAATGATCTAACGAGAGGTTCTCAGTTGCGTTTTATTAAAAAAATTGCAAAATCTGTGACTGCTGATGGTGGCGATCTCCTCCTTTTTCGCATGGTGACCGTAAAAGTAACACCACATCAATTGCTGCTGCCGACAATTTAAAATATGTACAGATAAAGGTGAGAATCTGACATACGTTATTCAAGCATTAAAATGAAAAACTCACAAAAACTGTGTTGAAACCAATGGAGAGAAAAAATTGTTTTTAGAAGTCCCATTATAATCGAAAAATGGTTGGATGAAATTTATTGAGCATCCATAGATCTTTATTATAAGTACCTGTCTACAGAGGTCTTTGATAAAGCTGATGGTGGAAAAGTAATGAACTTTTCACAAGACAATGTAATCACGTATTCCGCGCACTATAAGCCTAGATCCAGCCTGTTGTCTATTTAGAAAACACGTCACCTCATTTTGTGTTCAATACATTATCGAGACTCGCAAAGTGCCTGCTAACAGTCATACGGCTGTTGGTTTTTTAGAGCAAATGATGAAGACGTTAAAAAACGCCGCTTTTCATGCATTAAAGAAGCTACACTACACAAAGAAGATTATGATTTTAAAGTCAATCATGCAATTAGATCATTAAATTATCAAATACTGATATGAAAACAACGTATTACAAAATTTAGCTCATTTGATGCACTTTTCCGTAGAAGACCAAATAATACCCTAATCAACATCATTACGTTGCAAAAAATTCAAATCAGACTCATAAAAATATCTTAGAGCACACTTTACGTCACGGGACAGTAACAGCAGAAGATTGTCCAAATGATAGGAAAAAGACCTAAACACTCCACCAAGACTGAATAACGTTATAGAAAATTAACAGTTTGATCCGAGTTGTACATTTATGTTGATGGCTATTTTTCCAATTTGTAGAGATCCCCTTGGGATTGTACAAAACCTCGCTCTAACAATTTCAATGATCATCTATAAAATTTATCAACCAAAAAACAAACACAGTTAAAAACATTCCGTTGCAGGTGGCGTAGATACAAATTTTAGATTGCTTGACAAAAAAACTCGTCTGCCCTTTTGTAACGGTAAAATTGCCATTTGCGGAGTACTCGGAACTGAATTCCTAAAAAATAGTGAGAATTGCAAGGTTGAGCGAGCAGATTTTGTTAATAAGTGATCTCCTGTTCAGCAAAAGATAGCTATATGCGCCCTAAATCAAGTTGAGAATGATCTAACGAGAGGTTCTCAGTGGCGTTTTATTTGAAAAAATTGCGAAATCTGAGACTTCCGATGATGGCGATCTCCTCATTTTTTGCATGGTGACCTTAAATGTACCGCCACATCAATTGCTGCTGCCGAAAATTTAAATCATGTACAGATAAAGGTGAGAATCTTACACACGTAATTCAAGCATTAAAATGAAGAACTCACAAAAACTGTGCTGAAACCAATGGAGAGAAAAAAATTGTATTTAGAAGTCCCATTTTAATCGAAAAATGGTTCGACGAAATTTATTTAGCACCCATAGATCATTATTATAGTACCTGTCTACAGAGGTCATTGATAAAGCTGATGGTGGAAAAGTATTAAATTTTTCACAAGACTATGTACTCACGGTATTACGCGCACTATAGGCTTAGATTCAGCCTGTTGTCTAATTAGAAAACACGTCACCTCATATTGTGTTCAATATAATATCGACACTCGCAAAGTGCCTGTTAACAGTCATACGGCTGTTGGTTTTTTAGAGCAAATGATGAAGACGTTAAAAAACGCCACTTTTCATGTATTAAAGAAGCTACACTATATAAAGAAGATTAAGATTTTAAAGTCAATCATGCAATTAGATCATTAAATTATCAAATACTGATATTAAAACAACGTATTACAAAATTTAGCCCACATGATGCACTTTTCCGATGAAGACCAAATAATACCGTAATTAACATCATTACGTTGCAAAAAATTCAAATCAGACTCATAAAAATATTTTAGAGCACAGTTTACGTCACGGGACGGCAACAGCAGAAGATTATCCAAATGATAGGAAAAAGACCTAAACACTCCACCAAGACTGAATAACGTTATAGAAAGTTAACAGTTTGATCCGAGTTGTACATTTATGTTGATGGCTATTTTTTCAATTTATAGAGATCCCCTTGGTGTTGTACAAAATCTCGCTCTAGCAATTTCAATAATCATCTATAAAATTCATCAACAAAAAACAAAAACAGTTAAAAACATTCCGTTGCAGGTGGCGTAGATACAAGTTTTAGTTTGCTTGACATAAAAACTCGTCTGCCCTTTGTAACGGTAACATTGCCCTTTGCGGAGTACTCGGAACCGAATTCCTAAACAATGATGAGAATTGCAAAGTTGAGCGAGCAGATTTTGTTAATAAGTTGCCTCCTGTTCACCAAAAGATAGCTATATGTGCCCTAAAACAAGTTGAGAATGATCTAACGTGAGATTCTTAGTGGCGTTTTATTTAAAAAAAGCAAAATCTGCGACTGCTGATGGTTGCGATCTCTTTTTTTTCGCATGGTGACCGTAAATATACCGCGACGTCAATTCCTGCTGCCCAGGTTTTATATCATTTACAGACAATGGTGAGAATCTCACACACGTTTTTCAAGCATTAAAATGAAAAGCTCACAAAAATTGTGTGAAAACCAGTAGAAAGAAAAAAATGTTTTTAGAAGTCCCATTTTAATCAAAAAATGGTTCGATGAAGTTTATTTAGCATCCATAGATCTTTATTATAAATACTTGTCTAAATAGGTCTTTGATAAAGCTGTTGGTTGATAAGTAATAAATATTTCACGAGATTATGTATTCAAGATATTCCGCGTACTTTACGCTTAGATCCAGCCTGTTGTCTAACTAGAAAACAAGTCACCTCATTTTGTTTTCAAAATATTATCGACACTCGCAAAGTGCCTGCTAACAGTCATACGGCTGTTGGTTTGTAGAGCAAATGATGAAGACGTTGAAAAACGCCGCTTTTCATGCATTAAAGAAACTACACTATATAAAGAAGATTAAGATTTTAAAGTCAATCGAGCAATTTGATCAATAAATTATCAAATGCTGATATAAAAACAACGTATTACAAAATTTAGCCCATTTGATGCACTTTTCCGAGGAAGACCAAATATTACCCTAATTAATATCATTACGTTGCGACAAATTCAAATCAGACTCATACAAATATCTTAGAGCACAGTTTACATCACGGGACAGTAACAGCAGAAGATTATCCAAATGATAGAAAAAGGACCTAAACACTCCACCAAGACTTGATAACGTTATAGAAAGTTAACGATTTGATCCGAGTTGTGCATTTATGTTGATGGCTGTTTTGCCAATTTGTAGAGATCCAATTGGGATTGTACAAAATCTCGCTCTAGCAATTTCAATGCTTCTCTATACAATTTATCAACAAAAAAGAAAAACAGTTAAAAACATTCCTTTGCAGGTGGCGTGGATACAAATTTTAGATTGCTTAACATAAAAACTCGCCTGCCCTTTTGTAACGGTAACATTGCCCTTTGCGGAGTACTCGGAACTGAATTCCTAAATAATGATGAGAATTGCAAGGTTGAGCGAGCAGATTTTGTTAATAAGTGATCTCCTGTTCAGCAAAAGATAGCTATATGCGCCCTAAAACAAGTTGAGAATGATCTAACGAGAGATTCTCGGTGGCGTTTTATTAAAAAAATAGCAAAATCTGTGACTGCTGATGGTGGCGATCTCTGTTCCTTTTTTGCATGGTGACTGGAAATGTACCGCCACATCAATTGCTGCTGCCGAAGATTTAAATCATGTACAGATAATGGTAAGAATCTGACACACATTGTTCAAGCATTGAAATGAAGAACTCACAAAAACTGTGTTGAAACCAAAGGAGAGAACAAAACTGTTTTTAGAAGTCCCATTTTTTTCGAAAACTGTTTTGATGAAATTTATTTACCATCCATAGATCTTTATTACAAGTACCTGTCTACAGAAGTCTTTGAGAAAGCTGTTTGTGGAAAAGTAATATATTTTTAACAAGACTATGTACTGACGGTACTCCGCGCACTTTAAGCTTTGATCCAACCTGTTGTCTAATTAGAAAACAAGTCACCTCATTTTGTGTGCAAAATATTATCAACCTTCGCAGAGTGCCTGTTAACAGTCATACGGCTGTTGGTTTTGTAGAGCAAATGATGAACACATTAAAAAAGCCGCTTTTCATGCATTAAAGAAGCTAAACTAGATAAAGAAGATTAAGATTTTAAAATCAATCATGCAATTAGATCAATAAATTATCAAATGCTGATATAAAAACAACTTATTACAAAATTAACCCATTTGATGCGCTTTTCCGAAGAAGAACAAATATTACCCTAATTTACATCATTACGTTGCGACAAATTCAAATCAGACTCATACAAATATCTTAGAGCACAGTTTACATCACGGGACAGTAACAGCAGAAGATTATCCAAATGATACAAAAAGGACCTAAACACTCCACCAAGACTGGATAACGTTATAGAAAATTAACAGTTTGATCCGAGTTGTACATTTATGTTGATGGCTATTTTTCCAATTTGTAGAGATCCCCTTGGGATTGTACAAAACCTCGCTCTAACAATTTCAATGATCATCTATAAAATTTATCAACAAAAAACAAACACAGTTAAAAACATTCCGTTGCAGGTGGCGTAGATACAAATTTTAGATTGCTTGACATAAAAACTCGTCTGCCGTTTCTAACGGTAACATTGCTCTTTGCGGAGTACTCGGAACTGATTTTCTTAAATAATGGTGAGAATTGCAAGGTTGAGCAAGCACATTTTTTTGATAAGTGATCTCCTGAATGTGCTCCAAAAAATGTTGAGAATGATCTAACGAGAGTTTCTTAGTGGCGTTTTATTTTAAAAAAATGCGAAATCTGTAACTGCTGATGGTGGCTATCTCTTTTTTCTCGCATGGTGACCGTAAATGTACCGCAACAACAATTGCTGCTGCCAAAGTTTTAAAGCATGTACAGATATTGGTGAGAATCTGACATACGTTATTCAAGCCTAAAACGAAAAACTCACAAAAACTGTGTTGAAACCAATGGAGAAATAAAATTGTTTTTAGAAGTCCCATTTTAACCGAATTTTGTTCGATGAAATTTATTTAGCATCCACAGATCTTTATGATAAGTACCTATCTACAGAGGTCTTTGATAAAGCTGTTGGTGGAAAAGTAATAAATTTTTCACAAGACTATGTACTCACGGTATGTCGCGCACTGAACGCTTAGATCCAGCCTGTTGTCTAATTAAAATATAAATCACCTCATTTTGTGTTCAAAATATTATCGGCACTTGCAAAGTGCCTGCTATTAGTCATACAGCTGTCGGTTTTGTAGAGCAAATGATGAAGACGTTAAGAAACGCCGCTTTTCATGCATTAAAGAAACTACACTATATAAAGAAGATTAAGATTTTAAAGTCAATCGAGCAATTAGATCAATAAATTATCAAATGCTGATATAAAAACAACGTATTAAAAAATTTAGCCCATTTGATGCACTTTTCCGAGGAAGACCAAATATTACCCTAATTAATATCATTACGTTGCAAAAAAATTCAAATCAGACTCATACAAATATCTTAGAGCACAGTTTACATCACGGGACAGTAACAGCAGAAGATTATTTGGACAATAAAGATCGAACAAGCTCGGATTGATGCGATGAACATATTGAACGAGCAACGTGAAAAGCCAACTGTACGCCCGACTTAGAAACAGAGATGCTGGCAATGATGAATGCCAATTAATCTCACAAATAAATTTGTCGCATCCAATCCCGGGGAGCGAACAATTATTGCACGTCAACTAACCACCAAACTAACTACCAACGCCGGTAAACTAACCACCAACAACCTATCAACGAAAAAGCTCGATGGGTTGAACGAGTTTCTTGCATGCTGCTTCACTTTTTTAAAAATTTCTTTCACGATAGCCATCATCAAAGACCCCGGCAGCGAAGAAGTGACGGCGGGAAGCACTGACCTTGCCAAATTTGGTTTGAACTCAGAGCATCGTACACAGTTGTGGAGATATGTGCTGAAGAAAATGCTATTTTATGCACAATCTACAGAAGTCAGAAAAGAGAATTGGCCGGAATATCAAAAACATTAGACAAAAGCGGCAAGGTGACAACTATATACCACATAATTGCTATGGAACGACTTCAATCGCGTCATCAACGAATTTTTCAACGAGCATTTTTCTGTCAAAAACTACAGAAACATTAATTAGCACGAAAAACTCGACATTTGACTACAGAATTGCCTCCACCTCCTCAACCAGCTCCCCAGTCTCCTGGCTCCTCAGTCATCAAAGAATTGTAGTAACTAAATTACTGTTGAGGTGAAATTTGTCACGGAAATCTGTATAAGTATCAATTTTGTTAAACTTCATCTCACTTGTATTGAAAAAGGTCATAATTGCAATCGCCCCATTAGATTCTCGTTCGTGTACATTTGATTTTCCTGCTGGTTCGAAAAATTTTTCTTTTGTTTATCAAGCACTTGTGTGAATGCTCGTTGGAATGTCCTGGTAGGACGAAACAAAATGGTTTTCACAGTATGCAAGGACGGAAATGACCTGGAGAAGACGTAGCTGCACACCCAGACTCTATGGGTACAAAGACAATAATTAAAAAATACCAGACAGTTAAAGCAATAAAAGCATGCAAACGCATCCGCAGAGCAAGTGAATGATTTGACTATTCCAACTGGAAATGCTCAATAAGTACTGATTGTGAATTGGCACAAGCAGCTCAATCACACAAAAAACAAAATCGGTTGTGTCCTGAATCCAGGAAGAAAAAACCACGGCTGGATTTTCAAAACACCAAACTAGATATTGGGGCTGTCTCCCAAGCCGATCCAAGAGTTCGAAATCTTGTAAAAGTAAATCCAAGCAACTCCAACCACAAATACCAGAGAAGTTGGCAATATTGTAATGCCGAGGAACAAATGTAAAAATTATCGTTAGTTTAAACACTGGAGTTACCTATTAAACTCTCTTTGTATTATTATGTATTGCTAGTTATGATAGCCAGAACATATAAACAGTTTTGAGTAACAATAAATAGAAAAAAAAGTAAAGTAAAAAGTTGTTTGTAATTGATAGGATGCTAAAGAAGTGTAGTAATTCATTTCTTGATGAGGGCCGAATGTGTCTCAGAAACGCTTGTAAACATCAATTTAGTTCAATTTCATCTGACTGTTTGTAATCTAGTCAATAATTGTATTTACCCTGCAAATGCAATCTTTTTCACGTACTAATTCTCCCGCTGACTCACAATTTTTTTTTCATCGTTCACACCTGTGTTTATCTTGTACATGTTAGAATGCTTGTTGGAATCTAACAATGTAGGACGAAACAAATCGATTTTCAAAGTATGCAATTACGATTATTGCTTTATGTTAGTGAGCGGTTGTTTGACTGCTTCCCTCTGAGGAGTTGAAATTTGCCTGTTCAAATGATAGGACAAAGACCTGAAGACTCCACCAAGATTAGATAGCGTGAATTTTATCCGAGTTGTGCATGTAAATTGATGGCTAATTTTTGCGAATTTGTGAAAATCCGCTTGGGGTTGTCGAAATTCTCGCTCTAGAGTTTTCAATGCTCCTCTATACATTTTCCCACAAAAAGCAAAATCTGCCTTTGCAGCTTTGGTTTTTCTTGTTACGAAAGTTCCGTTAATTACGTCAACCTAATAGCGTTGGTCTACGGTTGCCAATTAATTGCGCTTTTACAAATGGCCGTACTATTTGTGCCACTGCAGGGGTCAACATTAAATTAAGCGAGATTCAAATCAAAATAAAAAAAAAATTGCGTGACATTATTCTCTGAAGGGAAAACTGTTTCATTTGTCTCCGGTTGATTGGAAACCAAGCGATATCTATTTAATGTGGCGGAATTTGGCAAAAAATTTCCATTTTTTAGCCACGTGGTTCTTAGCATTTTCTGTAATCAACCAATTATTACATCTATTAGCACATTCGGCCTAAACAAGGTTGTTTTACCTTGACTCCCAAACAAGTGACGTCTGTTTGCCTACGGTATATTTATCCATTAGTGCTATCTGTGTCATTTGTCGTTCATTAATAAACTTTGAAATCGCTTTTATTTCGATCTCATGATTGTGTTGGTAAATACTTATCTGATCTTCATGCAGATGAAGTTCTGATTGCTGTTTCCTCATCGCAAATTGTTGCCTCCGCTATACCGTCTTTAAGCAGGCCTGGCTTTCTTCTTCAAGCTATTCTCAATTTATTTCGGCTATCTTTAATTATGTCCTTGTTTCCCGTTGACATTATTTACGTTTTTTCAATCAATGAAGTGTTATTGATTTTCAAAACACCAAACTAGATATTGGGACTGTCTCCCAAGCCAATCCAACAGTTCGAAATCTTGTAAAAGTAAATCCAAGCAACTCCAACCACAAATACCAGAGAAGTTGGCAATGTTGTAATGCCGAGGAACAAATGTAAAAATTATCGTTAGTTTAAACACTGGAGTTACCTATTAAAC
>NC_134468.1:73011285-73028993 GCF_964194025.1 Convolutriloba macropyga | reverse complement strand
GGGGCAGTAGATAAGCGATTCCGTTGGTTTTTGGTAAATTGTTTCTTTTTCTCACATCTCAACCACTCAGAGAGACAGAAGCAGTCCTTGCCATTTTTTTGCACAACGTTTCAAAAACAAAACAACGTTTCAAAAAATCAACCGACTATTTTTCAGGAGCAAAAAATGCATATTGTAATCCTAGCCATATAAAGTTCCGCGTCAGAGGAAATAGTTGAAAAATGCGCAATATTCTTATTTCAAGAGCATGCAAGGCTCTAATTTTCGAATTCGGTCATAGAGTGTTATTTTTGTTTCGATTGATTGTTTATTTTAAAAAAAATCAATTTTTTAACTTGAAGAAAATTGCTATAACCTATACAATTTCAATACTTTGTTGTAATTCTTTCACTTTGTGGCTCAGGTCTAGAATATTCAAGGTCTGTGCTTTTGGAAACTTTTTTTCTAATGAAAATTTTCAAGAAAAAATTGCAATATTGCGAGAGATTCTTATTTCTAATTAAGACTCTGATAAGATAGAGTAGTGTAAGCAGACATAGAAGCACAAAATACGATTAACCACCTAACACTATTCTATTGAAAAGCACTGGACTAACCTGTTTCAATAGTAAAGAGATTAATCAGTACTCTTTTACGGTGTCTCAAGATCCAATTTCCAGTCCATTAAGGTGAATTCAAACTAAGACAATACAACCACTCTGAGCTGATTTTAGGCAGTCGGTTATTGTTTCTTTTTGCATGATCATACTACTTCAGAAAAGAACGCAGAAAAAAAATTAAAAGTTAAAAAGATTGTTAGTAAACACATGTTATAGAATTATAGTTTTATGCGTAAACCAATTAGAGATTACAGTTCATGATTGCAGCTCGGGGAAAACAAAAGAGCGTAACCAAATAACGTGGGAAGAATGAATTCTCTCGGACGACTAGCGAGAGCTTGCATCTTTTGAATCCTTTTTCAATCTGACGTACTAAATTCACTTTGGGAGTTCAAATAATGTCATTAGATGTTTTTATATACCACTATAACAAATAATAAAGTATAAATTGGAAAAAAATTGACACCAACTTTTATTTTATATTTAGTATTGAGCTCCTGTCACTTCAGTTTATCTCCTGACACTTGTGAACGAGAGAAAAAATTACATCACTCAAAATGAAAAAAAAAACATGGGCGTAACAATCAGTCGAAAAGTGAAGACGGACAAGCAAAAGTTTCGCATTAAAAAGATCAACACGTTTAAAATGATTGCTTCAAACTTCGCAATTCAACGGTTATTAAACTAAAAAATAGAGCAGAGACCGCATATAGCCGGAAATAGCAACCGTCGACTCCAATTAGCAGCGTTGGGATTGAAACAATTGAGTGAAAAATAAAGAGAAAAAAGACAAAAATCAGAAAAAATGACGAGAAGTGTCAAAAAGCGTTCTTATTTTGTTCACAATTTTATTAGATTCTTTATACCAACTATCATTATACTCAAAAGAACTCTGATAATTTATAATAACTTTCAAGTTTAAGTCTTTTTGCTAGGACTCTATTGGTTTACACGCTAACGTTTTTTGAACCTACACGTGCTCACGTTAATTTACTGAAACGTTTTCAAAATCCATGTACTCAGCAGAGAATTATGTGACACAGAAATGAAAATGGTGACTGATCATGAACGAAAAAAAAACAAATCTTTTGTTAAAAAAGGAGATGGCGGTTCAGAGGCGTACTGTGGCTAATAAATATATTGAAAAGAAAGGGCTCAAGAGAAATTAATGCGAGCACCTCAAAAATGAAAAATAACTCGTGGTTTCAGAAGCAGAAGAAAAATAAGCGGTCGGTCAGTGAAATATTGTTAAAACTCAAAGATTTTTGATAAATCTTAGAAAGACAGATGTATGAAAAGGAAGCAAAATTTTTGAGTTTCTGGTTAATCTGATATAGAGTAATCAGTTCTATATGCCATTTTGTGACTGTTGATTAGAACTTTTACTGAGTTTTTACTTAAGTTTTTTACTTAACGCTTTAAGCAAGACATATGGGCTTCGGAATCCCGATTCTGCTGAAAAAACTTTTTGATTTTTTTTTAATTTTTCAGTATTATTTACGCCAAATCGGTTCCTTGATCTCAATTAACATCATAATTTTATAAGCAAAAATAAGCACAAGACTACAAGGTGAATCATTAGTCTTTAGTCAACAATAAAATTGTAACAGCAATATCTGAAAAATGCACATCGATAAATCAAAATATCTATACTCCAATCGAGACAATTTTTCAGGTGCTTTTTATTGGTACCGCTTCTGTTTCTATCCACATTATATATCAAAATGACAAAATTGGTCTCAACTTTTTTTTCACTTGTACTCGGCTGGTTGCAACTAAAAGAACTGTGCACGAATTTGGCTCGACAATAAAAGGCCTACCAGACTTTAGCTCGAGCTAAAATTTAACTTGATACAAAATTTTATTTTTGAGTTTGGCTCGACAAAAAATAAATAATGCAGGTATTCCAAACCCAGGTTTTATGGGCCAGAGGATTAATTAACTCACATCTTCCCATTGGGTGGCATATCTCATCAACCTGGACACTCTCAACAGTCGCATGAGGCTGAGGAACTTCATAAGCCTCAGCATCTTGAGGGTGCGGGAGGCATTGAGTATCTGAGGCCCACCCTTGTCCCCCTGGGAGATGATGAGGAATATGTAGTCCATGGGCATGGAGGAGATGAGGTCGACTGTGAACCACCCTCGGATGTAACTCTTTCTTATCATCTGAAAACCAGGAAAAACAAATAGTTTTGGTACCTAAAAAATATGTTGAAATTGAAAACTCTAGGCACCACTCAGGTCTATTACCGACGTCTATCGTGTAAGAGTCTTGTGAGATTACGCACCGTCTTGCAAGTTCAACTTATTCGGTTGCTAAATTTTTGAGGTTTTTTAAAAAAATTTCCTTTTCTTCCAAAAAATGTTTTGATAGCAGATTTGCTTATACAATTGCGATCTCAAATAATTACAATTAGCGTTGTCTTTGCAGTAAATTGCCAATTTCGTTTTTTATTTTTGATAATTTTGTATTTCTATTTGCAGTTTTCATACATTTTTTTCAATTATGAAAGGAATTTCTAAAATTTTTATTTTCAACAAATCATTACTATTTCTATTAATTCAGTTGAGTCAATAATTTAATCACTCACAGGTGATTAGAGGAAATTTTGAGTTAAGTAAAACTCATGCTCCCTTTTTTAAACTTTCCTTCATAACAAGAAAATACTTTTACAATTGAAAGCAGTGTTTAAGCAGCAATTGAAAAAATCTAGTGACTGCGTCCACCCATTGGATGGACATCCTGACAAAGAGATTATCACCTCCAGTCTGGGGATCAAAGATGGCATGAAGCTTTTCAGTTGCGGCCAGAAGTCCGCAACCTGTTTTCACACTCAACTTAACAATAAATTTGAAAGTTTGTTTTGCATTATTTAGTTTCAATTTAATGAACAAGTTGTTTAAGCATGATTGGATTTAACAAAATTAAGTTACTATAAATACAATCAGAAATACCGATCATTTTTCTTAATTAAAATTTGCGCAAAATGCATTTGGGTAAATTTAAGGGGTCAGAAATCGGCGCAAATCGATGCTATAAACATCAATTTCTCAATCTTTTAAAAATTGTTTATCATTTATAAACATCTATAAACAAAAAAGATTTTAGGATCTAGAAAAAAGACATTATAATTGATGAGTCTCCTTGATTATGCGACCAGCAAGAGTTTAACTTGTGAAACTTGTGAACTTGTGAACAAAATCTCTTCTTTTTCTGTTTTGGGGATTTTGCTTTAGATTAGCAATGATTTTCTAATATAGTACAATTTTGTGCCACTATATTTCAAAAAAAGTTCGTGATATCAACAGTTTGTATGACATCGAATGAACAACATAATTTTAAGGTATGTGCGAAAAATGGATTTTTCATTGAAAGCAAAACTGTTCGTGCCAAAACTACCCATAAAGTTTATTACTGATTGCACAGCTCAAATCAATAAAAAACAATTTTCAATGGCAAAAGATCTTAAAACAAACATATTAAAAGACAAAAGAGGTATCAGGTATCTACTGAAAGCATAATATATGTTAACTACAACAATTAGGGACATCAATTGGACCTTTTGTCTGATACTTAATTCATGAGACTGCAAAAATAACAACAAATTTGGGCAAAATGCAAGAATTTAATTAAAAATCATCAAAACACTTTGTCGAAGACATAAAAACCTAAATAACTTTTTCTCTGAACACAAAATATAAGACTCATGGGCCACCTTTGCATTAAGTTATGGGTTCTCAAAAACTTACTTTTGATATGAAACTTTCTCCGTCCATAGTTGACCCAGAAAAACACAGAAAAAACCTAATTTAAAAAAAAAACCAAAAATGATCATCACAATATTTGATTAGCAAAAGCAACAATGACACCTTCATTTTGTTTGTGCGTTCAATAATGACAATTAATTGTTCCAAATGTAACCAAGACAAGCAATTTGGCAACAAAAATTTCAACGCGTCTGGAAACAATGATGCATTTTGAGTACTGATTGTTTAAAGTTGGCAAAAAACTGGCGCAATCTATATTCCTGAACGTTTTGGAGGGAAGAAGAAATAAAACTAGCTCTCTTTTGAGTTTATTCAAAAATGCACCAGCAGTTTTAGGGTCTATACTTCCAGTAAATTTGAACAATCTGCGAAAAGAAGCATAATTGGTGCCATTTTTGAGAGAAAAATTATGAAAAAATCAATACGTTTTCAGCTAAAATTGTCAAATCAATCAATTCTGCAACCCTCCTCTGTGTGCATAGGACAAAAAATATAACACAATTGTTCACCAACTTCTGGAAAAATGAACAAAAGTTTGGGAAATCGTGAAAAACCAGCGGATATCATTCAAATGGTCACGTAATTTTTTCAAACTTCGAAGGCTGCCTGGAAAAATGAAGATCAAAACAAATTTTAAATTTCATATTCTACTCTGTGCTATATTCTCACGTCTCTCTACTACGATTACATCGATCGGCCAGAAATGTTTAAAAAACAAAACAATTTGAGAATATAGCTCCTCCTCCACTAAAGTGGGTTGGAACAAACAAGAGAGTACTTTTACTATTTCTTAGGATTTTGACCAAAAGTTTAATAACAAATTGTGATCAACTAGTGAAGTAACTATAATAGAGGTAACTTTAATTTCCCTCGAAAATCTCTCTCAATTTGACGACCTGCTTGACTTAATAAAAAGTCAAAATGATACCGGAAACAAAAAACAATTCCTTTTGTTTGAAAACTTCAAGCCTCCAAAAAACCCTTTGAACCAAATTTGATTTCTTAAGGTTTATTTTTTGAAAACGGATTAAACGATATAAATTATATGAATTTGAAACCGACCACCAGTTCTCTCGCTTGTACGTTGTTGTTTTAATCGGCGAGTTATGTAATCAATTACTAAAGGTAATATGGCAAGCTGCAGTTCCTAAGGTTGTATGGATTGATAACGTAGAAAATGTGAATTGCAGCCATGATCCTCTTAATTGAATTCCGTTTTTTATCTCGAACTCCATACAAGAATGTCATCACCTATCAGCCCACAAGTACAAAGAGATTTAAATGAAATTTCTGTTTGAAAAGTTTTTCAATGAACACTCTAAATTTGAAAATTCAGAAGCACATTGGGCATAATGCATGATTCTCTATGCAAAAGTTTTTCAAGTGACATAATTTGAAAAGAGTGTTTTCCTATTAGTTAAAATGGTGAAAGCAACCTATTAGATTAGAAAAGATGAAGAAAAGAAATCTGTGACGCCAATTGAGCACTTTCTATCTCAAGCAAAATTATTTTTCCCCAAGAGCTATTTTTTATTCTTTAATTGATATGCATACATACATAACGTTAATTTTCGCTTGCAGCAAGCAAAACTGATATTCGCTTGGTTTCTACAGGCAGAAGGCAAAAAATCAAATTTACCAAAAATTGGTTCTCATGAAGTTTTCGTTCATGTTTGTTCAGCTAGGGAACAATTCAAACACATTTTCGTTAATTGTCTTCCTTTTGCTTCTTCGGGCTATTAAATATCTGCTACCTATTCAAATTAGTTTAATTAGCTAAGTACAAAAACCAGTTCTTCTGAATATCAGTTTATCAGTTCATAAATGCTATAACAATGAAATTAAAATAGTACACAACTTTTTTTGCAGATTGGGTTCAAAATAGATGAAAAATTTGTTATCAAAATGATAGATTTCTATTTGAAAAATCAATTGTTTGTCTTCGCTGAAAAAATTACAATCCGTTAATCATTCATCAAAAATTACTGTCCGTTGTCTTCTACAACGGATATAGAACCGAATAATCATTACTACGTTTAACCTCGAGCGCCCATCTTTACAAATACTAACGGAGAACGCAGATAAAAAAAAGAAAGTAACATTGAATGAATCAATCAACGAAATGAATGAATCATGATTTTGCATTTCCTGTGAGAGTTTTTATGAAAGGCAAACTTGGGTCTCTTTGAAAAGAGACTCATCAATTTTGTGCAGTTCCATTAAATAATTCCGAAGTTTTGAATAGGCAATCGATCATATTCCGTTTCAATTTTAAGTTTTTTTGTGTCGGTTTTTCATCAATAATTGTTTTTTTACAGGCTAAAAGTAAATTTTCAATTTTTTTACAATCCAAAGAATTTGAATCGTATTGGGGCTGTGTATTTAAAACAAATGGCTGAACAAACTACAGAGCAAAGGGAAGAAGGAGTGATTTTCTGCTCATGTCATTTTTTGAGAGAGCGATAAAAGTGGGTGTGAAAAAATTCTTGTGACACTTGAAAGCCAGACAGAAATTTTCAATGAAATAAATTATACACTTTTCTATTTGATTGGCAATTTTTCTGTTTGTTGAGTTTTTTTTAAAATGTTTAATATTTTATAGTCGAATTTTATGTGAGTGACTGATTTAATATTAATGAACATCTTTCTAAGTTAAATGGTTGGGAAGCTGCATTTTTGCATGTTCCAGAGAATTTATTGAAACTTTGTATTAAACTTTCTTAAATTGCTTGTCAATTAGTTTTGTATTTTCAAACCGCTTGTATTACAAAAACAGTTTTTTTGAAGTCGCATTTTAACAGAGATTTTTATCAGCTGATCTATCGGATTGAGTCAGTTAATTTTTCTCCTGTTAATTTTTTCAAACTGTTCAGTACAACTATGAAAGGTGTGAGGTAGGTCATTGACGACCATCACTTTCCTACTTCACGTCATTTCCCGAACTCTTTCGGCAACTTTTTTTTAAAGATCTGTTTACACTTTAAAAGTCAATAGATTTTTAAAGTCAATTTGAAGTGATGATTTTATTTCGGTCATTCTGAAAAAAGAAGTGGAGTGATTATTCTTGCAGCGTGTATTTTGTGTACTCTAATTTTAAATCAAAGTGAGAAAACGGTGTTTGAACAAACATCATTTTTCTCGTTATTTGAAATTGTTTCCACAATCCATGCATAGTCCATTCTAGGTTTTGTTTTTTGTTTAGTCAATGAAAATTATTTGACTTGAAGGTTGGTACTTGTCCTTCAATGTTCACTATTTGCTAACAACCTTGAATGAATTGCAAAAAAACACCCCACAGATAACTAGTCGTTGTTTTATTGATGATTGACTGACTGGGATGAGAAAAAAAAATGTGTTTACACTAGGTCATTTTTGTGATTTATATGATCTTCTGTTAATCGTGAAAGGTCCGACACCACCTGATTCAAAATATAATTTTTCAATCTACGAAAAAAATACATGTGACAATAACCGCCTAATTTTTTAAAGAATCTAATAAAAAATCTATTTCAGAAGTCTTCCGTTCATTGAACATAATAGCTCGACAGCATTTGATTCCATTTGTCAAAAACGACAAAAACCCTTCTCCAGCCTAAGGTCATGTTTGAAACCTTCCCTGATCAGACCATCCCAGACAAAAATGCCATCGGATCACTCCAATCTAGACAAAAATGATCTCTGATCAGACTCAATCGCACTTGAAATTATTTTTGCACTAGAAGTACAACTAAATCCACATATGACCAGACTCAAACGATCTCGAACAGTTTTTTCTGCATCGGACTGCAATCTGAAAAGTTCTGATCAGAGCCATCTGCACCCACCATCTGATCAAAGTGCGCTCGAGTTCACTTCTGATCTACTTGCAATAAAAATGGTCTCCGATCATACTATCCTGCGTTCAAGATTTCTCTGATTAGACTACCCGGTGCTCGATGTGGTCGCTGAAAACCTACTTCGCGCAATGTATCTTTGTTATATAAGCGCCAACAATGCGTGAATCTATCAGTCTCTATATAACCTAGATTTAAATTTTATTTTTGAACAAAAAATTTAATTAAAGAATTCAATTAAATTGGATAAATTTATACCGATGAAAACTCAAAATTTGAAACGTTTGACTATTTTTTATGTCCTTGTAAGGCTCTTCCAGAAATTTGAAACTTGTTAAAAACTCCATGGAAGATTTGTAGATAAAACTTCTTTTTCCATCAGATATTTTTAATTGAGTTTAAAGAACGCCTGTTCTTGTTAGCCACAGAAGGTCTTCTTCGTTTAAATTAGAGCCAATATATTCTTATTGAGTATGATCAGACCAATCTGTAATGTTGGCTCTTGGTAGAACCAGCAACTTTTAATCAAGCAGTTAACAATAACTGCGTCCACTGAATCTTTTTTCAGGTACAGAATTGCTCTCATCAGACCCACATGCACTCAAAATAGTAGCCAATTAAAACCACTCGCGATTGAAATTGTCTTCAATTAAACTCACTTGCGCTTGAAATTGTCTCCGATTAAACCCACTTCTGATTGAAATTGTCTCTGATTGGACTCAAGTACGCTCAAGACCGCGTCTGGGACTTCAGCCTGCTTATGCACAGTTAAATATTTTTTGTAGGCACCAACGTTGTTGTTCAGTATTTAACAAAAGAGAGATTCGGTAACACTTTTTTTAGAATAAGGGAGATTCAGAGTTGTCGAATTTTAAACGTAAAAGACATTTTATGGACGTTGACATTTTTTGGAGTTTTTATTCAAATAGTGTTTAATGTGATGAAACCATATACGACACCATATACCATTACCAAAAACATCAATTTGGGTTGAGTAATATCAGTACTGACCTTTGGATCTAAGACGACCTGTACAGCCATGTGTTGCCTAGGAATGCCAGTTCTGAAATTGAGGAGGATGTCTATGATGAAGATGCTGTCGTTGATGCAGTTGAACACTGCCCATGAATTGCTGTTCTCTTCATTGAAGAATGCGATTGCCACTGGTAAAATCACCAAGTTCGCTATCAGCAACATCAACATGATGAAGTCCCACAGGAATCTAAACATACACAAAGCATTTTTCTTTTATCTAAAGTTCATCAGCATTCAGCCAATTTTTACCATTTTTTCGCAACTTCTGCTGCTCATTGTGGGCCTTTTTTGGCTCAAAACGTGCGTCTTTTCGGTTTTTTTTCAGGCACATTGGTTAGTATCTATGACTGCGGTGAGGCCTTTTTTAGAGAAAGCGAATTGAATTTCAACT
The DNA here is from genome assembly GCF_964194025.1 of Convolutriloba macropyga. Classification (NCBI taxonomy): domain Eukaryota; kingdom Metazoa; phylum Xenacoelomorpha; order Acoela; family Convolutidae; genus Convolutriloba; species Convolutriloba macropyga. The sequence goes on along the minus strand of NC_134468.1, from coordinate 73,019,364 downwards.
CTTCTGCATGTTTGCATGTTGCAATACTTAATGTAGAATTTAAAATTCAGCTAAGGTGGTTCGGGGCCTTAGCCTCCAAATTCCAACAAGTTTTGAAAATACTTCTTAATTATTGTCTTTCTCTAAGTTAGCCCTCTAGGCGATTTTAATTCTCTTAAAGACCTTCTGCCCTAACTAACACATAAAGAAAAAAACAATAGAAAAAAAACCAAACGTTTTCAGCAAATCACAAAATATCAGATTTGATTTTATTTTGGGATAAGTATAAAGTATGCTTTAAAAACTGGATAAAAACAACAATAGATAGTAAAGTATTGTGATTGGTATGTAACTGAGTTTAAATCATAACTTACTTTATCAACTGAAAATTTTTCAAAAAACTCATTTTGGTTCCAAATTTATTTAAGAGCTAGGAAGTTCATGTTAAGACTTTTTTTGTTAAGTCTGTTTTCGCCGACCAATAATTTTTGTGGGGAGATAAAAAAGAGGTCCAATTGAAAAATATCAAAATTGAATCAATTTTTGAAAAAGTATTGAAATTTTCAGTTCTCGAGGATAAATTGACACGCAAACTTATTCTCATTTCCGAGAAATTCACGCTTCGTGTGCACTTACATGCATAAACACAATTTATGTCTATTAAAAAACCTCTAAATGGGCTATTTCACATAAGCCAGATTCAAACGAAAAAGATCTGGAATAGCTGGCTAAAGTATAACAAATCTTGATTTTAAGAAGATTCAACAAAATAGTAAAATTTGTTTGTCTTCATTCAAATTTTTTTTGTTCTTAATTAGAGGAACTAAATTACAATAAAAGATTTTTATTGTCAGTTGTTCTTTCGTTTGTTTCCAGAATAGATTAGATATATCTGGAACAGTTTTGGGGAAAATTTCAGCATTTCATAACTGAACAAAAACACTAGTTCAGATGTGCGTTTGCAATGAAATGCTTCCAGTAAAATGTTATGTTTACCAACTACTGATCACGTAAATATTAAAGTGCTAGATTGTCCCTAATTGACTGCACCGGACAAAATTGATTTCCTTATAAATTGGTTTAAATCTTTTTCTCTACCAGCAGACTTTAACTCAAACGTTTTCCAAGCTCTTCACTTTTGATCTGTCAATTTATTTTTTGTTCTCTTTGTCGCATTTTTAGTTTCAATAAGAATATAGTTTAGATACCTATCTCTTGATAAAAATTTTATGAACTCAGTCTGATCGGTGTAGCACTCGGATCAATCAAAAATAACAATCAGTTAAATTGTCCATTTTTACAAATATTATATCTTTTAACTTAGGATTAATCAAATTCCCGCATTGCTTATAAGACTCAACTCTACTAATCCATATTTTGGCATTGTTGTTAATAATGGGAAAATAAAAGACATAACTTTCTCAACGGAGGCTATGAACAAAAAGAGTTTTTTATTGCTATAAAGTTAAGATTTATCAAGTTATCGCTAAAGATTCTTTTTCCCCTCGAACCCCCTGAAAACCTGATAATTTATTAGTTTGAGATGCAAAAGCAGACCATGCCAATCACGTTTTGTAATCTATGATTTAAGCCGATTCTATTTCATATAGCCAGTTTAGTTTTTACCAGATAGCCTTAGAATTTCTTCGATCAAATTTGTAATTGGTTACCCCTAGTTGATTCAGGATGTTACAAGAATCGTGCTTGATTATGTATAATCCTGCAAGATTTTTTGCAAGATCTTGCGAGATTAACAATTTTTTGCAATATATTCTTGCAAGAGTAACATCCTCTTGCAAGATGTTGCAAGATTAACAACCACACGGATACTATTTTTGCTTTTTAACCTAGCCGTAACCATAGAAAGCGCCTGAGAAAGCCGCGGAAGCCATTTCCTATCCTAGTCTTGAAACAAAAAAGCCAGCAAATAGCTTCTGAGACCGATCCTATCCTAATACTAGGTCTTAGGAGAAGAAACTCAGGAAAACAGAAAATTTTTTAATATAAAAGAAACAACACAACAAAAAATGAATACTTATCGGAGAAATATTTTGGAAAAATAAAACAGATATTGCAAGACTAACATCTTGTCTCGACTAGGGTATCTGAAAACACTCTCCGACTGGTCTAATTGTTGACAATTGAGTTTTAAAAATAAACTGGCGTTAAAAACTGCTTATTTGAAAAAGCTATTATTTTTTAATAATATTTTTTCTCATATTGTTAGGGCTGGTTATCGTGTATATCGCTAAGAGGCTTTTTCATCAAATTCATTTCGGCTTTGCGCTCAACTTCAAATGAGAATGATAGATAAGATCGTTGCCCATAGATTTGTGCTAATATCTTTTTGTTTTTTAAGACCCCAAGGTTAACAGCTACCCTTGAAATTAATGGGGTCAGAGGTTGATACACAAACCCACATTACCAAGTGCCCTTGTAAAAATCAGCCAATGGTCAGGTTGTAAATTTGTTTCAGGGATCAGGTGAGTCTGGTCTGACTTGATTCCGGTATTGAGGAAATTTAATGCTGCCGCAGACACAACCGAGACCCTGTTCATAATTTCCATCTCAACTATTTCCTTAAAAAACATTTTTTTTCGAGTGATCAAATCTCCAGAATGTATTATTGCCCTTGGTTATTTAACCGTCAAAGAGAAAAAAGTTCACTGATGACAAATTAAAAAGCCAGACTAACTTTTCAGTCTTTTACAAATGGGAACCAAAGAAAGTGCTGTTGCCGCTATTTGAAAGGAAATTAGATAAAGAAAACAATTTTCGGCAAACTCGTTCTCCTCAAAATCGCATCATCTTTCGTCTGGCTGTTTTGGTAAACATCAATGAAGAGTTCAAATATTTTCTCTTCAAAAATGTTACAAAGTCTTTATTCATTCTTCTATAATATTCTATCGCTTGATCAGAGAACAAATGAAAGCCTCATCAGAACAAACACTAAAAGAAAACAAATTTAACACTTCATTTATCAAAGGACCTATAATTTTGACATGTAATAGTAAAAACAATTTTAATTTAACATGGAAACTGCAAAAACAAATGAATCGGATTAAGTTTTGATCCTATATAAAACAAATATTTTAGATATTTTGAACGGCGGCAGCTGATATTGACTGTTTTATCTCTATGGCAGCCGGCAACATTTTCAGGGTATCTTAACACTATTTTAAAGAACTAATTCATGAAAAAAGCTCCAAATAACCTATTAAAATACTTTTCGCAGCTCTTACTTTCAAATAATCTATGTGGGAGAACAACACAGTTAAAATAGCGCCAACCGAGTCAAAAACAGAAATATACCTTTCCACACTCAATGAACAAATTGCAAAAGTTAGAAGAAGAATATCAGCGAAATATGTGTACTGAAATTTGCGATTTAGGGCTATTTTGTTTGGGACTCTTTTAATATGTTCTACACTACAAAATCAGAGCTGTTTAACTCACTTTTAACTCAGAGAAGTAGCCCAGTCAATTTTGACTGATCAACACATTCATGGTAGAGATTTGTGACTGATATAATTAGAAAACATGTCCACCTTAAAAATTTTGGAGTTATCGTGGTTTGAATATTTAGCGAACCGTGGCTGAAATTCAATATTTTTGCTCACTTTTCTGAGATTGCCTAAAACTTTGTTTTATTTTGCCTAAAATAATAAAATCTGCTCTTGAACCATATCTTTTTTATATTAGAACAGATTTTCTGAACAATTTGATTTGATAATTTTCCAAACAGTTGGCTGATTTTACTGAAAATTACCTTTGGTTATAAAAACAGGAAGCAAATAAATTATCTGAAAACGGCAAAAAATTTCAAGAGAACTGACCGATAACCGTTTTATTATAAAAGAATCTTGATTAACGAGAACGAGGACTAAATGAACTTCTACTATCAATGTTTTTGCTTACTTGTTCTATCCAATTGGAATTTTGACATTTTGACAATTTTTGGTGATTATTCATCTATCATATTTTTTTATTGGGATATTTGCGTATTTATAACAGTCGTGAAGTGATAACGACAGTGTTACTGATCCCATTGTGATTGTCTTTATTCCAAAGTGATTGAAACTTATTGGGTGTTATTTATTAAGGTCGCCCTCATTCTTGCTTTCCTCAATGACAATGAAATTTGAGTACAAATAGAGCAACAAATTGAGTATTTTCAAATAGTTAATTTTTTCAAATCAATCTTCAGCGAAGAGTTGCTGTTTGAAAAATTTTCCTTGTGCGGCAATTTAGCCTCTGTATTTGCATTTTCCTCTTGATTTGATCAAGAATGCTATTAAATTTGATACATGTGTTTTAAAAGTCCAGATTTGGTCCATTGTTTTCTCTATACAAAAATTGTGAACATTAGATTTCTGTCCGTATTGTTTGTTGTTGCTATTTTATGACCTCATAATTGGCAGGTTGCATTGACGTTTTGATGAAAAAAGGCATCAGAGGGGCTTTTGCGTTAGGTGTCGTTTTTTTTATCACTTTGATATATTGTGTAATGGTAAAAATTGTGTTTAAGTTGTATCTTTGGTTATTTCTATAGACGTGAAATTTACTATCACATCTAATAAGTCTTATTGCTTTTCTGATGAGGCAAACGTTAACTTATTAGAGATTTTATTTATACGATTTCATATTTTCAAACTGAAGTTAGTTTTTGGTTTCAACTGAAGTTAGTTTTTTCTACTAGAAACGTAGAAGCAATATCGACATTTCTCAAAAATTATACTAGCAAAACAAACTTGAATCTCTTGAGTGCCTTTAGTTTTAATGAAACTTTTTGTTTACGGCAATTTTGTTGCTATAAAACTTCGTCTGTTTCAGTTTTATCCATAGTTTTCGAGTTTGTTGTCTAAAAATGTTTTTATGTCAAATTGACAGATCGTCCTCCGCAATTTGATGTGGCATTTTTAGTTAATATAGATTTGTCAGTTTTGATCATTTATTTTTGGACATTTTTCTAATTTTTTGTGTCTGGCCTTCAGTTGTTGTTTTTTTTGCATTAATGTTTTCACATCAATTTTTTGTTTTTTGTAATTGGAAAACTATGCTAGCTGCTTTCAAACATTAATTGGTACAAAATTTAATTATCGTGATCTTAACCATGTTTATCAAGATTATTTTTTGTCATCTTTGGTAGTTCGCATTAACAATGTTTCTCTGCAAACGTGGTCTTTATTTTCGTCCTATGGTTGCACTGAGCTTCGTCAACATAATTTTACTGGTCTTTGATTATTTCAAAAACACGATTTCTCGAAGACAAACCTATTTTTTTTCAGCTCTTTTTCAGCTGTTTTTTTAGTTTTCGCATGTGTAAGATAATTTGTTTTGACAATCAAATGCTGCAAACACCATAAACATTATGCTATTCGGTTCATGAGCAAATTGAATTTTTTAAATTGAAATCGATAGAGTTCAAAATCACAGTATTTTTTGTTATATGTCAAAATTAGATGTTGCCTAATATAGTTTCTTTTTCTGATTAAGAAAACGTTTTGACCTAAAATCTTTTTTTTAATTGTTTTAATCAGTTCAATTTTTGTTCTAGCTAGTGAAATAACTTAAGTTAGGCTCACTGGCGTACATGTCTGTCCGTACTTTAGATTCAATCAAGTATCTTTGGTAATCCCTTACTCTGTATTATATTGCGGAAGATTTACCTATCTGTTCTTCACTTGCAGGCAATCAAGTATAGAGCGTTTTTCTAAGATTTTATAGGCTCTAATAAATTTTACATAAATGAGATTCGATCGCTTATCCAAATTCAATATTTATCGTAAGAAAAATTTAAACATCTGATAACACCAAAAATTATCTTATATGGTGTAATTGGTTTTTGGATTTACGTTCAAGGAAAAATTAAACTCCGTTCAACAGCCTGACGAATCATCAATTTTTGTAACTTTTGATGGATTTTTCCTGCTCTCTGTTTCTTGCTTGACATCAAAATAAAGTCACTCAGATTTTCATATGTTTCTCTAATACAAGATCTTTATTGTACTTTAATCTGTAGGCAGCAAGAGATTGTAAATAGTGGCCCGGTTGAGTTAAAAACAATAATTGTTCATCCGAAACAACTCAGCAAGAAATATGTTGAAAAGTTCGATGAAACACAATATTTAAGTTTTGACGCAATTGCTATGATATTTTTTCTCTAGAGGTTGCATTTAATTTACATTTGCAATTTTAAGAGCATATTTTAAGTGCCTTTTACTGGAAAATTTGGTTTGATATAATAACAGACAAGAGGTACTTTTCTTAATGACTTGTAACAATCATTGCCAATAGATTCCCTTTTTCTCTGATAAAGGGTGCTACTTGTTCACATTTTCCACTAAAAGAAGAACAGCAGATATTTATTTTAAATAACGATCAATTCGATAGTCTAGGGATTTTTTTTTGAAAAACTATGAAGTTTATTTATATGGATAAAATTATTTCAAAAGATACACGAAATGGCTTTTATTGCATGCGTTTGTAACATTGATGCATTATTACTCCCAATAGATGATACCGATTTGCAAAGCAAGAATTCGCACCCCAATTTCAGCAATTTTTTTACCCTATCTTGGTAAAAAAGAAAACACAAATTGCAAAATTTAGTCACAAATTTATTTGGACAATTCTAAGCCCAAATCAAAGTTTGAAGTGGACAATTTTAAGCAATTTTTCGCACTTTTGGAAGTCGGAAAATGCAAATGACAAGGAAAAAGTTGTGGATGTTTAGTGCAGAATTATATGTCGTTAATAAATATATTGTATCGTACGAAAATTTTAAACATCTGATTACACCATTGAATATCATATATGGTGTAATGGGTTACTGGATTTACGTTCAGGGAAAATTTACACTCCGTTCAACAGGCAGACGAGTCATCACTTTTTGTAACTTTTTATGGAATTTTTCTTGATCTCCGCTTCTTGCTTGACACCAAATTCCAAATAAAGTCATTCAGATTTTCATATTTTTCTCTAATACATGATCTTTATTGTACTTTGATCTGTAGGCAGCAAGAGATTGTAAATAATGGTCTGGATGCATTAAATACAATAATTATTCATCCGAAACAACTTAGCAAGAAATATGTTGAAAAATTTGATGAAAAACATTGCCTAAGTTTTGACGCAATTGCTATGATATTTTTTCTCTAGGGGTTGCATTTAATTTACATTTGCAATATTAAGAGCATATTTTAAGTGCCCTTCACTGGAAAATTTGGTTTTATATAATAACAGACAAGAGGTGTTTTTCTTAATGACTTGTAACAATCATAATCGATCGACTCTCTTTTTCTCTGATAAAGGGTGCTACTTGTTCACATTTTCCACTAAAAGAAGAACAGCAGATTTCTATTTTAATTATTGATCAATTCGCCAGTCGGTTTTTTGAAAAACTTAGTTAATTTATATGGATAAAACTTAGTTCAAAAGATACACAAAATGGCTTTCATTGCATGCGTTTGTAACATTGATGAATTTTTTCTCCCAAGAGATGATACCGATTTACAAAGCAAGAATTCGCACCCCAATTTCAGCAATTTTATTAACGTATCTTGGTAAAAAGAAAACACAGTTTGCGAAATTTAGTCACCAAATTTTTTTGGACAATTCTCAGCCCAAACCCAAGTTTGAAGTGGACAATTTTAAGCAATTTCTCGCACTTGTGGAAGTCGGAAAACGCAAATGACAAGGAAAAAGTTGTGGATGTTTAGTGCGGAATTATATGTCGTTAATAAATATGTTGTAAATTATGGATTTAAATTGCTTAACTACAAACAGCAATTACGTAAATATTAAGGCATCTTTAAAAGGGTTCTCCCCTTTCAAAAGGGGCCAACTAGAAGAAAGAAATATATAAAACTAAAAGAAATCAGTACTGAATGATTACAATTTCAAATCTTTGAGTAATTTTTGAAGTAAATTGCAACTTTATATTTCAATTACACATATTTTCTTTTTTCAAAAATGCAAATTTTGACAAGTTTGGCAATGTTTGGATACTTTTTTGATTTGTTATACAACTAATTTCATCTGTTTACAGCATTCACATGAACAGAACAACAAAATATTTGTGCAAGCCCACTTTTTGTT
>NC_134468.1:72905085-73011085 GCF_964194025.1 Convolutriloba macropyga | reverse complement strand
TGTTCAAAGACAATGAAAAAAGAGCATTTTTCCGAATTGAAGAACAATAATCTGAAATTTTTTGGATAAAAGTGTTACTGCAGGGATTTCTAGAATTTTTTGTTCGAGGGAAATTTATTTCACTACACTGTTTCATTACAGTTATTGCTAACGCTGCTTCACACATCCACTAATACTATGACAAGATGAGAAATCTATAAATTTCGGAAATGTTTTGCTGCCGTTTCTTTTCTTTGATCCACGTTTCTGTTGTAATAATTGTGAGTAACCTTGTGAGTTTTTTTTGCAGAGTAACCTTGTTACTATCAAATAATATCAAAATTCTAACAACAGGAACGTGGATCGATGAAAATAAACCGGCACAAACTATTGCTGAAATTTTCGTTTTATTTTTCTTAAATAGCGTCTGTGAAACTTGTGTGGACCAGCATGTGTTATAAATGTTCAATTCCTGGGTTATATTTTCACATGTCTGTTTTTTCCTTCATATGCATTTTGTTTTTTTTTGCCATTTACTTGCCTAAAATGCTCCACTCAAAGTTCTTAAACATAGTCCTCTGAATACAAACAAATAGATCTTAAACGAAGAGAACCAGAAATTTATGACCTTCACATGCTCATATGTTTGCTTCACGCTCACATGTGGGCCAATTGATGTTTTCTGTAGCTTGTAGAGAAGAAATTACTTTAAAAGGTTTTGTTTTAATTTCAGATGATTTTTCTTATAAAAGTGCACTGCCAATTATCGCGCCCGATATAGATCAACTGCTGAAATTCATAAGCAGAGCGAATCGGATCACGCAATAGCTGAAAAAATATATTTGAAAAATTCGTAAAAAGAAGACCAATTTTCTCAGTCTCAGAAACCGACAGAAAACCAGAGTTTATCCGCAAAGCTGTCAGGAAAAATAGAAGTTATTAAATGGAAGTATTTTTTTCAAAGAGCAAGTTTTGGTTAAAAAGAGACAGTTCCCTAATCCACACAAAAATGAGCCAACTACTACAGCCCACCCCCATCCACCGTCAGGAGCGGGAACATCATCATGATAACAATTCGTGGTCATGAAATCCCCATCCATCCAGAAGGGAGATTTGGCACCACTCGTGTGTTTAGTCGCTGAGTCAGTCATGCCTTCCTCTGTACTCTTCATGCCCGCTTATTGAGAAAAACGGAACTGCTCTCTAACGTCAAAAGAGTAGAAACAAAAATGTCATACAGAATTTCCAGTTAGCCACAGCTGTTCAGTTCCCGAATTCGCACTTCCCATAACCTTTTCGGCCATAATTGAAAGTGGTCAAAAAAGAAGTCAACATGAGAAGATTCAGAACATTCATTACACAGCAAAACCAAACCTAAAAAGATTAATTGCTCTCAAACGAAGTTTGTAACAATTATATTAGTCATGTCGTCTTTTTTTATGCGATATTTCGCTTGACCAATTTTTCGTCTGATTGGCTTTTCATCCTCAAAAGCGTGATAAACAGGTGGCGCTCGGAGATCATTAAGTGGCCGAGCAACTCTCGTAGAGCCTTACGCCTAACTAGTCTCTAAGTATCCGATTCGCCGAAACTAATTGATGAGACAATTTCAGGGTGTGAGGGGCGGTTCTTAGTCTTAGAAGTTTGACCCCCTCAGTCAACCCCCGTCTAACCTCCTCCATCCCTGCTATTTGGAACCCCACTTGTCCAGCTCTCTCACAACCCTGCCCCCATCACTTGACCCCCCCCCATTGCTTACCACCCCCTCCAACTCCGCTTACCCCCAATCCTAGCATCCGTGAGCTCCAGCTGGCTACTACTGAAGTCAACCGCTCGCCCGTCATTTGAGAGTAATTCTTCCGACGTCAAATTAATATGTTTTGATTGAGTTTGCCGTCGCGGATTTCAGTTACCATTAGTTGCGGAATTTGGGCTACATCCTCTGAAGCCTGAATACGGCAAAAATGAATTTTCCTATTTTTTGAAGAGTTGCATGACGTTCATCAAAAACGGAACCTGTTGACCAATTCCAAAACTGAATTCCACAACCTGCCTAAATAAATTTCACAAAGCTGGTTTTAAATTCCACACGGCGGGTAAATAAATTCCACAATGTATATAGTTAAATTCCACATTACATGTTACTAAATTCCACAGTTTTGTAACTAATTATACACTTAATGGCACCTATTTGTAATCCGGTTAAAATGTCGCTAACAGTGATTTAAAAAATTGTGGAAAAAATTTGATAGTGTTTTACGTATTTCAAAGTTTCAAGCTGAGAGTCTCTTCGGCTAAATTTTTAATTTTCAAATATAGTTCTAGAAATCAGTTTTAAGCATTAAAACTTCATTTTACTTTTTATAAAGTTTCTGCTTTAGATTAATTTTGATTACTCTAATGCGGAGTTAAGCTTCCATCTAAATTAAATTGATTTATATTCAATTGCGGAGCCGAGTTTGCAGGGTTTTTAGCCCGGATTTTTAGCGATTTTCGAGTTTGTTAAGTTTGCGGAATTTGGCTACCAATTTCCCTTCAAAATAGATGAAAGTAACCTACATCCGCAAAATTGAATTAAATCTCCTGCATCAGACAGGTTTCGGTCAAATTTGACCGCCAAGCTTGGTCCAATTTGACCAACAAATTAATCTCAGGCAATTCAAGTTTGCTGTGGCAGTGTAATGGGAGAAAATCAGGAGATAAAAATTGAGATAAAGATAAAGAAAAAGAGATGGCGTCGGAGAAGTATCCGAACATTTTTTGGTGGGAATTGGAATGCTGTTCAATTGTTGTAGATTTAATTTGGTGTGTAATCGAACATTAACTAAGATCTGGAACTTTTTTGCTATGCTCATTTATTGCCTTTTAAAAACTTTTCTATTTTTAACCGAATTTTTGAATTGTTAGGATGTCAAAATGCGCGCTTGGCCTTGCAATAAAAAAACCATATTCGTCTACACGATCATAAGCAATCATGTTTTGATTAAGTATAGAAATGTAGTCAATAGTGCTTCTGAAATGTTGCATAATTAGGTACATTTTGGGCATTTTGGGATCCCGAGCGATTGATGAATTGAAAAAGTGCACGAATATAGGGAGCAATCTCGTAGGTGAATGCATACGGGAACCAATATACTTGCGAGCTCTTTGATTCATCTCGCAAAATAACTTGCAAGATGAATAGAACAGCTTTCAAGATAAAGCGAATATAACCTACTAATATAGGATCTCGAAGAACTAGTGAAGCTCAAATCTATTGCAGTCTGCTTCAGTCGTGGGGAGAGTAACTAACTTGTCTAAGAGGGCTTCAAATGACGTCATTAGAGGTTATTATATACCACTATTGCCAATAATATAACTAAAGTGAACAAATGACACCGATTTTGGCGCACTACTCATTTGAGTGCTAGTGGTGAACTGTCGCCACTTGAGTTCAGCTGCCTAAAATTGTGAATGAAAGCAAAATTTGGATCACGCAAAATGAAAAAGTCAAAGGCGTAAACGTCACTCGAAAAGTCAAAACGGTCAAGCAAAAATTTTGCCCAAACAGACCAACACGTTTACAATAGTTGCCTCAATCTTCGTTCGAGAGCAAAAAACCTGGAAAAATCTTGCAAGCTTTTTGGTTCATATGTTCGAGAAAGGGAGTTACAAAAGACGGGGTGGGGTATCTCGCGGCGGAAACCTTGTCCTAGCGTTTGCATGGACCTTTTAGCTTCTTTCATGATCAGAGCCAATGCATGGCTGGACTAAAACATATACTGCCATTGCCATTTGCCCTCACACCTTTTGGGGGACTATTTACTGCATATTTAAGACTGAAAGTGAGCAGATCTCGTTGGTAGATTTTGTTGTGTTTTCTTTATCGCTTGCTGAAGTTGATTTTGCGACAGAAAGAGGAGTTGAATTTTCCATGTAATTGGCCCCTTCCTCAATTGGACCACCAAATTTGTTTGGATCAGAGTCGTAGTTGGTCTCAATTGTTTCTTGGTCTGCAAAGTCAGTTGTTCGTTTAGAATTGTCCATTTTGGTTGACTGTCTTTATCCATTAATTAAACTGTTTGCTAAAACGAAACTGATCAGCTATTTATTGTTATCCCAGGGTCGTAAAATAATCGTAAATATATATATAACATTACTAATGAAAAAAAGTAAAGTCATCAGAAAAATATTTTTATGTAATTTTGCAAAATTTTGTTTTTCAACAATGATTTTTGCTGATCTTCAAAAAATTCAAAGCTTTCACGACATTTACTGCTACCGCTGAAACGTGAACGAACCACTGATCTCCACAATACAAGTCTGATCTTCCATCGCTGCTCTGATATTTCTAAAAAGCGGCATTTGCTTTTTCAAGTGCGTCATCTGGAAATGACTGAAGATTCATCTTCGCCAAGAACCTAGCCATTCGGATAGCTAATATCTACCAAAAGAACGCATACAATGAAAAAATCATAGTTCGAATTAAAATAGAAAATTTTACATAAAACACGAACTAAAATGCTCACACAATAATAGGAAAGCTTTAATAGGCTCACAAAATTCACTAATTTTGAATAAAATGAGATAAAAACTGCAAAAAAGCAACAGTATCAGTAAATATTCACATTTTTCTCAATTTTTGAGAACTGAAAGCAAGATACCTATATTGAAATCTCAATTAGGACAAAAACAGCTCAATGGTCCGAAAATAGCTTAACTAGCTGAAACACCGTAAATAGTTTAAATAGTTCGAAAACCTGCAAAATAATTGAAAATCAATTTTAGTTACAAAAACAAAACGCGATCAAAACAGCCCTAATACCATTTTTACACCCCATTAAAACAAAACACTTCAGTTAAAACCATTGAGAAATTGATGCAAAAAGCGGCATGTGAACAACAAGTTCGCTCACACAACGAAATTAATTTACATCAACATTTGTCGCTCTGTTTCATAAGATAGTTTGTAGGAAAAGCATCACTCGGCTGCCTTTTCTGCTTTCTTAAAACTGTTTCATTAAAACAGTTTTTGTTCAAATTTTTTTTCACTCCCTTAACCTACGTTGATCTTGCGACCGCTCCCATAAAGACATAGTCAGAAGAATTCCGGAAACAACTTGAAATCGCCTTTGACGATACAACTAGCCTTTGAAATAACTACTATCAACTGGCAGAACGAATGAAAGCAGAGAGAAACAATCTTAAATCGAATAATAAAAAAGAAACATAAATAAAGTTGAAAGTTTAGAAAAAAATCATTATTTTATATAATACAATTAGACAGACAAACGAAAACCTTTTAATCTGTACAACCGCGATTCTTAAAATTCTTAAGTTTGTGTAAATTTCTTCAATATTAGCCAGCCATAATACGTGTACATTTCTTGTTCTGTTTCAATTGAAAATCTCAACAAAATACGACTCACTTTTTCATCGTTTAAAAATTTGCTTCTAAAAATAACTTTAATTGCTCGCGGAATTTCTCGGTTTTTGCTCGCTCACTTATCAAGGAACATAAAGCAAAGGCAGAAACGTTCCGGCAACAACTTGAAGTAATGCCCGATGAAACCAGGCTTTCAGCCAATAACTAACTCCTGGCAGAATGGACACATTGGAGAACATAACAATCTTAATTCAGATAACAAAAAGGAAATTTCATAAAAAATTAACCTAAAAAGTAAGACTATTTAGACAAACAAAAACAAATATTTTCTTTCAAATAGAAGCCTTGAAGCATGTGTTCTGGAATTTATTCAAATTCTTAACTTCAGTCAAATTTCATAGAGGGAAAACAACTTGGTACTAAAAAAAACTTAAATCCGTTTACAGTTAGGAGTGCTTACAAGCCTTAGCCTTGCAATCAGTTACAAATGAAATTTTTGAAATAATATAGTTGGTCGAAAATTGCAAAAATGGCATGAAAATAAACAAAGTATCTTAGAAAACCATCAGATTTTCTATATGATCCGTTTATTTACCAGAAAGCTTCAAATCCTTTTCAAAAGAGTCAAAACAATTCAACTTCAGTCTACAAAAATTTTTTAGACGACTTAAATGTGCTTAAAATAAAAAAACCCTAAAAAGTGGGACATGAGAAAGAAAGATTTGTCCGCTCAACGAATATTGGGTCACACCTACATTTGCCTCCTCTAACCACTCAGCAAATCTTTTCACCGAAAACCACTCATCAAATCTTTTCACCGAAAAACGAGAATTCATGAAAAAGCTTGAAGCCTTTTTTTTACCAAATAATTGATCTTACAAACACTTAGTATTGTATCTAATGGCATAACGCATCAAAACAGAGACACTAAGAAAATTAAATGCACAGAAAATTAGAAATTATGTTTTACACAACTAAGAGCGCGAAATTAATTGCTCAAACAAATCATTATGGGCTGACAAGCGTTTCCTATTTATTAAAAATAAAGCTAGAAATTGTGGAAAAGGTTCTCTATTGTTTGTAAAAATTCAGTGCTGAAACCCAGCGAGACAAAACTGCTAGAACAGCCTAAATTTGCGTGAAAACCTGAAAAATAGCGTAAAAATTTCTACAAATACCAAAAAACTAATCAAAGTGCAAAACATGGGTAAAGCAACTCCATTTTTTTTAACATTAGTCAATATTTAAACATTCGTCAAAAATTTATAATAACAACACATTTATTACAAGAAAAGCATCTTGAAAGGGTGGCACGTGAATAAAAATTGTTTTTCGCTTTTTGTTCACTTTAATTTTAAGCTCTGTTTCAAAAAAAGGCGTGAACAACTTAACCACTCAAATTTTTCTCAGTTTTTCAAGGTTGATCAACAGAACTTGGTGGTTGTTTTTCCAATCTATTCCGCTGGATACTCCGTTTTGGCATTTATCGTTTGGTGTCTCAGTAGTTTGATAGTTTGAAATTTTTTCGTCTTTCCCATTACAGCCCCCATCCAGAAATTGTTACTGTTAATGTCAATTTTATTATTATTATTTTTTATTATTTTTTCTATTATTAATTTTATTAGTAATATTCTTACAGGCTAAATAAAGTTAGGCGGATTTTTACCTGAATTTTTTTAGTGTGTATAAAAGTTTTGAAAAGTTGTCGTTTCTGTCGTTTTGATTGATTTCCTGGGTCTTTACCATTACAGCCCCCACCTTAGTTGTCAGATAACCTATAGCCCCCCCCCTCAATCATGGTAAACATACCATAATGGGGATCTATAATTTCTTGAGGGGGCTATAATTTCGTGAGGGGGCTATAATGGGAGGACCCGATTTTATTTTGGATCTTTTAGCGTTAAAATCCCTTTGTATATTATCCAAAACCAAGCTACAGAGTGCGTGCTATTATTTAAAAAATGAATAGCTAAACTTATGACACGTGTCCTTGGTTACTGAACTGAATATGCTCAAATGGAAAAGATCTTTTCCCTTTATTGTTTATAATAGTTTTGTTATAGGTGAATTGAAATTGGTTGCGTCCGTCTTTTGGATCTATTCTTTTTCGGCCCCCCAGTGTGTTTTACGCCCCCAGTTACAAATTATATGTTGTTATATAGCACGTTAATATGTAAGAAAACAGCACGTGTGCCTGGGGGGCGTAAAAATATAAGCTCACTAAGCTGGGGGGCCAAAACAGAATAGATCCCGTCTTTTTTTTGAAAAATTTCGGACGTCTTCAGAACTATTGAAAACGTGGGTCTTTCCCATTATCGCCCCCCCCCAACTTAGTGGTCAGATAACCTATAGCCCCCCAATCATGATAATTAAACCATAATGGGGGGCTATAATTTCATGGCGGGGCTATAATGGGAAAGACCGAAAACCTTTTTTGTTTTTTTTTGCCACTCAAGTAGAACGACGATCAATTTCATTATACTTTAAAGAAAGTTATACCTTCTACAAAGACCATATCTAAAAATGATGCTATGATTGACTCTGAAAACGAGATAGAAGCAATCAAGGAAGCTCGGTAATATGCGTTTGCAAATGATATTCCGACCCCGATCAGAGGAAGAGCCAGAAAATTTTCAAAAAATCAATTATTGTTCGAAAATAATTGGTTTATCCATTTAAAAAATCGCTTGAAGCTCTAACCATTATACGAATGAAACAAAAAATCACCAGAGAGCTGATGATTCTGCCATTAAAGAGACGACACAAACATTAAAATCATATAAAAACAACAATAATCTCTTACGGTCAAAAACGTCTATCTATTTTTTCTGTACAAAACAATGATCAACTTAAAATAGCACCACATAAAAAAAAATTGAACTAATATGACTTGCATTTCATCCAAAAAGATATGGGATCTGTCTTTTTGAGAATAATTTTTGACTAGACAGAGAACAAAAATGTCAAAATTAGAAAAAACGTTTACACTTTTTGAAAACAATTTATTTCAAATATATAAAAGTAATTAGCTGCCAACTGAAATAATTCAATTGATTAATTTACACCTTAGTAAAAAAACCATTGAGACCTGTCTTTATTCAGAATGTCATACGACTACAAACAGAATAACTGAAGGAAAAACCAAAAGTCATTTCCATTTTGCGAAGAAAACGCGTGGAAGACTAAGATGAAAACCTATTCACTAAAATTTTGAATGTTATCAATTGCGCCTTGTTCCAACCAACGCCGTTTATGCGACATGCTTTTTTTCATTAGGGTACCATTAATTTGATGATCGGACAAGACAGCAAAAGAGAAGATAAAAAAGGTAAAATGTTAAAAAATAAATAAACTTGTGAAATCTTAAGAACAGCAAAAAAGACAACTTTTTTTTTCAGTTGAACAATAAGGCTAATTCTGACTTTGCTGAGCCTTTGCAGCAAAGTTGCAGAAACAGGTATGAAACGGCAAATCTCAAAAAAAAATTCTTCGGAAAACAATTCGGTTTTATAGTTTAACTAAAAAATGGTAAATATTTTAATTTGTTACTACTTAGGAAGCCGATGCAAATATCATCTTTGAGAATAAGTTGAATGACTACGCTTTAACACCGAGAGAAGTCAGAACTCAAAAAATCGTGAACAATTTTGTGCAATGGGTGTTGTTGCCATAAAACCATGCTTTTGCTGAATTACTATGTATCTTCATTGGACTCCATTTGCACATAAGTTTGACAATCCTTACAATCGAAATTAGTTTTGAACAATAAATTTCCACAAGTGGACCACAACCGGTCTTGTTTTTACAGCTTCTCCATTGAAAGATCCTGCAAGTGTTACCGAGTTAGCGAATTCGACCAAATAGAAAAACTCCGCAGATACCGAATTAGATATCCTTAACAATTTAACAAAACATTTTGTCGGAGCCGAAAAATACGATTCATTTTACTCACAAAACAGAAAATTGGTTAGTTGGACCTTATGGGAATATAAATGGTTCTCTCATTAATTGAACCATCAAACAAAGATAAGAATTCCTTGTGGTTGGTATAAAATACCGAAAAATTATTTCAAAAAGGACAGACCCAAAATGAAATCCAAATCCTTTTCCATTGCAAAAATCAACGATGGGACCAACAATGGCCTTGTTTTCGCTGCGTGGCTGTTAAAAAACGCAATCGCATTTGTTCTAAGAGTTTGCCTTATAGTTTTTTTGGCTAACAAAAACCCTAATATATTAAAAAATAAACTACGCTTTTTTAAATTCAAATATAGGTTAAAGTTAACAAAAAACCTCAAAAATGTTATCTCCAGAAAACCGTCGTAGGAATCAGAGGTACAGTCGGCCCATATCAGAGTACAAATAGATTATGTTGGCAGTTTTATGTCTGCACCATTGGTCAAACTGGACAAAAATGTCCAAATAGTCTTTTTTAAAATTATCTTTAAACGTAAAAGGAATACGACTCTCACTATTTATATTATCATATAATTTTTCAAAGACTGATCAAAAGTTAAGCAAAAGTTACGAAAATTGTGAACAAAACAAAGGAAGTTAGGTTAACCTGCACAAATCATTAAACCTCCGCAACTCTTCGCAAAAACCGAAAAACCAAAAAAAAATCTTTTTAATTTGAATTTTTACGATTGACAAGTTTTCTAATGATACCACTCACAATCCTGTACGCTGAATGTGTCGATCGGTGAAAATTGACCGGACAAAAAAACCCAGTTCAGTAAATAGCTTCTCACACACTAAAGTGGGTCGGAAGAACAATATTTAAAGATATATATGAGTGTGCTTAAATGAGTTGAAAGACAAACTGTTTTTGGAGGGATGCTAATTTTCAAGTAATAATTTTCTTAGACGCTCTTCATGTCATTGTTGCAATTGCAATTTGATTTTTACAGAACGGGAAAACAATTTTTTTGTAAAAAAAACACTTGTGACAACTGTATTTGTTTTGCATTAGTTTTTTTTTCATTTATGTGAAGTTACTAAATTAATAAGCATACATGCAACTAAAAAAGGCTGAGAAACATTTTTGTCTACATTTTGCTTCATTTCTCTGCCAAATTGTTGTCAGCATTATGTATATATTTAGTAACAGCAAAACTACTATTGAGAAGTCTGATAAATTTGATCAACTTACTCTTATTGTCCAGGTGCAGTTCAGTACAGCGTACTTGAGTTAATTATTTTGTTGACTTTTTTTCACTATAGTTTGATGCTTGGTTGGGTTTCAACTTGCACTGAACGTCAAAGTAAAGCTACCACCCGGCAATTTTTGAGAAAGTTTTTTGATGCCAAATAAACCAAATTTGGGCAAATTTGTGGAAGCAGTTCTTAGACAGTTGAGTTGATCTGTTGCGCTATTTGTGGTCTTGATTCATCTCTGAACTGAAACTTAGATAAAAAGCAATCTTAAAATTGTTGGGTGACAACTTCGTACGCTTAGAGTACTTTTTTTCAAAACCTTTGTTAAATTGAAGTCATAAATTTGAGAGTGTTGACGAAATTTTCAAGACTTTCATGAATCACTGCATTGTTAGTAAAAGTGCATCGAAGAAATTTTGAATGCACGGAGCATATTTGAAGGTTGTGATGGGCGAACACGAATCCAGTCTCTAATCAAAAGTCAAAAATTTAGTTTTCTAACTATTTACACCACTTAAAAATGAGTATAATCAACGCTGATGTGATTATGTTGATGACTGAAATTTTCTTGCCATCATCTAATACATTTATTGAGCAAAGCAAGCTCACAAATGGCAATCTTACATGGTAAATGGCCCGCTTTTGAAGTCGTATTTAGTCAACATCTGTTTGGCTGTTTCTTTTGAATTTTATCTCAACCGACGCTTAATTACCAGGTGTTTAAGAGATCTAAAAGAGAATAAACTGACGAGCCTATTTGCAGGAAAAATACAGAAAAAAGTTGGCTAGGTTTCCAAATGAACAATAATTTGAGTCGCACAAAAAATCTGATGAACTTGCTCATAAAGTCATTCAATTCACAATGGAAAACTTTGCAAAAGTTAATGGAGGCATGATCACACTGAACTCACGGGGACTCAAATTACTGCCGGTTGACGAAAAGCTGGCCAAATTTTATCTAGAGTTTTGTGTAAGTATGCTCATGAATTGATCTGAATTTGGAAGAATACTTTCCTGGACTAAAAAATTGGTATGTTATTTTTTCTTTATTTTTCTTTGTTTTTACCTTTTATTTCGTTTCTTTTCGTTTTTTTCTCTTTTTTTTCTCTTTCTTTCTCAACTTTCTCTAAGCAAACTTAGGCTTCCAATCTGCACATTAAGCATGCGTTATACGCTCAATAAGCTTGCCGCATAGCTAAAACAGGCGAGCCAACAGAAACAATAACCGAAATATTGCTGCTGTAGAAAGAGCAATTGACAAACGCATTAACCGTCACTTGCGTCAGGAATAAGACCTATGTCAGTTAAACCAGAGGCATGGTTACAAACTAGAGTTGATGGAAAAAAAGCTGTTGTTTTTTTAACCAGAAAACTGTTATTTGCTTTTTTTCATCCACACCTGTCTTGCTTTCAATTCTTTCTTGTAATTCTTTGTTGAGGAGTTTTTTCTATATCTATTCATATATTAATTCTAACTCAAATTCTGTACATCCATGTTTAAGCTCCAGATCTCAAATGAATTAGCAATCCTTAAACCTGCAGCCTAGCATAGTGCATGCGTTTTAATATGCGCTATATTGCCGTTTTTGAGCTTATAGTTTGCTAATTTATTGCACTCAAAGCATGCCGCATAGCAAAAACAAACGAGCCAAATAGCCAAAAACAAAAAATTTTCTCGTAAGAAAGGCCAATAGGCGTAAGAAATTGGCATCAGTAGCGAATAGCATAAGATCACTGACTGACAATGAGGGCCAGGAGTTTCAGCCAAATTAAGGGCGGAAAAAGGCGCATAATTTCCTGGACCGCAATTTTGAAAAGATGGTTTTCTTTTCCTTTCGTTCTTTTATTTAGTTACTTTTTGTTTTTTTTTTCGTTCCAATCTGTCTCTTTTGCTTTTGCACTATTTTGGCTCCTAATCTGCACATGTTTTGCGTCCACTAAACTTGTCGCATATGTAGGCGAGCCAATAAAGACAATGACTTAAAATTTGCTGATTCAGAAAGAGCAATAGAGAAATGCAATACCCATCGGTAGCGTAAGCGGCAAGTCCTATGGCTGTTAAGCGAGGGGCATGGGTGTGCTCAAATTGATGCGAAACATTGCTCTTGTTTTCAAGACTCAAAAAACGGGTAAGTGTCCCTTTTTATCGACTGCTCTTTTGCTGTACTCTAATGCTGTACCACTATGTCCAAGCTTCCTAATCCACATGTTGTAACGGTCAATAAACAAGCAGCCTAGCGTAATGCATGCGTTTAAAGATGCGCTATATCGCCATATTTAGGCTCATAATTAGCTCGCAAAGAATGCACTCACAAAGAATGCTGCAGAGCACAAGCAAACCAGCGAGCCAAATAGCCAATAGCCAAACATTTGCACATCAGAATTGATAATAGGCGTAAGCAATAGCAATCGGTAGCGTAGAAGACGAGACCAGTTACTGTCAAGGGAGGGGCAGGGGTTCGAGTCTAAGTATAGGCTTCCATTCTGCACTTATTAGGCATGCAGCATAGCTAATAAGGCGAGAGCATGAATACATTGACCAAAAAATTTCTGATGTAGAGAGAGCAATTGACAAATGCATTACACAAGCATCAGGGATTTGAAATATGGCAGTCAACCGGGGGCATGGGTTTGCACCCAAGTAGTGACAGAAACGGCTGTTCAGTTCTTGGCCCAAAAATTGGTAATTGTTGATTTTGATCCATTCTTGTCCTTCTTTCTTCTTCTTTTTTATTTTTCCTAAATTGTTTTTCCTTCTATCTATTGATTCCATTAAATAAAAGTCACACTTGAGCAAAATGGTTAAAAGCGCTCATACCGTCGCATGCTTTTAGAGCTGTTCTTAGAGCTGCAGCCCTTAGTGTTGCAGCCGAGCTGTGAGACGCGCTATACCTCCATTTTAAGCTTCTAATCTGCACATGTGTCATATGTAGGCGCGCCAGTAAAAGCATTGACTAAAATATTGCTGATATAGAAAAAGCAATAGTCAAATGGAATACGCATCGGTAGCGTAATAGTCACCTGATTAACTCTTACATCTTTTTGGGGTAGAAATTTGATTTGAACCGGGCCTAAAAACCTAATTTAAATCCACTATATCAAAAAAACAGGGATCTAGAAACTTATATTTACTACTTTGGTTACTTGAGACCAGAAATGGCTTTGTTTCGACAAGTAGCCGTCTATCGTTTGACAATATAACTTAATTGTCCGAGAGAGTTAGTGCCTTGATATCCCAATCTGATTGTTAGATTTATGTAGAGATTTTTGTGCCCAATCAGATAAACGGTAAGATAAAATAGAAATGACAACTTCGTAGTGTGAGGGGACGACTAAATTAGGGTAACTGAGTTAAGTGGAAATCTTAATTTTTGCTTGCTTTAACTGATTGTGCGACTAATGGGACTGCATTTTCGCATTAATTGATGGTCGTTAATCGTTAAGAATGGTTGAACTCTTCGGCTATCTATCTCTCCCCGACAAATCAAAAGTAAAGTCAGGCACAAAAACAACCGCGTTTGTAATATGAACATATTACTATACATGTCCTTGAAACATTTTTTTGCCGATCCATATATTCATCGTACAGAGTTGAGTTGTAAGTGATATCAATAGAAAGCTTGTCAAATGTATAATTTCAAATTAAAAACGTTTTTTTGGATTTCGTATTTTCCGGGGAGTTACGCAGGTTTGAAGCTTTGTGAACGCTAGTCCCACTTGCGTTGCTTTGTTCACATTTTTCAAATTGTTGAAATTTTTTTTGCTAAAATTTTGTTCAGTTTTGCTATGTTTGAAATGTTTTTGGTTTTAGACTTAAAGTTGAAAGGAATTGTGAAGTGTTTGACAGACTCGTTTTGGCGAAAACTTTGGCTAAATTTTTGAAAATTCACCAATTAAGCCTCTTCAGCCCAATTTGTACAAATTGACGAGTAGAGCAGACGTAGCAATTTCTAACACAATTCCTTTTACTCAGATGAGGCCTATGTATGCACCCAGTTTTCAGGAAATTGTTCTGGAACTAATAATTCGGCAGCCTTTTGCTAATTTAAATCGCTAATTACCAAAAATGAATGATGTATTTTTGATATACTAAGGTTTTAGGATGCAAAAAGAATCTGTTACGGAACTTTTCTGAACAATTACGTTTTTGACGGCCTCACAGCGATGGCAAGGCCAGTTTTTTTCTCAACGTTGATTTTCGCGATGAAAATGATTAGAATTGTAATTTGGCGCTGTCATTTTTAAAATATTTCCGCATTTTTACCCCATGTACAGACAAAACGGTTTTCTTGTAAAGATTCATTTAATGAGAGAATCTATGCATGTTCTAATGAGGCCCGTTGACTAAACAATATGTTTTTTTGAGTAAATCTTTTGGCCTTTATGGCTCCAGCAAAAATTGGTAAATTTTTGTTTAAAAAACTCTTGAGTTTTGCGAGCATTTGTTGTTCTTTTTGTAGTTCAATGACTGCGTCCAATTAATCAAAATTCTTTTTCGCTATCTGAGGAGCGATTCGTGTAATTAACTAATGCCTTCAGATGATTCCAGCAAAAATGGCTCCAGCAAAAATTTTGGTAAATTTTTGTTTAAAAAACTTTTGAGTTTTGCGAGCATTTGTTGTTCTTTTTGTAGTTCAATGACTGCGTCCAATTAATCAAAAAGCTATTTTGCTATCTGAGGAGCAATTCGTGAAATTAACTAATGCGTTCAGATGATTCCTAATAATTTTTGATGATAAAACTCGATAACTATCCAAAACTGATAATTCAATTTTGATACACTAAATATCTTTGTCAAATTTTGTTTTTCGTAAACATTTTCAACTGATGCGTATTATTGAAAAAGAAAAAGAAATAGCAAGGATACTTTTGTTTTATTCGTGAATTTATAATATCCGAAAATTTTTCGGATTGTAATTGGGGGTTGGCAATTTTTGAAAACTTTTTGCGATTTTTATGTTAGTTACAGACAAGGAATGATTTCAATTCAAATGAAAACTAGTTAAAAGTGTGATAAGAGAGGCATTAAATATATATATATATATATATATATATATATATATATATATATTGTTTTTACGATAAAATGTTTCATATTTTTTATGGTTTAAAGACTATTGAGGTAAAATTGTTTCTGAAATTTTGATTTGTGCCTATTTTCATTTTTGATTAGTTTACAAGTTTAGTTCACTAGTGACAGTTGCAATTAATTTTTTAGGCAGCTAAAAGGAAGTCATTGCGAATGTTTTTTATTTGAAAGTTTATGTTATGACTTTCTTTGAAAATGTTTGTCTTCGAAAAAAAGAACTAACGATTTTTTGTGCTTTGCTAATATTTATATTATTTGTGTCACGATGCAGCCTGGTCTCAGCAAAGAGAGAGGTTGCATCCTTTACAAATAATTAAATCGAATTCTATACTAAGGTTTTATCCCATATAATTTTTTTGTTTTACTTAGAAACTTCGATTTTTCATAACTTATATCTGATTTTTAAACAACCCTGCCTTTTGTAAGATTTTTTTTGTGCTTTCGTGTCACAATGTCACATTTTCGCCACTCAAATGTCACATTAATGCCGTTGAAGCATTTCACTTATTTTATTTTATGTTTTTAGCGAAATGAATACGATTTTAACTGCTTGGACATCGATTAAATCCAAAGTGGCAAATTTAAATTTCGATGCCTGTATTTGGCGTTCGTGTTTAGTCTCATAAATCTTTATGTTAAATGACAGGTCTCAATGTTTTTTGGAGTTTAGGAGGTGTAAATCAACATATTTAATGCCTTTATTTGATGGCTAGTGTTTTCATTCGTTTTTCAAAAAAAAGTATAATTGTATTCGTAACTTTGCCTACGAGTTAATATTTCTCAATAAAGAAAGGTCCCATATCTTTTTGATGATTTTAAGTGACTTTTTTCTGGTTTAATTTTTCTTTGATGCTGTTTTGACTGTAATACTAAGTTTTCTTTGAATAGATAGACATTGATTTTTGGTCGTAATTAATCGTAATTCGCATTTGATTTTGATGTTTGTCTTGTTTTTTAGTCTGGCTAATGTCAGGTATAATTGGCCTCCTAATGAATCGTTATTTTATTCGTTCAGCGGTTTTAGCTCAAAGGTAGTTTTTGAAAAAATTCGCCTATTTTTTTGCGAACACTGTATAAATATCAAAGTTTTCGATCTCTTCTTAATTTGGTAGGAAACTAAATGAAAAATTTGGATGAGTGTTGTCGGAACATTATGTGCAAATGCATATAACCCGGCCTCCTTGTAGAGTTTAACTCAGCTTGAAGGTCTCGTTTCAATCCATTATCAAAATGGTAGCCCAGGAACATATTCTGCAGTTTTGGGTACTTTACTCAAAATTGTGATGCTGCGACGAGAATCTGTGTACAGTTATCTAAATACATGTTTGAATATAATTTGTATTTGCACGATGAAGTTGTGCCCTAACACAAGGTTATGATTTTTAAACAACTTACTTAAGGAATAAATGTGGTAAAAGTTAATCGTTTCCTACTAGTTATTCTGACAAAACTGAAAGAAGACTAATTTCAAGTTGTGAAAAGATGTGCCTGTGCTGAAAAGAAAACTCTAGATAGCATTAGAAGGTTGAGAGAGAACAACCTAATGTAGATTCCCGGACCCTAGTCCCATAGCATTTCAGTACTGATTCATTAAATTTCAATAGTAAAGAGCTTAGGCAATGAACTACTATCCAAAGGGTAAATTCACCTCGCATTATGCACAGATAAAAGCCACAGTAATTTTTTCATGAACTGGCAATGAATTTTCTGATCCGAGTAAAATCATAGACAATACATACTAAAAACTCGGAAACGAAATTTTCAAAACTGCAAAATGTGGTCAACGTGTGGTCCTCTAGATTGCACTTCAGGCAAAAATCCGCTTCTTTCCACCACCATTCAATCGCAGGTACTTTTACATGGACTCTTGTGTAGACGTAGGTACTATATCTCAGATTGTAAATAGCATTTTCAGCAACAGTTCGGGCTGAGGAGAATTTAAAAATGATCTTTGCAGATGATATTCAGACTATATTCAGATTGAAATCAGATTAATTTAAGAGTTCTTAAAATGATCAGTTTATATGTATGATTCAGCGCTGAGATCAAATTACTCGAGGGTCTGGGTTGTGCATGAAATGAGCTTGAAATAGCTTGACAAGAAGCTCTATTTGTTCTAAATATACTTGCCTAGATAAATCAAGCTCTGAGGGGCAAGACTAAGCGTGAGAACGGGTTATAGGAGATGCCCAAATTCGTGAGCTTTAGACCAGTTGATGAAAGAAGGTAGCACAAGTAAGAGATGCTGGTGCAAATCTAGTACTAGTCGAATTTAATAGTAGTTGGACCGGTATAGATTCCCTAACGGATAGCCGACAGTCATTTGCGAGTTGTAAAAAACTCATTATCTCAGTTTTTTAATTGAAAAATTTATGCTTGAAGCAGGTACCCTAAAGTCATTAATGGAAGCCGTTGTGTCAGTTCCCAAGCTCACTGATACTAAATAGGATGACTTTTTTGAATTGGTGTAGTTCAATGAGCTTGTTGTACATTGTCATATAATCTAGTGCAGTAAAATTATTATACGATGTACCTTTTTATTGATTGTACCTAATCCTGAAGGACATGTAGTAGAAGTGATCCTAAGTTCACCTTATAACCTCAGACATTCATATGTTAGTCTGTTGCCCCCTTTCCCAATTCGGGAAATATATTCTTCATGTGTGTTGTGACTTTTACCGACCCACTTTCAGTTATATTTCACTCTTCTCATTTTGCATCTCGCGATCAGTTGCTCAATTTAACTTATAATCTGACAACCGTATTTACTTATTACGTAAAATAGATAAGTGAAAGATAGGCGATTCGATAAGCAAATTCATTTTTGAAACTGCGTTTAGTGCACTCGCTCCACAAGATAGCACAAGAAAAAATCATACAGTGATTTGGATCGCGAATTGAGTTCACAATATTGATGGTGTACGACATGGCGCATTCAGCTTTTCAAAACAGACCCCGCATGTCATTGAGCCATTTTGGGAAAAACGCAGCTCAGATCCTCTATTAAAGTGGAAGAAATTGCAAATGCTGGCGTAATTGATACTCTTATCCAAAGAGAACATTACTTTGTTCATTTTGCTTGACCCCAAACTCGAGAATTTTCAACTCCCTCAAGAACCGCTCTACGAGAACACAAAATCTGAATCTTTTGCCCAATCAGAACACAAACGATTAGCTAGAAACGCACTGTTGAAAATGAACTGGGTAAATCGCTGCCAAAGACAATTAGAAATAGGAGTGTTGTGTGGTGACAAGCCATGGAATCAAGCAGACCCTAAGGGCGTTTCTATGTTGTACCTCAGTGATGGAACAGAAGGAAGAAGAATCATATGCAGCCGAAACCAGCACCTCAAATTTTATTCGTTTAGCTGTTTTAGCTCAAATCTACTTTTTGAAAGAATCGTCATTTTTTTTTGAACACAATATGAATTTATCCAAGTTTTCGATCGATTCCTAATTTGGTAGGCAGCTAAATAAAAAATGTGGATGTCGGAACATTATGTGCAAACGCATATAACCCGGCCTCCTATATATAACCCGAGTTTAACCCGGCATATAACCCGAATTTAACTCAGCTTGAAGGTCTCGTTTGATTTCGAGTTCAATTGAGTCGGATGTGAGCCACAACTGAGCTACTCAGACTGCCTTTACAAACTAAATAACTGAAACGATAATGTTTTCAAACTTCAATAATTTTCAATTTATTATTTGTTTCGCCTCAATTCAGTTGGATTTTTTTATTCCAAACTCAGAAGCAGATGAAGTCTATCGATTTGCTCCTCAGTTGAATGCTTTGTTAATTGGACGGTCTCCAGCTGCCGGTGTTGTCCTCTAAATTGCACTTCAGGCAAAAATCCGCTTCTTTGCAACACCATTCAAACGCAGGTACTTTTACATGGACTCTTGTGTAGCCGTAGGTACTATATCTCAGATTGTAAATAGCATTTTCAGCAACAGTTCGCTGAAGAGAAAATGATCTTTGCAGAAAAACGATCTTTGCAGATGAAATTTAGACTATATTCAGATTGAAATCAGATTAATTTCAGTGTTCTTAAAATGATAAGTTTATATGTATGATTCAGCGCAGAGATCAACTTACTCGAGGATCTGGGCTGTGCATGAAATAAGCTTGAAATAGTTTGAAAAGAAGCTCTATTTGTTCTAAGTATACTTGCCTAGATAAATCAAGCTCTGAGGGACAAGACAAAGCGTGAGAACGGGTTATAGGAGATGCCCGAATTCATGAGCTTTAGACCAACTGATGATAGAAGGTAGCACAAGTAAGAGATGCTGGTGCAAATCTAGTACTAGTCCAACTTCACAGTAGTTGCACCGGTATAGATCCCCAAACAGATAGCCGACAGTTGTTTGCGAGTTGTAAAAAACTCATTATCTCAGTTTTTTATTGAAAAATTTATGCTTGAAGCAGATACCCTAAAGTCATTAACGGAATCCGTTGTGTCAGTTCCCAAGCTCACTGATACTGAGTAGGATGAATTTTTTGAATTGGTGTAGTTCAATGACCTTGTTATACATTGTCATATAATCTAGTGCAGTACAATTATTATAAGATGTACTTTTTTATTGATTTTACCTAATTCTGACGGACATGTTGGAGAAATCATCTTAAGTTCACCTAATATCCTCAGGAATTCATATATTAGTCTCTGGTCCTCTTTCCCACATCGGGAAATATATTCTTCATATGTGTTGTGACTTTTTTCGACCCATTTTCACTAAAATTTCAATTTGCAACTCGCGATCAGTTGTTCAATTTAACTTATAATCTGACATCCGTTTTTACTTGTCAAGTAAAATAGATAAGTGAAAGATTCACTCAGCGAATTCAATTTCAAAATTGTGTTCAGTGCACTTGTCGCGCAAGATAGCTCATCAGAAAATCCGACAGTGATTTGGATCGCAAATCGAGTACACAAAATTGTTTGTGTTGAACATGACGCAGTCAGCAACTCAAAACGGACCTCATTTGGATACGAGCCCCTCTGGGAAAAAACTTGCTCAGATCTTCCTTTGAAGTGGGAGAAAAGGCAAATACAGGCAAAATTGGCTCTCTTAGTCAAAGAAAACATTAATTCGGACATGCTCCCGCTAGAACCGATCTACGGGAACACAATACTTGGATCTGATTCCCAATCGGAACGCTAACGATTAGCTAGAAACGCACTGTTGAAAATGAATTGGGAAAATCGCTGCCAAAGACAATTAGAAATAAGAGTGTTGTGTGGTGACAAGCCATGGAATCAAGCAGATCCTAAAGGCGTTTCTATGTTGTACCTCAGCGTTGGAACAGAAGGAGGAAGATTCATGTGCAGCCAAAACCCGCACCTCAAGATAAATACATTGACAAGTGTGCAGCTCTGGAGAACCTTAGAGGACACTTTCAATCGCGCACTCAATATTATTTTTGACAGGTACATGCTCCTCACAACAGAGCAATCAAAATGAGAGTCTATTGAACATTTCTTTGGCAAGTTAAAGGAACTATCTGAAAACTGTGAACTGCGAAATCAAGAAGATACAATAATAAGAGATCCCTTTATTGCAAACAAGCAGGACTCTGAAATTTAGAAAGCATTTTTCAAAGAAACTGTCGAGCCTGCCCAAGACGAACGTTTGGCCATTGAAATGGAATTGATTGGCGGAATCAACTACAAATATCCAGTAGTCAATTTGACTTGCAAGTGAACGCCATAACACGACATCGTCACTTTAGTAACTCAAATCAACGACCAAAAATTTGAAACATCAACACGACGGGCGAATCAACTGTACCGAACGAGTGACCTCACTTGGTCAGCGAATCATAGAGACAGATGTATTGCTAAAGGCAAAACATGTAACAATTGTGGTCAACAAAACCATTTTTCTCGTGTGTGTCGCAAGCCAAAATCTATTTCATCCAAACATTCCCGACCCAATGTGAACTCTATTGATGAAACTACAGCGGATAACTTTTTCAACACTATTCAAAATTCAAACTACAATCCAGAATGTGAATCAGACAACGATAGATAAGATCACAACATGGCGGCCAGCTTTGCAAGTAATACCGGACAAAAAGAACCGGAAAAGACGACTTTTTAAATTGGAAACAAAAAGGTGGGTCTCTTCATCAGTTCGGGGAGTGTATGCAACATTTTAAAAGAATCACTTTCCGCTGAAATCAGTAACAACTCCACCCTCGTTGACGATGGTACCTCGTAAAGAACTCAAAACTTTAGCGAAAGAACCTATACCTATCATCGGCATGATGCAGACGCCAGTAGAGAGTACTGGCGATTTGAAGATGCTGATTTCGTTGTTTTCAGAGGCGGCCTCAAACCGTTCATTGATAGAGACCTGTTTGGAGCCCTTGGCATATCAATCACCCAAACGTTGAACTGCGTCGAAGGTAGTATGATGAACAATATCACTACTCAATGTCCTTTCCAAACACTCATAGGAACACAATTTCCAAAACATCAAAAAAGTAGAGGACTGTCTATGATTTTCTAAGACCAAGTTAACAATAAAATAACAAAACACAATAGTTGTTCCGGTCAATTTTTTCCTTTTCCAATTGTTTTTACAGTCAAAAGAGATCACACTATAAAATTAGCTTTAGACTCAATAATTCTTAATAAATCTATGCACAAGTACAAGTACCAGGTGCCAAATATCCAAAAACTTATAGATCCTATATCACAATTTGATACAGATTTTAATACAGACCCAGCGTTGTTTTGTTTCTCTACCACAGACACTGTAATTTCAATATTATCAGTGGTGATATGACAGGCACGTATTGGTTTAAAACCTGTTTTTGGGGACTTACCGATATGCCTGCCAAGTTCCAAAAAGCCATGGATTATACGCTCATCGGCCTCGAAAACAATTTCTGTTTCCTGGATGACATTCTCATTGTAAATAAAGGTTCTGAATAAGATCATTTTAAACTTGCAACCAATTGTTAAAAAATAGATGCAGACAGTCTTGGCATCAATTTACCCAAATGTCAGTTCGCTAAATAAAAAATTTTGTGGTTAGGCATTAAAATCACTCAAACTGGAACATCGCCACTTGAGTCTAGAACACCTGCAATTCTTACACTTCAACCTCCTACTACACCTAAAACAATAAATTTTTCTAGGCTCTGTCCTTTATATTAGTAAATTCATCCCCTATTTAGCCCAACTATGCCATCCTTTACGATCTCTACTCGGTAAATCAACTAAATACAGTTAGACCGACGAACGCACTGTACATTTTAATGCTATTAAATCATACAGAAAACACTCACTATAATCTGCAACTCGAAACACTCACAAAATACGATGCGTATTGTTCCGGTTTCGGAACAGCATTAGAACAACTGACGGTTAATGGCTGGAAGCCAATATCATTCGCCTTTAGATTTTCATATAATAATGAAGAAAGTTACATTATTAATCAGTTAGAATCATTTAGAGTAGTCTGGTCCATAGAATAATTCAAAAATTACCTTTATGAAAAAGCATTTTCAATTATAACCGACCATCGAGCTCTCCTTTCAGTTTAAAAATGCGGTCCAACAAACCTTAGAAAATGCGTTTATCAAGATGGGTAATCTTCTGTTACCAATTTAAAATAGAACATTTGCCCGGGGCGAAGGTGAGCCTAGTATTTTGTATATCTTGTAATCCATATCAACTAGCAATAAATATTGCCAAACTTGACGCAGAAATTTCAGTTGCCGCTACATCTAGAATACAAACGGATGCAAAATTAGTCCAAAAAGAAGAAATTATTTCTGCCTTTCAACTGAATAAATTTTTAGCCAATAAACTTGATATGCAAAGACACATAACTAAACAAACCAAACCATAATGATCATATATTGAACATAGATTCTGCACTGCAGGTACATTTATCTCAAAATACTTTACCAATCACCACGCGAAATAATACTCCAAAATTGATTACATCTAACCACTCTTATTTTGATAAGGATCATGCATCGCAAGTACGCTTTTTTCAAATTCAATTAACACCCACCTAGCGAAACTCATACACTCTTATTATACAATCTCATAATAATCATTCCGCAAATACCTCATTTGAATTTCACACTATTTTACAACCAAATAATCCTTCATTGCATCGCATGGTACAAATACTATTCTTTCTACACTACAATATGAAGCTCAAATAGCAATTTTTGAGAATTTCTGAAAGACCAATCAAGCGTCTCTCGCTTATCAAAATCCGCTAAATTTCAATGAATTTAAACAATCTAATCTGTCAAACAGGTCTCAGTCACACATTCCTTCCCTAATTACCACGAAAAAAATCAAGTTCTTTAAATACTTCACGTGCTCAATTGAAAAACAATTAATAGCCGCTTTTTGCCCATTCTCAATCTTCAATTCAGTCGGTCAATACTTAAATAAATTCAGCTCACACTTCCACCAACATGAGCCAACTCTCATGAGGCAAATCTACTTCGAGAACATCATGCAGTACTTCGCTCTGCGTGTCTTTCACACCAGACACAGTGAAAAACACACCTCGCCAATCACCCTAAACTTCTGACATCAATAGCTCTCTAATGGACAGCCCCGAGTCCCGTCATTTGATAAAGTGGTTGAAAAGAGTTTCAACAAGAGCGTTAGCGCTACTCTGACGAGCAAATATGCTGTGCTAAAGGAAGTCCGAGAAGGCATCAGCAGATCTGACGAGAAAGGCTAAAGCGGCTCAATCCATACTTGCATAGTTATTGGCGCATGAGCTTTATGTCAGTAGCGGCCGTGTATGTATGGACGAGAAGGTGACCATACCAAATGCCTTGAAAGAAGCCCTAATTGAAGATCTCCGCCCTAGTCACCCAGGCAGCTAGGCAATGGTTTGTATGGCCGAAGAGTGGTGGTGACCATACACGAACAGGGATTTGCTTGTTCACTCATTAGAGAACAAGCTTTGCACCGCAATCGGTAAAAATTTGAAATCAATTACACCCGCTAAGCAATTTTAAACCCATAAACTATGTATAGTTCCTATGAAATTTATATTTTAACATCCATTGATAGATATTCTACATGTCCGTCTGCCGAAATTTTTGAAAATGCAAACGCGTCAAATGTAACTGACTTCTTAGTTAACTATATGCAATTTCACGGAGTCTCACGATCCTTAAGAATCGACCAAGCTCGTCGTCTTATATGTAACCAAGTAAAACACTTTTGCATAAAAAATAATTTAAACCTAATTCCAGCCCCAGCAATTGATCACGGGACATTGTTTTAGTAGAAAGACTTATAGAAGAAGCACAGAAAGACTCATAATGAAAGCAGCACTTAAAACAATACTGTAGCAGCTTGGCATATTTAAACATAAGACTACTCGGATTTTGCCTTTACAACCTCATTTTGTTTGTCGTGCTAACATTCCGCTTAGCAAAATCAGTACAATCCATAAATATTCTGATTTAAGCTATGAAAAGACTATAAATCACTATTTAGTTGAAGAAACCGTAACCCCAATTGAACTGCTACCCGAGAACAATGGGGACAATTTTGAAGTAACGAGGAGGTGGAAAAAACATGTGCAAGGCGACACAAAGGCACAAACACAAGAACGGAATGTAAACGATAATGAGCTTTGTGTCCTTCGCTCGGCAAAACTTCACAGAGAAATTCCCCTCCTAGAATCAGCAGTGCGCACAAACATTGCCTGAAAATGTCACCCCAACAAGCGTTCAAAGAAGAATCTCTATGGCCTCTACGAGGTATTAGCCCCCGGTTCGGTGGTTCGGTAAACTGATAAGCATACTTTAGTCATCCCAAAAATTTGAAAAATCAACACGACGGGCGAATCAACTGTACCGAAAGAGTGACCTCACTTGCTTAGCGATTCATAGAGACAGATGTATTGCTAAAGGCAAAACATGTAGCAATTGTGGTCTACAAAACATTTTTCTCGTGTGTGTCGCAAGCCAAAATCTAGTTCATCCAAACATTCCCGACCCAATGTGAACTCTATTGATGAAACTACAGCGTATACCTTTTTCAACACTATTAAAAATTCAAACTACAATCCAGAATGTGAATCAGAAAACGATAGATAAGAGGAAAACATGGCGGCCAGCTTTGCAAGTAATACCGCACAAAAAGAACCGGAAAACACGACTCTTTAAATTGGAAACAAAAAGGTGGGTCTCTTCATCAGTTCGGGGATTGTATGCAGCATTTTAAATGAAACACTTTCCGCTGAAGTCAGTAACAACTCCACCCTCGTTGACGATGGTACCTCGTAAAGAACTCAAAACTTTAGCGAAAGAACCTATACCTATCATCGGCATGATGCAGACGCCAGTAGAGAGTACTGGCGATTTGAAGATGCTGATTTCGTTGTTATTAGAGGCGGCCTCAAACCGTTCATTGATAGAGACCTGTTTGGAGCCCTTGGCATATCAATCACCCAAACGTTGAACTGCGTCGAAGGTAGTATGATGAACAATATCACTACTCAATGTCCTTTCCAAACACTCATAGGAACACATTTTCCAAAACATGAAAAAGGTAGAAGACTGTCTATTAATTTAGAAGACAAAGTTAACAATAAAATAACAAAACCACTCAAGGAAGGGCAAAGAGAAAAACCACAATAGTTGTTCCGATCAATTTTTTCTTTTTCCAATTGTTATTACAGTCAAAAGAGATCAAACTTTAAAATTAGCTTTAGACTCAATAATTCTTAATAAATCTATGCACAAGTACAAGTACCAGGTGCCAAATATCCAAACACTTATAGATCCTATATCACAATTTGATACAGTTTTTAATACAGAACCTGCGATATTTTTTCTCTACCATAGACCTTAGATATGCCTATGGCCAGTCAAATCTTCATCCCGACACTGCTAAACACTGTATTTTCAATATTATCAGTGGTGATATGACAGGCACGTATCGGTTTAAAACCTGTTTTTGTGGACTTACCGATATGCCTGCCGAGTTCCAAAAAGCCATGGATTATACGCTCATCGGCCTCGAAAATACTTTTTGTTTCCTTGATGACCTTCTCATTGTAAGTAAAGGATCTGAATAAGTTCATTTTAAACTTGTAACAAATTGTCTTAAAAAATTAGATGCAGACAATCTTGGCATCAATTTACCCAAATGTCAGTTCGCCAAATAAGAAATTTTGTGGTTAGGCTATAAAATCACTCAAACTGGAACATCGCCACTTGAGTCTAGAACATCTGCAATTCTTACACTTCAACCTCCTACTACACTTCAAACAATAAATTTTCTAGGCTCTGTCCTTTTTATTAGTAAATTTATCCCTTATTTAGCCCAACTATGCCATCCTTTACGATCTCTACTCGGTAAATCAACCAAATACATTTAGACCGACGAACGCACTGTACATTTTAATGCTATTAAATCATACAGAAAACACTCACTATAATCTGCAACTCGAAACACTCACAAAATACGATGCGTATTGTTCCGGTTTCGGAACAGCATTAGAACAACTGACGGTTAATGGCTGGAAGCCAATATCATTCGCCTTTAGATTTTCATATAATAATGAAGAAAGTTACGTTATTAATCAGCTAGAATCATTTAGAGTAGTCTGGTCCATAGAATAATTCAAAAATTACCTTTATTAAAAAGGATTTTCAATCATAACCGACCATCGAGCTCTCCTTTCAGTTTAAAAAAAGCGGTCCAACAAATCTTAGAAAATCCGTTTATCAAGATTGTCAATCTTCTGTCACCAATTTAAAATAGAACATTTGCCCGGGGCGAAGGTGGGCCTAGTATTTTGTATATCTTGTAATCCATATCAACTAGCAATAAATATTGCCAAATTTGACGCAGAAATTTCAGTTGCCACTACATCTAGAATACAAACGGATGCAAAATTAGTCCAAAAAGAAGAAATTATTTCTGCCTTTCAACTGAATAAATTTTTAGCCGATAAACTTGATATGCAAAGACACATAACTAAACAAACCAAACCATAATGATCATATATTGAACATAGATTCTGCACTGCAGGTACATTTATCTCAAAATACTTTACCAATCACCACGCGATATAGTACTCCAAAATTGATTACATCTAACCACTCTTATTTTGATAAGGATCATGAAGTACGCTTTTTTCAAATTCAATTAACACCCACCTAGCGAAACTCATACACTCTTATTATACAATCTCATAATAATCATTCCGCAAATACCTCATTTGAATTTCACACTATTTTACAACCAAATAATCCTTCATTGCATCGCATGGTACAAATACTATTCTTTCTACACTACAATATGAAGCTCAAATACCAATTTTTGAGAATTTCTGAAATACCAATCAAGCGTCTCTCGCTTATCAAAATCCGCTAAATTTCAATGAATTTAAACAATCTAATCTGTCAAACAGGTCTCAGTCACACATTCCTTCCCTAATTACCACTAAAAAAATCAAGTTCTTTAAATACTTCACGTGCTCAATTGAAAAACAATTAATAGCCGCTTTTTGCCCATTCTCAATCTTCAATTCAGTCGGTCAATACTTAAATAAATTCAGCTCACACTTCCACCAACATGAGCCAACTCTCATGAGGCAAATCTACTTCGAGAACATCATGCAGTACTTCGCTCTGCGTGTCTTTCACACCAGACACAGTGAAAAACACACCTCTCCAATCACCCTAAACTTCTAACATCAATAGCTCTCTAATGGACAGCCCCGAGTCCCGTCATTTGATAAAGTGGTTGAAAAGAGTTTCAACAAGAGCGTTAGCGCTACTCTGACGAGCAAATATGCTGTGCTAAAGGAAGTCCGAGAAGGCATCAGCAGATCTGACGAGAAAGGCTAAAGCGGCTCAATCCATACTTGCATAGTTATTGGCGCATGAGCTTTATGTCAGTAGCGGCCGTGTATGTATGGACGAGAAGGTGACCATACCAAATGCCTTGAAAGAAGCCCTAATAGAAGATCTCCGCCCTAGTCACCCAGGCAGCTAGGCATTGGTTTGTATGGCCGAAGAGTGGTGGTGACCATACACGAACAGGGATTTGCTTTTTCACTCAATAGAGAACAAGCTTTGCACCGCAATCGTTAAAAATTTGAAATCAATTACACCCGCTAAGCAATTTTAAACCGATAAACCATGTATTGTTCCTATGAAATTTATTTTTTAACATCCATGGATAGTTATTTTAAATGTCCGTCTGCCGAAAATTTTGAAAATGCAAACGCGTCAAATGTAATTGACTTCATAGATAACTATATGCAAATTCACGGAGTCTCACGATCCTTAAGAATCGACCAAGCTCGTCGTCTCATGTAACCAAGTAAAACACTTTTGTATAAAAAGTAATATAAACCTAATTCCATCCCCAGCAATTGATCACCGGCCATCGTTTTAGTAGAAAGACTTATTAGTACCATAAAACAATGCCTTGCGTGTATAGAAGAAGCACCGAAAGACCCAATTTCGTCCATCATTAAAGCAGCACTTAAACCAATGTTGTACCAGCTTCGCATATGTAAACATAAAACTACTCGGATTTTGCCTTTACAATCTCTTTTTGTTTGTCGTGCTAACATTCCGCTTAGCAAAATCATTTCAATACCTAAATATTCTGATTTAGGCTATGAAAAAACTATAAATCACTATTTAGATGAATAAACCGTAACCCCAATTGAACTGCTACCCGAGAACAACGGGGACAATTTTGAAGTAACGATCAGGTGGAAAAAACATGTGCAAGGCGACACAAAAGGAACAAACTCAAGAACGGAATGTAAACGATAATGAGCTTCGTGTCATTCGCTCGGCAAAACTTCACAGAGAAATTCCCCTCCTAGGATCAGCATTGCGCATAAACATTGCCCGAAAAAGTCACCACAACAAGCGGTCGAAGAAGAATCTCTATAGCTTCTACGAGGTATTAGCCCCCGGTTCCTTGGTTCGGTAAACTGATCAGCATACTTTAGTCATCTCAGAGCCGGGAAAATTAGACGCAACTGTTTGCAATAGCAATATTGCAACGATCGGAACACAAGACGAACGAAAGACCAAGTTGACTGAATACATCAATAGACGCGGACATCTTATTCTGGAGAAATCTACTGAAGCTAAAATCATTGAGTCACGCAAAATAATTTACGCGGGTACAAAAGGGCGATAGTAAGAAGAAATATTGTAAACGCGACAATGCAAGTGGCGTTTCATCGAACTGATCAAATATTCATCGTGCCAAGCGATTGAGAAAGCCTAAGATCCCGGCCTATCCTGGACCGCCCGAAGTGAATACGAAAAATGTACTAGCTGTCGCACGCAAATCACACCTGCTAAAGATTCCACCAATCCAGTGCCGCAAAGCATAACTTCACAGCTATTAATTGCAGCACCCCCAACAAGGGTGGTGCTTCAAAGCATAACTTCACAGCTATAAATTGCAGCACCACCCACAAGCAAAACCCCAGAACTACAACTACCATTTATTTCAGCACCTAAAGAGGCTCCTCAACAAGCTTAGCCAAAAACGTCAAAAAGGACACAATAAAACTCAAAAGTTTTCGGCTTCGGTAATGACGGTTCGTATGACAGTTTGACCAGTTCTTTTCCACCCAATCTGATGCAGCCACGGCGAAAAAGAAGAGCTGGTGACGTTGAGTCAGTACAAATTTCAGTTGTACAAAGAATTGCAACTTCCGCCGCTCAAGTTGAACTCATCTTTAATCCATATAATTTGGCAGTCATCGTCGCCAACCAACCCCCGCATTCGACCTGGATATCAGAATCCCAATGAGGATTTATTTAACGACGAGAATGACTTTCAATAAAACTTGAAAGATTTTTAATTTTGTTATATTATTTTTTATCAACACCTATCATAACTAGTAAATATATTGTTTTTAATTATAAAACGCTTCATTAAGTACTAAATTTATACCAATATTGTTATTAAAAATTTCTCAGTTGTGCACTTTTTTATTTTGTCAAAATGGGGAAATGTTGTACAAACTAATTTAATTTAGTGAATTGAAATTTCTATACGGTGTACTTATTTTTTGATTGTACCTAATCCTGAAGGACATGTAGTAGAAGTCATCTTAAGTTCGCATAGTATTCTCAGATATTAATTTGTTAGTCTGCTGTCCTCTTTCCCTCATCGGGATATATATTCTTTATGTGTGTTGTGACTTTTACCGACCCATTTTCAGTTAACTTTCACTTTTCTCATTTGGCATCTCGCGATCAGTTGCTCAATTTTACTTATTATCTGACAATCGTGTTTACTCATCAAGTAAAGTAGATAATTGAAAGATATGAGATTCGCTAGGCGAATTCAATTTCAAAATGGTGTTAAATGCACTCGCCTCGCAAGATAGCACAACGGAAAATCTGACAGTGATTTGGATCGCAAATCGAGTACACAATATTGATTGTGTATGATAGAGCTTCTAATCTATGTACTGTGGTTGAAATCTTTTATTGAGTAATTTCTAATTTAGCTAATAATTACAGGCGGATTGTTAGCGAATTGTCAAAATGTACGACACTCACAAATACTCTGTTTTTTCGATAAGTCTGTAGGTGTCAGCCACTTTGTTTGAAAGTAGATTTTTTATGCTCTTTTCTATTATTGCCCCCCGCTTATGTAGTCAGTCTATTTGCAACCCCCCCCCAAATATGTACTTTTTGGTCCTTAGAGATCCCTTATGTCACTCATAACGAATTCCCGTACCGGTAGACAAATGGATGAGTTTTTGTTTCCGGTTGTCAAAAAAATTAGTGCCATAAAGCTATTCCTGCGAAAGAAAGACGCAAAAAAATTAAAAACAAGCATTACTCTTCGTTTGCTTATAAGCAAAGTTCAGTAACTGTATGCGTCTTAATTTCAAAACTTCGCAGCATAATTAAATGGTATATGCCGTTTGTATATAAGTGTTTATGTAATTGTATGAAATTCAACCAATTTGCTGTAACATGTATAAATGGGGGTGCAAATGCACGTGGGGGGCAATAGCAGAAGAGAACCGATTTTTAATTATTATTATTTTTAATTAAGGGCCGCTTTTAATTTTTGTCTTTTTGTAGATATTCATTGTTTTTGCAGTGGACTTAGAACTCATTTCTTAGAACTCATTTTTTGTGTAAATCAGCAGCAAATGAAAATTGGTTAATGATAAATATTTTAAATTTTTTGTTCACTTCAGTCCAGCTTTGGAAAAATCATAGGGAAGCTTTATGGAATTGTCTTTGCTATCTGAAAAGAAAAGCTACGAATTTTATTTTCAAACTCAGTTTTCCTGTAAAAATTTTCCTTCAAATTGATACCTTAAAATCACAAAAAAAATTGCAGGTATATTACCTGAATAATGTGCAGGTAAGCAATTCCGGGGAAAATTGTGCAGGTAAATTTTACCTGCACTTGGCCTTACCTGCACACTGTTCAGGTAAATTTACCTATACATTATTTAGAGTGAATGAGATGTACTAAACCACTAAAATCTGGTGCGTATGAAGAAGAGACACAAAGACAAGATCTGCAACTTCTAAACGCATTCTGCGCAAACTTAAGTTATAATATTTTGCTGATTTTGTTTATTGAGCTGATAGAAAATCAGGGAATTTCCCATTATACCCCCCATGAAATTATAGCCCCCCTATTATAGTATAATTACCATGATGGGGGGCTATAGGTTATCTGACCACTAAGCTTTGGGGGGGGGGGGTATAATGGGAAAGACCCGAAAATCATTGACTCGATAAAACAATTGCGGATGTGCTGAGAAAAATTTTAAAAATTTCATTTGAGCATTGTCGTAGATATAACACATGGAAAATGTGAACAAAAAATACTAGATTTACTTTTCTAAGCAGAGCACTATTGTTTCAGCTTGATTTGACGGACTTTGTGTGGATACAATTTATGTTTGACAACGACACAGACCTGAGGACATACATGGATTCAAAAGTGGGAAGTGTGTACAAGAGTGACAAAATTGGGAGCCACATATATTTCGGATACATTCTGATTGAAGTAACAGTGTGCTCATTTCTTGTAGCTGCCATATCATATGTGTTCATCATGTTCCTCAAACTGAACTAGACCTCCGCAATGTTCTGCTGTTCAATTTCGTTTCTTTTTTCTCTGTTCCTATGTTAATCTAGTATCGCCTGCTGAGAAATGTTTGTTTAAAACAAATCAACTCCCCCAGGACGCAACCCTAGTGATCGAAGAATTTATAATCTTGCAAGAATCTTGCAAGCAATCTTGCAAGGGAATGCATACTTCTTGCAAGCATCTTGCAAGATTCTTGCAAGATTTGAATCCATCTTGCAAGATTCTTGCAAGATTTGAATTCAACTTGCAAGATTCTTGCAAGATTATGAATCAATCTTGCAAGAATCTTGCAAGATTTTAAATCCATTTTTTTTCTCACCTGCAGGAATGATGACGCTGAATAAGACAATGGCAATGATGAAATAGCTAATTTCTGTCGGAAATTTCTCGAAGTCAAGCTAAGAACCGACTTTTTGAGATTTTCCAGTATGATCTGTTTTTTTTACCCTCCTCCTTTTGCATTCCGGGCTTGGGACCGGCAGTGGCGGAGTTACACAAAACAATTATAGGAGAATTGAGCAATGCACTAGGTAAATTTACCTGGCTCAAAAAGCTCTCTCCAAAATAAAACAAAATAAAGCACCCAATCAAATAAATATACATTTTAAAATGTCAAGATTCTTGCAAGATTTCACATTCAAAAGGCGTTGACGAAAAAAGTCATTTATTTTCAGTTTTGCTGATCAAGAATTCTGATATAAGTCATGATATTTGGTTTTCAGTTAGTTTTAGCTACCAAAAACACATAAATATTTTTTGCGGAATTCAAAGTCTTGCAAGATTCTTGCAAGATTCTTGCAAGATTTTGAATCCTGGCTATTTTTTTTCATTGAATTAGGCTTCGTAACTTGTTCAGTAAACAAAAACTTGCTTCAAAGATGTTTCCTAAAACACTTGTACCCAGATTTATTTTTTGGCCTTGATTGATATCTTGCAAGATTCTTGCAAGAATCTTGCAAGTTTTGAATCATCTTGCAAGATTCTTGCAAGATTTGAATCCGCTCATCACTAGGGAATTCCAAGAATTTAACAAACTCAAATTTAAGCGAGTTCATCTTCAATTTATTTTCAAAATCAAACAATTCAAAATTTTGATGAAAATTTACAGGATTTATTTGTTGGTCACAAAACAGCTAATCGGTATCTCAATTTCAAATACAGAGTTTGAAGTCTTACGTTGCTATGGATCGGAAGCTACTATTAGACTAAAATCAAAAGCTATTTGACTAATCGAAATCTTTTAGCTCAAATTGTGTAGTTATATTGAGTCGGAAATTATTGATTTATCTCACAGAAAACTTATAAGGTATTTAGGATATAAGATATAAATCACAATCCTATTTTAATTCACGAAATTTTTGTTGGAAGGCAGGAAAAAATTCTCTATCTAACTAAAACCTAATTATTTCATTTATATTGCAAAGTTTTGCAATATCGTGCACATTTTTTTCGTTTTTCATAAGAAACAATCTTGAAAGAATTGAGTCTAGATTCCAGACAACTATTAATGAGCTTCACTATAAAAATTTGGCTTAATGAGGTAATTTCAGTAAATTTTTAAACTGTTTTTTGAAATTTTCAATTAAAATCCTGCTGTTCGTCAGTCCACTTTAGCTACCACTACTAAATGCGTTACAGGAACGAGAGTAAGAAGTTTTTACAAATCTTGAAAAGCTTTGATACTCAAAAAAATTTCAACTTTCATCAGAGAACCGTTAACTTTAGAACGCAATTTGGCTGTGAAATAATTCGGTAATCTAACAAATCAAAAATTTTTGTTGCTCTATTTGACATTTTCTCAACCTTTTTTCGCCCCCTCCCACTGAATTAGGCACCTCCATTAGTATATGTTTAAAAACTGTGTAAGTATTTGAATGGTTAGGTATGATTACATGTGAAATGGCATTTAGAAAGTATTATCAGAGCGGCAGTTTAAAACTAATACGTGAAAAATGCTCAAGCACTGCACATGCAAACACCAACGTGTTTTATTGCACTTTTCGAAGTTACGGGCTTCAGAACTGTTCAGAAGGGAGTCAAAAATTATTTTTGAAGGGGGTGGATGGGGAAGGGGTACTTAAATATAAGACTGGGGGAAATATCCCATTTTCTTTCGAGGTGAACACTCTTTTTCAAATTAAAAATAGACGAAATCTTCAGAAGAACGGTTTGATCAATACATACAGAAAATTACAACAATTCGTGAACAGGTAGCTAAATAAACTCAATTCAATCATAAAAGAACCTCCTTTTCAGTAAAACTCTTTCTGAATTCTCTTAAACTACTAATTCAATTTTACAACTTTTTTTCTGTTTTTATCACGTTGTCTTACACTTTTACAAGTAACTCAGTTTGAATAACTGTTTAATACTAATTACTGTGCAGTCTTCTTTCTCGCGTAACTGAGTGGTATACCTGACAAAGCAAAACTTCTTCAAAAGCTTTGGGGATGCTTACCAAGTCAAAATGACTACTTTAAAAACTTTTTCATGAAAAATGAAATATTTCAAGTTTATTGTATATTGATACTCAACTGCTGACAAGCAAAGCGACATAAAATGTCTTTGCAGTGTTGGTTTCTTTTTCTGCATCAATTCAACGCCACAATATTGTTGTTTTTTTTGTTTTCGGCTACATCAAGCTTAATGGTGATACACATAATTTTGTAATGAAAAAAGTATGTTTTCATTGGATTTTTTTTACCACCAATTAATTCCAGTGAACCTATTTCAGGGATCGCAGAGGAAATGTTTGCCATTATTACAGAGAATTAAAACACTCCTCTGCAACGTCATAAGTATGAAAAATTAAGCTCCTAATAAGATTGTTTCATTATAACTAAAAGAGAAAACATTTTTTTAATTGATTTGTATAATATTGTTAATGTTAACTAAAGTATATTTTGGAAGGACTATATTGGAAAGTTCAAAAAAGATGATGATTGCAGTGCATATTGATTTGCCTTGGAAAGACATGGAAACGAAAAACTGCAACCATAAGTGATTGCAATGTTTTGAACACAGGTCCTGAAAAAAATTTTATAGTTGAGCTTATAATAATAATAATATTAAAAAATTACTTTATCGGCACGCTTGCAATTACCACAAATGATTTGGGATTAGCTTGTTTGAAATGAATATGTATAACTAGTTGCATTCTTGAAATATTATATTGATGGAACTTTTCGCTTAAAAAATGAAGAGCCAAATTTTTTGAACAAAGAAGCTTGAAAAGCCAAAAGCACCCTCACTCAATTGAAACATATTTATTGGATACTTTTCTGCGTTGACTAAGGAACTCAAATGGCAACACCCACTATCAAACAGGTATCAGTTAATATATTCTCTCAGCAATCTTTGGTGTTCCGTGACGTCATAACAAATAGGCGTACCAAAATGTAGAAATTCCAACGAATGTGATTGGTTGAGAAATTTAAAACACTGTTCCTTTATGCGTTCAATTAGCCTAAATCGGACATAGCCTGATGCTAGATTATAATATTTGCCGCATCTGGCCATGTCTCGCGGGCCATGGTCATGCCTCAGCGGCCCGTGGGACTTGATATAAATCTATCACAACCGAACGTGAGACCAGTTTCCCCAAAAAAAGTATAATTATTCTATTCCGGCTTATCGCAATTTCTGAGCAATTTTACGTTAACACGCATATCCTATTTTAAAACGCAGAGAATATGTTGAGCAATCAGCCAATCGGAAAACAATATTCCTATTTTCTCAATTGTGATTGGCCAGCAGTAAATTTTCTATATTTTGGTACGTCTGCCATTTTCACTAGCGCCTTAGCGCTCTTTTGTTTTTAAAAATTGCGAGCCAGACA
Source organism: Convolutriloba macropyga (assembly GCF_964194025.1). Lineage (NCBI taxonomy): Eukaryota > Metazoa > Xenacoelomorpha > Acoela > Convolutidae > Convolutriloba > Convolutriloba macropyga. The sequence goes on along the minus strand of NC_134468.1, from coordinate 72,974,528 downwards.
TGCATGTACTATCCAAATTTCAAATTTTCTTCATATGTTTTATGAAAGTGTCATCGGAGTTCAATATCTGGTTCGCACAGTCTCCGATAATGGGGTAAATGCTGGGTGATAGTCTGATTAGAGCACAAAGCCTTGCTAATCCAGGTTAAGTTCCCAGACGAAATCAAGTAAGCCCAGGCCGAAGATGAACGCGCCAGGGGCGCCTGGAAATACTGGTTTCCTTTTGGCATCTCAGCCTGAAAATATTTTTTATCAGTGTCCAAGTTCTGGATTTTGATCTCCTCATAGGACATTGTCTGGATTACTTTAGGCTCAGAACGATTTGAATGTCTAGTCAATCTCTATAAGAATTGGGGCAAGCAGTGAGTGTAGTTTTAGTAGGGATAGAATCCTGTTTGCTCAAGGCGGATACACTAAACTGCTTTTTTCTCCGAATATATTTGGTTACACCTTTTTGCGAATTAATTCACGGAATTACAATTAAATAAACTCTTTGCAAAAACAAATTAAAATGAACCTGATCTGATATTTAATTTCTCTAAAACCAAAATTACTATGTGTTGGTTCAGCTTGAAAATAAATCTTTTATCATCAAAACTAATAAAAATGCACCTCTTTTGCAAACTTAGTGAGCAACTGTAGAAACCAATTATAACTTGAGGTTCCCTGAGCAAAATTTAGAAGTATTAAATAGCAATGAACTCATTGCCAAAATTTTTTCTTGTATCTGTACTGATATCCTCCCCATTAAGTTATTCTCTCGTTTTCTGTAACTTAAGTAAAATAAATTTTGCTGAAACTGATCTGGACGTTGAAAGAGTGAACAATTTGTCACTTAGTGACGTTGTCAAAGTCGATTGGACATCAAATATCCAACAATGTACCAAATTCTGCATCACACAAAATTTCGAAAATCATCTTAACAACCATTTTCAGAAGTTTGACCGGATATCTGGCAAATGCACATGCTTCCAAATTAACTCGGGGTCTCAGATTTCAAAAAATGGAAGCACATATTTGCTTTCATCAACATCTAGCCCAATTGCTATGAAAGCCATGGAAGCGGAGACTTTGAAAAGTTCTGGCAAGGATTCAGAAATGCGACTGGTAGATTTTTCCTGGGCTGGAACACAGAATCATTTTGCATACAGCTATCATCGTTAGCCTTTTATGTTTTTATTTTATCATTTAAATGTTTCAGCGGCTAAATTTTGATCTAATTTTAGCTAATTTGATGGATGTGGCATCCTCACCAAGTAAGTACGCTTCAAATTTTAAAAGAGCAAAAAACTAGAAACGCATCCAAACTTGAGTGCTGAAGAAGCTAAAAATTTGTCGAAAAAATACATTTGAAGACACAATTTTTCAGTGCTTGCAAAATTTAGCGCATTTTTCTCTACAAAAAATTTGAATTTTTACATTTTAATTCTGGAGATTGTAAATTTGCGATTGTCACCCGCGTTTTAAGATTGATGAATTATTGTAAAAAGCGAGAGATTTTGTACGTCTGAATGCCGCAGTCAACTGAGTAAAGAGTTGTTTTTAGACCTGTGTGAGATTGGGAAGCACAACTGTAGTGAACTGGCACATTGTGATTATGACGGAGTGACTGTTTCATGTACATGTGGTGATAAAATGAGGGGAAATGGAAAATACTGCACAGGTAAAAAGATAAAAAACATTAGCCAAACTAAGAATCTAATACTAACACGTGTTCCGGATGAATAAAAATATTAATCAGTTATTTTAAAATGTCCCCCATTAAAATTAAAATTTGAAGATGTCAAGTTTTTAAATGTACGAATAAGGTTGAGTTTTTCAACGTGATTTCAAAATGTTGAAAATTGAAAATTTCAAATTGATCAATTAGTACTCCAATTTGAGGATTAGCAAAACTTGAATTTATCACAAAGCACAAAAAGATTTCAAATCACTTTCTGTCCTGATTTCTATTTTTGTTCATCCGAATCATAATTGTTGATGAGCTATCAAAAAATCATCTCGATTGAGTTATAGAATGCAATGAAAAGAACTTGCACCATTGAGAAATATTTCGTCGGATGAACTTCATTGCGGTTATCAAAAATTAGAAACAATTTTCGCCTTATTTGAGGTTAGTATACACATATTTGATGTAGCCACCATGTTTTTAATTGGGTTTCAAAGATTTCAATGTTTCGAGCACTCCCAGATATTGCCAAGATGTTTCAAGTTCTGCAAGAGATGTCAAGAGATTCACTGGGCTTTCAATTTAGTTTTGGAAAAAAATTTATTAGTATTTATTATTGTTGTATAGTAATTAGAATTAATCAAGCGTGAGCCATTTGACGCAAAGAATCAGAATAAAGCAGGGTTTTTTTAATTAGCTTTTGTTTGTTTGTTATTGAAAGGCTGATGCTTGTAAAGTAAATCTTTTTGACCAAAGTACCCGCAAATGCTATAACTAGCGCTGCCCATACAATTTATTTATATCTTTTTTTCAATGTCTGGGAGAATCCGTTGATCAAGAATGTTAGGCAAGGTTGAACTCAATTCCTATAAACGCAAGAGTGTTTGTAAATATCTTGTAAATCTATTTTGTCAAAAGTAACCTAATAGCTTCCATCAAGTTTACTTGATATTTACTTATTTACTCTTTCGAACAAAAGTTAAATCGTTTTTGCTTAAAACATGTTTCAGTACATCTTGATCTCCAACCTCTGAAAATAATTGAGAGTTATAAACAAACCTGTGTCCTTTTTGAGGCAATTTTAGTTTCACCTTTAACCTAATTTCAGACCATTTTATCCAAAAAATGGACAAACTAAATTAAATATGTATATTTAAAAAAACTGGTGAGCAGACAAAACAGTCCCAGAGAAAACAGTCTCGAATAGCAAAATATTCCCAGACAAAACAGTTCCAGACAAAATAGTCCCAAGAAAGCAGACAAAACAGTCCCAGACAAAGTACTCCCAGTTAAACAGAGTTAAAAATGTGGTAAACAACTAACATTGAACTCCTTGAGTTATTCATATAAGTGTACCCCACTGAATAAATATTAAGCTGATTGCAACATAGTTTTTTAATCAAATTATGTATTTTGAACTATGTTTTTGGGGTAATCTTAAGTCATATCAATTAAAAACAATGCATTCAGAAGCTTAACTGATAGATTCTGTTTGTTAAATATTTTTAGATTGTGTTTACAATGGTTTCAATTATTATCTGGGACTATTTTATCTGGCACTATTCTGTCCGCTCTTATTGGACTATTTTATCAGGGACTGTTTGTGTGGGAATTTTTTGCAATTTGGGACTATTTTGTCATGGATTGTGTTGTCTGGGACTATTTTGTCCGAACACGTGTGTAGTATTTTTCACTTCATTTTCTGATGAATCAAAGGGAATAAAAAGTCAAACTCACAACATTTTCCTCCAAATTTAATAGTGGACATTTAGGACTTACTTTTCTCAAATAATTCCAAGCAAAATTAAAGAGTTAAAACTATTCAATACAAAACTCAAGCATATTTTGCTTGAAATTTCAAAAAAATATATATAGTTCTTTATCTAGGAGGCTGAAGTGCTTTTTTGGAGAACAGTGGTGGAACATTAAAAAGCTGAAAAATTCTAGAAAGCCAGCCAGTTATCACCGGAAACTTTTTTTCATTAAATTCTACCTGCATAGTGCTGAGCTCCAATCATAATAAATCAAACCATTCTATTAGATAACAAATTATCTCAGGTGCTCCATGATGTATCAAAGCTTTGAGACAAAAAATCCCAAATTTCTTCGAGGACTAAAATTCTTTATATTTGACAGTCTCAACGGCATACAGAAGCGGATAAGAGTCATTGCTCCTCAATTTCCAGGATTTTGATCGGTATCTTTTTGTGTCAAATTACAAAGAGAACTTTTAACTTCTAAGCTTTCACTTATTACAAAACTTCTTGCCGGCATCAATGTTTTGGAGCGGCAATAATCGTGATCTGATTAAAGATCTCGTAACTTTGATATAGGTTACTTGGATTTCGAGCTTTGATGTTCGACGATATATTTGTAGTTTAATCGAAATTTTGAGCTGACTAAGAATTTTAGTGCTAATGAGATTATGTATGATTGTGGCGAAATGGTGATCGTACAAACGGTAGTTGACGTTATTAAGTTACTGTAACGACGCTAAAACACTATTGACCCTCCACATTCAAATTATTTTTATTGGCGCAACGAAAACCGAAGCGGTCCACCCTAATGAATTTTGAGGCATAGTTTTGAAAATAATCACTGAAGTGAGAGACATTTTTGTGGTCAACTTTTCAGGTTTCGAGAGGATTACACCCATCAGTGTGCAGGATCAAGTGGAGCTTGAAAATGTCGAAGTTCTTAGTAAGTTAAGTTGACCAATCACATTGAAGACGTCTGGAAAAAACATTTTACAGTGAAAGAAATAAGGTAAGTAAACTTGAAAAATATTAACTTTAATTTACTTAACTGTAATATAGTTAGTAAATAACCTTTTATAAATCAACTCAAGTTTACATCTATGTTATCTTTATGTTTGAAATCGAAATTCAACTAGAGATTTTTTCTTACAAAATCATAGTTCCTATCAAATATTTTCTTACTTTTCTATAAAATCAGTGAGTGACCTTTAAGGTGGCTAATTGGTGTGAAATTTGCAGATTACTCAGCATGGCTGCTAAAGAAATCAGCGACATATCTTTGTTTGATATCAAGGAGGCGCGTGAATGTGTGATGGCACATAATCTTTAAAGAATTTTCTACCAATTGAAACAGAGATAGACTGTCTCTAAAGAATTAGTTCAAATTCTGCTATTTAAATTTTGACATCTTGTTAAAAAAAGACGAACGTCCATTAAAAAGGTGTTCATACGAGTGAGATCAAATTTCGTTATTTCACATCAATGAACACTCGAGCAGACGAAAAAACAGACTTGAAATCAACTCTCATGCATTTTCAAGAAGAAAAAAGTAATCAAGTGAACAAGTAAAGGAAACAATGTAGTCCCAAGCCAAACAATAACATTAACCCGTTTTCAAACTGAGTCAAATCGCAATGCAATATCTTTTAGCCAACAACGGGCGTCTAGTTAATTTCAATTAGATTTTCAAATGTCACTTGAGATTTCAGTGAGCTCTGAAGTTAAAAAAAATGACCTTTGCGCTCACTATTAAATCTATATAGAGATTGCAAAATGAGATCAAAATCATAGACAGGTTGCGCAGTCAGTATAATCACGAGGTTAATCATAATTGACGTACGTAATGTTAACCCTTTGAAATTATCAAAAATTTGCCTTTGCAAAATAGTTATCATTTCAAATGGAAAGACAAATTTTGCGTTCTCGTTTGCAAACACAATGCAGAGAAGGAAATCTGAGAGTAACTCTACTATGAGAAGTTCGATCGCACCTGAGAACACTCTCTTCCGTTTCGCCTCTTCTTCAATCTTTGCAACTCTTGGTACTAGAGTCTTTATGATCTTGACCTAGGTTTTCACGTTGCACACATGCTAGAGGTCGCCCACTGTCTCTGGTGCAATCCTGACTGCGTCCGCTTGATTCAAATGACCCACTCCACTGTGCCACTTCCGTGCACTGCCAAATTTCACGCTGTTGTGGCTCTTCTTCAACTAAAGTAAAACAATATAAAGTTTTGTATTTTAACATAGTTTTTGTCTGGAGTTTCTTGCATCTGTTGTTTTTTTTTGAAATTGAAGCTTTGTCCCCACTTCGTGCATCTTGAGACTGATAGGAGGTTCGAAAAAAATTGAGTCAAACAGAAAATTTTCTTGAGTCTACATTCGAATTGCGACTTGTTTGAGCGTATGCTGCTGTTCACAAAGCCTCTGCCCATCCCTCTGTAATCTTCTCTGTTGAGATTTTTTGGCCACTGATTGAACGGGCTCAACGTTCAGGAACGCAAACGCATCATCGTTTGTCACTCTTTTATCAGGTCACTGGATGACGCTAACCCACCTCAAGACAGCATGCGTGCTGTCGTGCACTGGGTAGGGTTCGCCCAGCATTCCTTGTTGGAACCATCGCCACTGACTCAACTTGCCCTTCATCTCTTTATCTCCTGCATGCCCTGTCTATGTGACCCTCTCAACACACTGGCTGAAATGTGTTGTCTCCTTCCTCCTGCATTCGATAGGAAAGTGTCCAGTGACTCCAAACACACACACACACACACACACACACACACACACACACACACACGCACACACACAAACGCACAAAAACACACACACAGCAGTTTCTTTTTTTTGGACCCGTTCTTGAAGTAAAGTTTCAATGCTAGTACCGCTAAACTACTTTGTCCCCTGTATCTCTTTTCTTTGTGCTGTGCTCTAATGGAAGCTTTCGAGCTTTTTCTCACATCTGTGAAATCTTTTGCCGGGCTATAGCTTTCTTGAATAACAGAAGTTTTATACCTTTTGATAGACCATTGAGAACCAAATTGTTGACGAGGCTCTCTGAGACTGCTTCGCTTGATTCCTGATGCATTTTGAGGAGCTCCTGATCTCGGGAGAAATATCTGTGCAGATCATTAAAAAATTTGAGTTGCAGTTGAGTCAGGTGCGCCATCAAAATTATAATTGGCGGCGTCTCCAGATCTTAAATATGCTCTTGCGAAATATTCCGATCCTCTGCTCAATCTTCTATGCCATCGTCTACCACAATCTTGTCTCATCAGCAAGAGAGTTTTTGCATCTAGAGTCGGGGCCAGATGACACCACACATTGTTTAGTTCTTCTTTGATCTCCACAACTTCCTTTTAAAATGCATCCTTTAGCATCTTTTAGTTTTTTTTCTCATCATTGCCTGCTCGATTGGCCAAAGGTGCATACGCAATGGGTTGAGCGCTTTCGTCAGCATAACTGCCGTAAATCTCGTGCTCCAGATTGGAAAAACCTGTGTTCTCCCTTTGTAGGGCAGCATCTTTGCGGTCTATTGATCTTTTGCAGTTTGAGCTGGTTTTACAGTTGCGAGTAGAAAATGGGCTAAACTGAAAACCTTTTTGAACGTCAGCAACAAAGTATTCTTTGTTTAGATTTTAGTTTCATGACTTTGAATTTTGCTGGTTCGATAACCTATTGGTTATTAAGTTTAGCTGGCGGAATGAAAACCGTTTCAAACTAAGTGAAAAAAATAATAACATTAAGAAAAAAACCAAAATTTACACTACGGAAACTAGAAATTTACAGTAGAGATGTGAATTAAAGATGAGAAAGATGTTTTAAATTAAGGAAATAGAACTTACTCCAACATCAGCTGTATTTTTACCCGGTTTCAGTGCAAAAAAATCAAGATACAAAATAATCTTAGCACATTGATTACTATTGGTGATCACAATGGTTGCCCAATGTGGTCTGCTTCGTCAAAAGTCCTAGAAATTAATCACAAGAGATACTGTAAAGAGAACGCATTCGCAATTTCCTAAGAGTCAATTTACAATTTCGGTGGTAACCTAAGCATATAAAACATAATAACAAAATTTTTCATCTAATAATCTAAACCTGATAATAGCTATCTCAAACTATCAGTTCAAACCGTGCATTGATTTACAGCACCGTTTCTCAAAAATCGTTTAAATCTTATTAATGATTTGAATCAATCTGTTATTGTCTGTTTATTTTAATTAATAAAATTTTCTATGATTTCTAGCTTTGTTGAAGTCTTTATTTTGATTTGTTTCCCTATAAACAAACAGTTTACAAAAATTCAACGAAAACAGGTAGCGTCAATGTCAACGAAACCATTAGTTACCTGCATACCGAATCAGACAACAGCATCTATGCACCACTAAAACAAAAGCATAGCTGTTTCCTAAGTCTGGAAATCACTTTTTGAATAATTAATTTGATAGATTTATAATAACGGATAGACATTTTAAGAACAAAAAAATTGAGAGCAACTGAACCATTTTTCCTTACTTCGCCAAAATTTACACCAGAAATGAAAAAAATGACCCACTCTCCACAAAACCCAATAATTTTGCTATTCTGGGAAAACACGTTGTTTCAATTTAAAAACATGACAATGGCAGTTAACAGAAAATGAGATCTAAAAATCAGAATCGACTCCTTTCACAAGTTTAATTTCAAACTCGAGAACCTCTGAAGCAACTCTGCGTTTTTTTTTTAGCTTACTTGACCTCCAACAATCTCCATTTACAATGTAAAAGTTCAAATTAGATTCAAACAGTAGTCAAATTTTCTTTTCATACTTGAAAAACAATTTTGTGTCGTTAAAATTTAAAAGAATTTACAAATTCAAAATAAAAGTTTCAAAAATTTAACTACAGCGAACAAGCACAAACACTTTAGTATTAGTAGGTAGAATCTCTTAACCTCCTGTTAACCAAAATAACTTACTAGTCATCCAAACAATATTTAGGGCTAGTTTTTCTCCTATATCCTCTTTTTGAGACAAACCAAGCTTTAAGTTAATTCGTTGTCAAGTGCACACAATCGGTCACATTCGGAAATTTTAATTCACCTTTCCCAAAAAAATCTACTTGACTTGTACACAATCTGATTACTTGATGAGCCAATTTTTAGGCAAACAAAACTTACCAAAAATCAAAATGAGTGAAAAACCAATTATAGACAAAACTGAAACTGTTTCAAAAGTTCTATACCTAATAATAGCTATCAACCATACTAGAAGATAAGAATATATTATGCCTCTGACCAATGAAGACTTTATGTTGACCAATGAAGGCTTTAATTAAGGGGACTGACGAGCAAGACAACAAAAAAAAATTGCTCAGAACTCAAAACCATATAATGTTCATTCAAAGCATTTAATGTCCATTCGTTAAAACAATTATTTGTAGATTTCATCTTGTATCCAATTGAAACCAAGAAGACTATTCTGTTTCAGATTCTGATAAAACTAAAGAATAAAGGGTTTATAGTCAAAACTCAAAAAATAATAGTTTTATAAATCAATGATATAAACTTAAAGTTGTGAACAGTTTTCACTCTATTTGAGACCTGGTGAATACTGCAGTGAGACTTGTCAGGTTTCGGAGGTGGACACAATACAACTTTAAGAGGAAAAACTGACGCAGTAAAGTTTCAATGAAAACTTTAATATCAGAGTCAACAAAATCATTAAAATAACAAACCAATTCAGAAGATAGCTTTGGGTCACCATTAAATCTAAAGCATACTATGTAAATTTCGCCGGAAAATCGCAATAAAAAACTGAAACACAAGTCAAATAAAAAAATTAAATCCAATATTTTTGTTTTATTCTATAAAACACGATCAGACTCCATATTGCATCATGGTTACAAAAACCCGTAGTTTGGGTTGACCTTTTATGATAAATAAATCAGTTCTCAGTTTTTTTTCCAATTTTTGCGTTGAATTTCGACTGCTTTTCTTTGATACTTTTTGATTTGTCACTTCCTTCTCTTAACCAATGTAAGTCTGTTTCGGGCGGAGATCCATAATAGTTCATAGATGATCTCTAATGGATCGGGCATCAATGATGTATTGATGACAAGCGTCTACAAATTAACTAGTGATAACCAATCAGTCAGAAAAATATTACGCAATTGATCGGTGTATCGTTGGAGTTTTTCTTTCTGTTTCAATTCATTGGTCCCTCAAGGCTTTCCCTGGAGTAAACTGCGATATAAAACCTGCTTTTGCTGGTAAGGTTAATAACGTCTGCTTTGCTGTTTTTCTGTTAGGGGCATGTTTCCTCTTGATGAATCAGATTCCTTCCTCACCTTCTCTGGCTCAAGTCAACAATTTCAACCACCCTCAGTGGTACAGTCGAGTTCATGTATATGCAAAAGAAATGAGAAACCCGTGCAAAAGTGTCAACGCTCAAAAAACGCAAGAATTTGAAAGATTGGCGGCGATTGCGTTGATTTTATGTCAGATCTAGGCTATACGCGTTGAAAAGAAAATACCAGCATTTGTAAGTGTCGATCTTACAAGAATTAGCATTTCTAAGCGTAGATCTTACCTAACTTTGGCAATCATAAGTTTGTCGTTTCGAAGCGCAAACCGTGCATAATTTTATTCGTTTTCAAAAGAATGTTTAACACAAAATCAATCTTTAATTTTAAGTGATAATCTTACGCAAGTTAGCATTGGTTTTACATAATTCAACAGTTAAATCTGGGAGTTGATCTTGCGAAAAATAGCGTTTAATATATGGTTGACTTCAAAAAATTCAACGTTTACGATGCTTTCTTTTGGATACTGAAGTTATTAAATCATTGGGGTCCCATAGTCAAATATTGAGTTTCATCAGCAGTAGATTGTTTATTAGGAAAAAATGTTTAATTTTTTTTGGAAAACTGTTATTGAGAAAACTTTTTAATTTGTTCTAAAGAAGCGGCAGGTTATGAGTGGAGTAATGCAAGACTGCAAGAACCAGAAGAAAGAAGCCATCTTCTTACGAGATGATTTGAAAAAAAAGTGTCACTAAAAATAAATTTTCAAAATCCTATTTTTTTTTCAAAAATTAAATGAATTTTGCGCATCTATTAGAGCTGCAAAAATGATTGTCAATTATATGCTCAGTTTTATTTCGGGTTGTAGGTTTTGATGGAGGATAGAAAGGATGTCTTTTCAATTGTTTTCATTGCGCACAAAGCTTGCATCAGCGAGAACTTTTGGTCTAGTTCGGCCAGAATTAAAATGAACTATTTCAATATTTGTTTTTCATATTTCTGCTAATATGCTGATAAAAAAATTTTCAAACCATTTGTTCAAATTGGGTCAATAATTTTTGTTCAAGTCAAAAACATTTTGTGCTTACGTCTGATAGTTTATATGTTGTTTGAATCAGCAAGGGATTTTAATGAAACTCTTAGAAACGCCAAAGATTTTAAAGCTCTCATCACTACGTAAGAACTGTGACGTAGAGTCCGGTGTGAAGGAGTAAAATTCTTAAGGAAACTGAGGTATAGTTGTACAGTGGTAGAAAAAGTGGCAAGCATGCTTGGAGGTAGTGGTTAGAGTTCCACCGAGAGATGTCTATGTGTTAAAACAATCCGATAACAGCGCGTGGAATATGGGATTAGAAACTCTAAAATTGTTTAAAAATCTACGCTTTTAAATGCTAATATTTTGTAAGATTTTCTCATAGAAACGCCAATATTAATTAATCTAAGTGCTTTAGTTCATCGCTTGCAGTGCTAATTTAGATTAAAAATTGCGGGGAATTTATAAATTTTATCGCAAGTTAATTTTGCTAAAAAGTCTTAGCCCGGAAACTTTTAAAATATGGAATTTGGCTCCCTGATTTACTACATTTAATTTTGTTTTAAAAAACATCGGTACACCAAAGAGTATCACCAATGAGAAAAGACTTAGGCACCGAAACACCCTCGTTTCTTTCAGGTCTCTGTTATATTAATGAGCATACCGCACGATGCGCTGAAGTTGAGACGTGATCATGAACTGTCAACTGTCCCATTATAATTTTTTTTTTCAAATAATCGCTTATGTGGTCTTTGTTTGATAAGTTTTTATCCCAAGATCATTCATAAGAAAGGATCAAGATATCTTTAAGCAGGTCTAACCCCGACGCCGCACCAACTATTTCCTACCAAGATTGTTTAATTTTGCCCTCCTAGAAAGTTCTCTAAATTACTCTGTTAACTTTTGATATTTGTACATTCGTCGCATTTCGTGCCATGTTTTAAATATTTTTGAGGTCTCTTTGCGAGCGGTAACTTTTGTTTTTTTTCACGCATCTACATCAATTACAACTTTTCTTACGTCAGTTTACCGCATTCGCTGCATTTCGTATACCTAATTTTGCGGTGAATAATGATGATTCCTCAACCCGGCCTGGTTACACTTTAGTTTTATACTTAATCCATTGTTGTCCCACTCTAGTCTTCACTATACTATAATTTCTGAGATCGCCTCAGCTATCTCCGTTAAGAGACGTCGCTTAAATTACTATTCAAAAAATTTTCTGCAGTGGGACTGTCTAAAAGCGTCGCTATTTAAAAATCTTTTGGTCAATAAGGAATATGAACCAACAGAACTTTATTTAAATTAGAGCATTGAGTTTTCTTAGGAGGATATATGAGCAGTCTATTTGATCACAATACAGATGGTGGGGGCGTGGATGGATTCCAAGAAAATAGATGTTTGGAGTTGAGGGTGGCAAATGCGACCTCTGCAGCACCATCACAGCTGAAAGTTTATCTTGGCCAGAGACATTACGTGAAGGCAGTTGGATTCTACAACTGTGACTACAATTTCACAAGTATAACCAATGGAGCTTAATTAATTAATTGCTCTCAAGCGCAGTTTGTAACAATTATTTAGCTCCTGTTTTCCAGTTTTATGCAACTTTTCCTTTTTTTGTCTGAGCGATTTGATTTTTTCACTCAAAAATGTTATAAATTAGTAAGAACTGAAGGCCTTTAGGCGTTTTGTTATTCTATACGAGCTTTACTAGTTTTTTAATTGCGTTCTTTTATTCACTTTTTCGATCCACCGTTTTTTTTGTCAGAAGTTCATGTGACTTTTCAATCTGAACCCCTTTTTCAACTTGCCCCATTCTATTTTGATCCCCACCCCTTGTCTACTCCCTTCCCTCGTAAATACTCGTTGTACAGGACAATTTTACGTGGTTCGGATACCCTCCCAGTGTGGATGAGCTTTATAAGCTTTAGGCTGTTGACTACAGATGCCAATCCACCGCAGTCCGTCGTGTGAGAGCAATTTTGCCAATGTTAATCAGTTTTTTTTTAAATTTGAAGTTAAACAATCTTTTTTGAATTTGTTAAAAAACTTTATGTGAGTTAACGATCTGTTCGATTGGATAAAATTTATGGGTCAAGATACAAGCTTGGGAGCATTATCATTTCCTGGTTGACAAATATTAGCAAAGTATTCTTCAACTTGAAAATGGTAAACGCAATCTAGCCTTCATGATAATAAAAAATTATTAATGACGTATTTAATGCCGCATAAGAGGTCAGATTAGAACCGTCATAGTTAAGACTATGAGTCAAGACAAACAACAAAAAATAAAAACAAACAATAACTACATCCAAAAATCAATGTCAATTTTTTGAAAGACTTAAAAATTAAGTCGAAATTGCATCAGATAAAGTATAAACTAAACAATTTAACCTGTCTGCACTAAACAAGAGACGGGCCTGTCTGTAATCAGACTCAGCAATCATTAAAAAAACAAAAGGTGCAAAATACGTTAAATAATTTTTTTGAAACAAGTAAATTCAAAGTAATGAAAAACCATAAACTGTCAACTGAAATCATTTGAAAAAGTTCATTTATTCATTCACTGGAGGCCATTGAGAGCAGTCGTTATTACGAATGTTTCAGAGGTCTACAGAAAGAACCACAAAGAGAAAAATCAAAGTGTCAATTAAGCTTTGCGAGTAAAAGTTGTCGAAGCCGTTAAAACCATAATCTAAGCACTAAAAACTTCACGTATGTTCGATTGCGCCTTCTTTCAACAAAAATCATGCGATATGTGACATGTTAATGATGATTGTAGATTGCAAATCGCCAAAAACAGGGGCAAGTAAGTTCATATCTTTTAAAATCATATAATTTCAAAGACATGGTAACCATTAGCTTTCAACTGAATACATTAAACAGGTTCAATTGTTCCTTCAGAATACGACGAAAAACGGCGTTGAAGCCGGCAAAATCATAATCTATTCAAGAAAACTTTCCATATTTTTATTTCCGTTTTGTTTCAAAGCCAATGGGACCCGTTTCTAAGATGATAGTTTGACAAGGCAACAAAAACAACTACAAAGCAAAAATTGGCAAATGTCAAACACAAAAAAATTTAAGAAACAAAAATTTCAAACTTTAACGGCTGGAAAATGGAAAACTTTAACTTTGGTTCTCTAGAAAAAAAAGCAACCTGTGTTTTCTGAGACATACCAGCAATGTGGAACATCTAAGAAAAAGTTTTTAAAAAATGAATGCGTTAATTATTTATTTAAAATTAGTTGCGCTTCCTTTTTCAACATCTTTAACGTGATACTTATCTGTCAGTTTTGTTGTAATGTGACAAACTGTAAAAGAACTGAAATTTAAATCAATAGAAAGAGATTTGTTTTAACTGTTTTTTCTGAGAGTTAGCTAGAAGATGACCAGAGTAAGAGAATAGAGAGTCAAAGCTCAATAAATCATTCTCCATTTTGAAAACAATTATTTTCATATGTCAAAACAACCATAAGTTTTCGTCTAAAAACACATCATAGATTAACTTGTAGTTCTTTAGGAAGTCAACTAGGAACTAATTGAGGAAGAAAATGTTATAAGGCTACAAAATATCAACAAATTAGAACAGGGCATTTTTTTGAGAGAGGCAGTTTTGTTTTACGCAACCTCAGTGTTGAAGCCATAAAAATCATCACTAGAATATTTGAAATTAGAATATGTGTTCCCTGGCCCTCATTTGTACGTAAATGCGATTTTCAAACAATTGAGTCTTGGTTTGAATTGTCCTGATCTGTAATTTACATAGAGAAGACAAACGAATAAAAAACTAAAAGACAGCGCCCCACGACAATCTTGTTTTTGCTCGGTGACGATTGAAAATTAGAACTTGTAAAGATCGCTACTTTTATGCAAACACTAAGGGCATATTGTTCTTCGAGATGTTATGGATAAGAATTATTTGACAAAAAAGTCAATATAGCAAAAATAAATGCATTCAGGGTAATTACTGATTTAAATCAACCAAAAAAATGTTAATGCCAGAACACTCTCAAAAGAACCTGAATTATTATTAGTTCTCCTTGGATTTTGCAAAGAATGTGTCAGCATTTGTTAGGAGTGTACTTCCGGCAAATTCAAACGAAGTGGTCTAAAGGAGCTTATTTGGTGCCAATTTTGATGAAAATGGTGAATTTGGTTATCTTTCTCAAAATTTTCGCCAACAAAATTGAATCAAACAGTTCAACATCACTCTTCCTTCTTTAAAAGTGAAACCAAAAGCACTGTCGTTAACGGTTTTACCATAATTACAGCCAAGTTGACAAAAATTATGCGTAAAATTACAGAAATTGTGAACAAAATAACGGAAATCAGTTAAAAGCTCACGAAATTCAAACCTCGATAGCTTCAATGTAAAAAAGAAATGAAAATCTTTTTAAATATAGTGGTTCAGAAAAAATGTTGATTTTTTTTTCGTTTTTGGAAAACCTCAAAACTAAGTGGAATTCTCTGCTCTCAAATTGCTTTTATGCAGCATTTGATATATTTATTCATCGCTTTTTCATCATGTTGCTCATATATGACCATTTCTAATTGAATATCTTTCTATTTTTAATGTACTAACTTTGCTGGTCAACCCCTCCTCTCGTATAAGTTATATAGACCCCTCAGTGCAGATGAAGTGGAGCATAGCACAAAAACATATTTGTTCAGTCAATTTTATTGGAGCGAAAAATTTGTAAAAAAACCCGATCCTGTATTTAAGAGATGCTGAACTGTTTCACGACTTCAACCAGTTTTTTATTCAGGTAATCTTGTTTCTAAACACGTGCATGCTGAAGTGTGTGACCAATCTCAATGTCTGCTTTGCGATGGAGGAGCGCCTCAAGTAGAACTGACCGGCAACCCTGGATGGAATTATGTATTGTGTGAAGTCGTGGGATCGAGTGTCCACGTTACCTTTGACCTGAAAAAAGAGCCAGAACCGGTTGTTGGTGTCTGTGAGATGGATGTCCTGGGAGTCATTGGTAACGTTGTGAACCATTTTTCTCAGAAGCCGCAATTTTAATTGACAATTCTCCATATTTTCTCAAAAGTTTCACATTTTTGCTTTCTAAGCTATCGTCATCGCGAAAATCGCCTTAAATAGTAGGTTTTGCTGCACCTGTTATATCTTATCTTACTGAATAGTTTAGAATTCGCGTTGCGAATGCTTTGCCTCAAGAATGTATTAGCAAGTGCAGGGCGAATACACAACCAATTGTGTATTACGAATTCTGATTATTGGAAATGCGGCGCGGATCCACTGCTAAGTTTAACTTAGGATTATGAAGAGCGTTTGCAGAGTAACTTGAATTCAGATTGACTAAATGAAATTATGATTACTAATAATAAACTGGTATGAACAAAATATGAAATAATTTAGTAGACTAACGGGAATATTAATATAGGTGAATAAATAGAAGTCATAACTTTTAGTTATAAAACACATAATATAATTATAGATATAGAGGGTAAATAATTTAGTACACATAAAGGTTTCGATATATATTTAGGTATCCATACGTATCACATTTCCCTCGTGACAAAAAAAAATTTTAATGTATTTACAATTTTTTAGAATCAACACAAAACATGAAATTGAATGGGATGAACATAACTTAACTCAAAATGTAGAGGTACTACTATTGTTAAATAATTGTGTAAGCGTAAAGCGAATACACGTCAAATTTTCAGCATGTAAAGTGAATACATTATACTGAATAATTTAAATGCACACACAGAAGTAAATGGATTCGCAGGGCGAATACTGGAAGAAATTAAAAGCTAACAATTGAAGATGAACTGTAATAAATTAAAAGTAAAATTAACATTAAATTTGGATCAGAGGGGCGGAAACAAGACTAAATAAATGATTGTAGTTTAAGACAGTTTTGCTGAGTTTTTGGACTTAAATTTCATTCTCTGCATCCCAAACCGACATTTCCCGTTCTTGCTCATATTCAAAATATCGAACTCTGGGGTCCGGTGGTGAAACTTGCCCCAATTGTAAGTCGGGTCGGGGTGGTGACGGGATTCTTGATTGTTCGGCCGTTTGGATGAGAGTTACCACCGAATCTGTCTGTTTTGATCTTTTCTTCTCTTTTTTATTCTTGCGCTTCTTTGGTTGAGCAGAACTTGATGAAGCCAGAGAACTTGTTGGGGAAATGTCGGCATCTGTGAAGCCATAAAATTGGGGTCGATTGCGCTTGCGGCCTTTTGTTTGGTCGTCTGTGCGGGGGGTACTTGTGATGCAGGTATAGGTGGAGCCGGTACAATGGAAATTAGGGGCTGGACTTGAGCTGGTACATCTTCTTGTATATCACCTGTGAGGACATTATGGCGTCTTTTGAACTGTGGTTTGGTCGGTTTGCGTACCGTTAGCGCACGCGATACATTCGAGTTTACAGATGATACTACCGATGTAGTGTCCCGTTGGCGATGTCTAATTTTTATTTCGCCCCTCTTCTGTTTCTTAAGATCGTTACTATGCTTCGCGATCTTAAATTCTGTGGTCTTTTCGTAGGGAGCAGGGCGTCGCTGGGCATATACCCACAAGTTGGTGGATCTTTCGGCTTTAGTTCCAAATTTTGCGAGATCACTATCTCGGACTTTCACTGGGGTTCTGCCAGGCTCATTGATTATCGTCGTTGTTGGTGGCGACTTTGTGACGAAGGATCCAGGCTTTAGCACTTCGTACAGACCCGCCAATTGTCTTTTTGCTCGTTTCTTTTGTGGTAATTTTCGAGCCAGTTTGACATTAAGGGACTGTTCTGTCCTTGGTATAGGGTCTGTGATCTGCGGATGAGTAATGAAACGGGACTCTTTGTTGTCGTGTTCCCGATAGCGCTGACCTGCATCTAAGCAGGCCTGACACATCTTGTGCTCAATTTCAATGTCACTTCTGTTGGCACTGATCCATCCATTTTCGTCCAGCAAATCCTCCGCAGAAACTGTTTCAGCATCTAAATAGTGATTAACAATTTTTTCATAAGTTAGATTTTGACTTGATGGAAGTGTGCTAATATTCCTTAACGGAGTATTTGCAGGACGACCGAAATGAGCTTCAAAAGGTGTTATCTTTGTTGTTTTCTGTTTAGTTAATCGTAAATCAGAGACTATTTGTTTTATTGCTTTAGCTGTGGAAAATGTATCTTTATTTTCGGCTTTCATGCAAGATAAACGTCTTTTAATTGTTTGGATCATTCGCTCCACCAAACCAATAGCTCTATGATCACCGACCGGAGCGTCGAGAATGTCGATATTATTTTCGTTACAATAGTTTGTAACTTGTTTACCTACAAGACAAGTTGCTTGGTCTAAGCGTATTGTTCGCGGGATTCCATGAGTATATGCATAATCACGAAGAAATTTTACTACGTTTACCCCATTAGCATTGTCGAATATTTTAACAGTTGGATATTTTGAAAAACGGTCAATACATGTTAAGAAATAAATGTCTTTATCTTTATCATTAATTATCGGACCCCCAAAATTAATCTGTATTTCTTCGTTTGGTTCTTGACAAGCTTTGTGTGGGTGCCATTTAGATTTTGGTATGATAGGTTTCAGATTCTTACCAATATCCGTACACGGGACGCAATCGGATGTGTTTGCTAAAATTTCCCTATGCATGTAGGGCCACCATGCATATTGAGAGAGAGAGAGAGAGAGAGAGAGATCATCCCCCAACTACCCGGGTGCGTCATGTGGATGGATTCGAGCACCGCCTCCTTAATAGAGTTTGGGATGGCCACGCGTTGGTCAACACACAGACACCCAGATTTCACATGTAAGTCCTTCCAAAAGGAGTGGATGTATGTGCTCACTTCTTTACAACGGGCCTCATCATCCTGCAGTACACAATCGCCGATCTCTTTCAACACCGCGTCTTTGCTAGTGAGGACCACCAGGAAAGATTTGGTGAAGAGCTGGTTGAGGTTATTTTCAAATACCTCTTCCCGGGAGAGTTCGATGTCATATTCCTCGGGTGATGATGATGCTTGGGTGTTGCTGGGTCCGGCTCTTGTAGATGAGATGGGGGTAGATTGGGTACGGAATGTCGCTCTTGGGGTGTGTGGTGAAGTTGGTGGATTGTTTTGTGGTGCCTCTTTTGCTGACATTTTGATGTGAAGTATTTGCTGTGTGGAGCCAGCTATCAAATGGCAAGTAGAATTTTGCGACTGGATTCGCGATGCGAGTGTGGTATCAGATTTAAGCAATTGATTTGCACGGCAATTAAAGTTAGAAATGAATTCAGAATTGTAATTGTTTACTTGTGCTCGAGGAATGAATGGATTAATTGAGGCATTTGAATTATGCGTGTTAATTTTAGCAGGTTTGCAAGAGTGGACGCGCGTCGGGTGTACTTGTTGCTTATAATTACTAGTTATGTGCCGCTTTTGGAAAGGAATTTTATTCGCGTTACTAAATAAAGATGTAATCGCGTCGCGGATACGGGAAATTGTTGCTACCATAAATTCCTCGTCGTATTGATTGACACTTTTAGCGTTCTGATTTGGTTGTCGCGAAATATAATCAACCAAGCCCAATCTGGTACCAGGAATATGTTCGATGTTAAAATCAAATGATAACAAACGGTCAATCCATCGTGTTAATCTACTGTTGTAGGATTTATTAGAGCGGTGTGATTTTAAGACTGAAAGAAATGCTTTGTGATCTGTTAAAACTGTGAAAGTTTTCCCAAATAGATAAAATTTAAAATATTCAATGGCCCAAACCACCCCAAGTAACTCGAGTTCATTTACACTATAGCGTTCTTCATTGCTATTAAGAAAACGAGATGCAAAAGCTATTGTTTTCCACCCTTCAAAATCTAATTGTTCAAGCGCAGCGCCTAAGCCTTGGCGGGATGCATCGCATTTGATGCGCGTTTCCAGTGTTGGATTAAAATGAGTATTTTCTGTAGCGTTTGCATTAACAGTTTTGATGTGTTCAAAATGTAATTGATGATTCTCATTCCAAACAAATTTTTCGTTTTTCTTTAATAAAGGTCGAAGAGGGTGGCATATTTTGGCAAGATTAGGTATAAATTTACTTAGATGGTGAACGCTACCTAAGAATGACCGTAATTGTGTCAATGTTTTTGGGGCTTTGATTTCCGCGATTGCCGCTGTTTTAGATTCGATAGGTTTAACACCACTTTGTGAGAATGTAAAGCCAAGCCAATTTATTTGATGTTTTGCGAAGTGGCATTTGCTTAAATTAATTCTAAGGTTATCCGCTTCAAGTTTCTGAAGACATTTGTATACGTATTTGAGGTGCGATTCCTGGGTGCCTTTGCTAACTACAATTATGTCATCCAGAAAACAGTATGTGTTAGTCAGCCCAACCAATGTGTAATCCATAGCCTTTTGAAACTCGGCCGGCATATCCGTAAGGCCATAAAATCCTGTTTTAAAACGATACGTACCTGTTGCTTCGCCGCAAATGATATTAAAATTACAATGACGTGCGGTATCCGGATGCAGCTTTAGTTGGCTATAGGCATATTTTAGATCGATTGTTGAAAAATAGACATTATCTCCCAGATTTGAGTTATTAAAATGTTGTGAAATTGAATCGATGAGACAATCTATATTTGGCATTTGATACTTGTTTTTGTGGATCGCTTTGTTTAATATTTTCGAATCAAGAGCTAATTTTACAGATTTGTCCTTTTTGACCGTAATTACAATGGGAGAAATGAAGTTTTTGTCCGAACATTCTTGTAATTTTTCAATGTGTCCTTGTTCAGAAAGTTTCTTTAGTTCAGCGGATACTTTGTCTAATAAGTTTATAGGAACACGGCGGCCTTTTTGGTGTGATGGGGTATAATGTTTGTGGAATTTTGAACGAACTGTATGTACTTTGGACTTACCAATTCTGGAGATTAGGTCGGGATAATCAATAGCAATCTGTTTTTTGATTGGGCAATATTCTTGATCTACCTGATTGATTGTTACATGATTACTTGATTGATGTATTGAAAGTCCAAGAGCTGGAAACAAATCTCTACCCAATAGAGAACGATGTCCATCTGCCACTACTTGAATTTCGATTGGATTCGCGTACCAATTGCTGCTTTGAATTGAAGTTTGGAGAATGCCCACCGTATGAATAGGTTCATTTGAAAATGTTTTCAATTGTTTAGGATTCGCTTCGCGTATCCACTTCGATTTTGGGTCATGGGAAATGATTGAGTTCGCCAAGGATTCCTTTATTATTGTGCATACGCTGCCCGAATCCACCAAAACATTTGTTGATGTATTGCCGAGAGTTACTGGGAGATTGGTTGCGTCCACCGAAGTTGCGGCTGCTACACAGTTATCTTCATCTGAAGAATAGTTTGACTCCAAATCGGGATCAAAACTGGCTGAAATTTGATTGACGTCTTCAGTTTGATCGTCTTTTTCTACGTTATTGACCCGCGGTTTAGGTTTTGGGTACGAATTGGGATCTTTAGGTTTGCGACAAACCTTTGCGAAGTGGTTTTCAATACCACAGTTATTGCATCTTTCTCCCCGCGCGGGACATTTGTTACGGTGGTCGGAAGTCCAACTAGATCCACAGAAATGACAGGTTGTAGGCTTTTTCCGTGCTGTTGTGTTCATATTGGAAAAAGGGGTAGCATTCGCGATACGCATCCGTTGTACTTGTTTAACAGTTGACTGTGACTCGGTTTTGCTTGCATTCATTTTTAGTTGGTTGAGCGTACCCATCTCGATATTAATTGCTATTGCCAATGCTTTTTCTGGGTCTACTGTTTCTTTAAGGAGTTCCTTTTGAATGTCTTCATTTTGCATATTCGCGATAAAGACGTCCCGGATGATAGTGTCCCCTTTATCTCCTAGATCACAATTTTCCGAAAGTTCTTTGAGATGTCCATAGAACTTCTCAATAGGTTCTTCCTTTTGCTGTTTTCGTGTGAGGAAGAGGTATCTATCGAAGGTTATATTATGGATCCGAATGAAAGTTGTATTTAGAACATCCCAAAGATCCTTCGTTGAGATTGTTACGAGGTTGATGGTTGAATTTTTTGAGTTGAATACGCGCCGCCCTTCCATGCCTAAGGTCAAGTACATCAAAGAAGATGCTTTTCGATCACATAACTTCCACGGTTTGTCGCCACAGAGTACGCCGACTGTAATGACACGTTGACATTGATTTTTCCACGCTGTTTTTGCCTGCTCATTGCGGGTACGTCGGTCTCGCTCTGATTGTGCCGTCGGGTTGTCAACTGCGTCCTCATATGCTGGTTCAGGAGGTAAGAGAACATGTTCTGGGGGGTCCACCAAGAGAAGATCCACGTCAATTCCCTCTCTAGCGAGGATTGCGAGTTTCAATTGTTTTCTCTAAAACTCCCAGCGAATTGGGGGTTCTAGTGTCGCCTTTTCCCAAAAGGGTTGAATTCCAAGTGGGGATTTGCCGCTGTCTTTTGTCGCTGACTGCGCCATGTTATATCTTATCTTACTGAATAGTTTAGGATTCGCGTTGCGAATGCTTTGTCTCAAGAATGTATTAGCAAGTGCAGGGCGAATACACAACTAATTGTGTATTACGAATTCTGATTATTGGAAATGCGGCGCGGATCCACTGCTAAGTTTAACTTAGGATTATGAAGAGCGTTTGCAGAGTAACTTGAATTCAGATTGACTAAATGAAATTATGATTACTAATAATAAACTGGTATGAACAAAATATGAAATAATTTAGTAGACAAACGGGAATATTAATATAGGTGAATAAATAGAAGTCATAACTTTTAGTTATAAAACACATGATATAATTATAGATATAGAGGGTAAATAATTTAGTACACATAAAGGTTTCGATATATATTTAGGTATCCATACGTATCACAGCACCATTCAATCAAGCACAGCCGCATTAAACCGTCAGAGATAACACTAAGACTGTCAAGATAAAATGTTTTAAATATTTAATTTAATGCATTTTTATGCATTTTATGGATTTAAATATTCTTTTACTTTTTAACAATAGATTTTGGTTTAGTTTGTGCAAATGTTGAAAAAGGATTCTGTTCTTGCTTCAATATTAGAGGGCAAAAGTTCCCAGAGAACCCGGCTTTCTTTTTGCCGCGTAGTTTTTCCTCGTTAATTCAACTCGGCTGATCGTTAATGAGCGTTTTCACAAACGCTCCAACAAGAGAGTTTCAGAAAAAAATCTCTAAAGTGTAGAATCCCTTAAACCAGATGCATATCTAGAGATATTCATTTAAATACCCCGGACGAGGTAAGCGATCCAAGCCAGCAAACATTAGACCGATTTGAGTCGCGCACGCGGGATGGACCGCGACCGCTCCAGAGTCTGGCAGCACTATCTAAGGTCTAGATATTCTGATCAGGACCCATAGAGAGTTTGCAATGTCTGATCTGGGCACTTCCTACGGTCTGAACAGTCTGATCAGCGCCCCACCCATAGGCTGGATAGTCTGATCATAGCGTGGTCTAGGATATGGATAGTTTTGTGGTATGATCTGGATATCCTGAACAGAACCCTTTTCAGAATCTGTTCGGTCTGATCAAAAACCTTTTGCAGAATCTGGAAAGCCTGTTCGGATCAAACTGAAAAAAAAACGGTATTTCCGCGAAAAAACAGAATAGATAATTAGCCCACGATGGGACTGTTTTTTGAAGAGCACTTCTCAATTTTAATCGATCAACAATAAAGTCCACATTATAGACTAAGTTTTGGCAATTGCTGTTGAGCTAAAAAAAATTTTTTTGTTTGGAAATAATTTTTTTACTGAAGAACTCAAAAACCATATATATATATATATATATATATATATATATATATATATATATATATATATATATATATATAATGACTTCTTTTTTGGGAGAATAATGTCTTACACCAACGATCACTGCTACTTCAACCTCTAAAAGTGTTAGTCGAAGTACCCCCAGTGCGCAAGCAACTAAAGTGTGTCTGTGGGTCTGGCAACTCCACTGCGCCATGAAGATCAGTCTCGTTCCCCAAATACCACTTTAGAGGACCGATGAAGCCTCCCATTATTAACACTACAAGACAAGACAAACAAAATAGCCAAATAACAACAACAACAAACATTATTTATGTCCAAGTTGCAATTTCTTTGTTTTTGAAAAAATATAAAATACTTGATGATAAAATCAAAAAAGCGTCAAGTAAAAAATGAGATGAGCGCTTAATTCGATCCGGCCGTTAACAAGTAGACAAAAAAGAACAGAAACTGCAAATAAATACAGTTATTTTAATATACAATTACACAAATAATTTCAAACAATAACAACATTAGATATCAACTGAGACATTGCAATAGAGTTATAATTATTTATGCCTCCATTTGAAGACATTAAGATCTTTTTTATCTAGAATATGCCGTACGTTTAGAGAAACAAACGACAAACACAAAAACAAAATTTCAAAGAAGGATAATGGTGTCGAACACATAAAATCCATACTCTGTTCCGTAAGAAAAAGACAAAAAACAATTGAGTCTTTTTTGGTCACCGGTAGCGCGATATTTTACCTACCAGTCTAATTAACAATTGGACAAAAAACGACAGCACTGACAAAGTAAAAAAAATAAAAATATACCTTTTTTGAAATCAACTATTTTGGAGCAGTGAAAACTTTACGTTATCGAGGAAAACGTTGAATAGAACAGTTTAATTCCTAAAACAAAACTTTTCAAAATTGACTTCAACCAGAATATGTCATACGTCTCAATAAAGAACGACAAATAAAGACAAAGCGAAGACTTGTGCTGAAACGGTGTCAAAGTTGTTATAATCAAAAACTATTTACCTAACAAATCTATATGTTCAATGTGCTTCCTTCTTCATACACTCCAATAAAGTGATATCTAACTTGTCAGTAATGTGACAAGACAAGGAAAAATCTGAAAGATGGCGAAATGTACAAAAATTTAAAATGATTATTTGAAACATATAAAGTTCACACTTAAAAACCATTAATAAAAACGTAAATTTGAAAGAAAAAGAATCCATCAATTAGATAATGCGATATGTCCATGCCAACTTGAAGCTAAAAATTGAAAAAAACTACGGATAAGTAGCAAAACTTGATAATCCATTGTTTATTTTGAAATCAGGTATCTTTAAAATCGAAAGGTTTCTATTAAACAGATTTAGATACAATCTGAATGACAACTCCTCTGAATGACAATTCGACTTTTAATTAGTAAGACCTGCTTTGATTTGTTCTCTCATATAATAAACATAAAAAAGCAGAAACGCAAAAATGATCTTTATATAATAGACTTTGACTGATTAAAATCCGAATTAGTTTAGGTCTGAGAAAAACAACGATCAGGCCAAAACTAGCCTTTCAATTGCTGTCCGTCGGTTGAAAGCTTAATTTTCTTCCAAACTTCTGGGTGTGGATCACTTCAATGGCGAAAATTGAAATTAAATGATGCAATTTGGATATTAATCCAGTTAAATTAGAAAAAAACCAGCAATTTTTATTTCATGGGCTTTCTCAAAGGAAAAACAATTATACCAAGCCATTGTTGGAGTCAGTAAATATCGTGACAGCAGTTTCTATTTGTGCTAATCCGGAAAAACTCAATAAAAAGGATTAAAGAAGCTCATTTTGTTGCACTTTTAATGAAAAGATCCCAATTTTGAAAAATTCAGCGTCTGTTTTAGCCAAAAAATTGCATCCAACAATTTAGCAACATTATTCCACATTAGAAGTAAACCATAAAAACTATCGTTAGAGATCTGAAAAAATATTTTTGGCAAATTTAGCAACAAAAGTTTTTTAAATTTAAGTAAATACTGAATGAAAACAACAAATTTTTGTCAAATGTTCAGACAATTTTGCACCTCAATAGCTCTGTGGAAAAGTGAAATACCAAAAAATCAGTTTAATTTAATAGTCTGCGCGGGACAGTTTTTTTATTGATAACACCCCAAAACAGTTTTCGATAAATATATCGATCGGCCAAGACTGACTGAACAAAATGAAAAGCCCGGAGTATAAGTTCTTCCTCACTAAAATTGGTCGGAACCAATTTTTTTTAACAAAAACTATGCTCCTGGAGATTGAGGGGATGAGACACAACTTAAACTTTTGTTTTTAAAACAAGTTTGAGTTATGGATTGCATTGACCCACCGTCTTTTTTTAAAGATCTTGTCACAAAATGAGATAAAAAATGTGGTTTAGCGGTGTTCAATTTGTTCACTCTTTTTGCTGCAGAGTAGGTAAACGAGTTTTTTTCTTAATAATTGTGTTTGGTTCCTATGCAGCAATTTGACATTGCTTTTCATTGTTTTTCATTTTTTCATTGAAAAGATCTTCTAAATGGTTTTGTTTAATCAAATCATGGTCCAATATAGATCTATTTTTCTGTTTAGTAAAAAAAGTAGGACAAGCCATAAAACATTTCAAGGGAAGTTCCCTTGAAATGTTTTATGGCTTGTCATACTGTTTTTTGTAAGTTGTTTTTAAAATTTTTTTGATGAATTTGAGCTTTGGAAACTGGATAAGGCAGGAAGACTCTGCGGGCATTAAGTTGCACTAGAGGACCTCAGCTGACAATACTAGTTTTTTGAGATGTACTGAATTTGCTGGAAGGCCCTTATTGAAAGGTGAAAAAGTCAGTTTTCATTGCTCATACGTCCTGAATGTAGAAATTTTCCTTGTTTTTGTCAGTTCTTATTATCTTTAAAAAAAGAATTGGTAAATGTCGGATAAACTTTTTTATATTCACTTTTATAAAAACGATATTCAAAATGTCTTTTTACTCTAGTGCATTTGGTTTTTTTAAAATCATTATAGCAACTTTAACACCTGAGTAAAGTTTTTTTGCTACTTTCTTAAGTTTTTTTAGTTGTTCCAAATTTTTGTTGACGTTTATAGGCCAAGAAACGTCTTCGGGCTCAAAAGTTTTTTGGTTAAAGGACTATAATTGGGTTCAAAGCTTGATTTTAATATCTCAGAAATTTGTTTAAGAATCTTGATATCAATAATTTCTGAATCTTTAGTTGATTTTTGCTAATTTTTTAAGTGTTTTGATATCTACGTTGTGAAGAATGAAAAATAATTGTAAGGCTTAATTTCATGTCAATGGATAGCTGTTGAAGACCCGGCTATTTTTTGAGCTGCTATTCTTTTCAATAATTTCGTTAGAGTTTATGTCTTTGGTCATGAACTGATTTTCGCCTGACAAAAGGTACTTTGAACCTCTTTTCCAAAATTTTTGGCGCCTTTTGTAGTTTTGGTTTAGTTTCCTGGGTTTGGATAAGTCTCTGCGGTCTGTTTTGTTCACTCATAACCCAAAATGTTTTGTAGCCTACATGTGTGCCAGGTTTTGCCAGTTTTGACGAAAATAGCGTCTTTGAACGTATTAATCAGATTCAAGTTTTGGTGTTGAATTTTTTGTTTTTTCAACTACAATTTCTCAGCGTGTTTTTTTTAGTGAGACTGCAAGTTAATCAGTAGTCTAACCTGCTGCCGGCTTCTCGGCAAAACTTTATTTCAGGAACACCCTCATAGAATAGGCAATTAATCTTTGACGTCTTTGGAGTTAAACAAGATTGCTGTGTTAGCAGCTTTCACGTCTATCCATCCGGAACAATAAAGTAAAGTGGACAAAAAAAGCCGTTTTTGTGCTATTTTTGATTGAAAAAAGGCTGAATTTGGAAAACATTGGACATTTTGGATTGCATTGGCTGGCCGTTTTATTTTCAAGATCTGTTAACATATTTTTGTGATTTTTTGCGTAAAACTTAAGTTTGGATAAGCCGAAAAGGAAATGGAGCAAAAAAACGAGTGGTTTAGCGGAATGCAATTTTTGCTCTCGCTCATTTTGAAGCAGAGTGAGAAAACTGTGCTGAACACAAAATTGCTTTCTGGCTAATTGTTTTTTGTTCACATACAGCAATTCTTTTTATAATTTTTTTGATTTGTTTGTTTTTTAAATGATTTATTCAATCAATTCTTAGTTCACTTTAGGTCTCGTTTTCTATTTATCAATAAAATTTCTTCGAATTGTTTTAAGAATTGTCTTGTCGTGTTTTTGAACAGGTAAGCCTCTGCCTACGTTAAGATGCACTAGAGGACCTCAGCTGGCATTAGTAGCCTTTTAAGATATCAAAAGTACTGAAACTGAATTAAAGATAAAAAGGTCATTTTTTTGTTTTTGAGCACTGAAAGAAGCAGTTTTACATTCCTTGGGTCAGTTCTGACTATTTTATGACAAAAAAGGTTATATTAGAGTTGGTTAAATATTTTGCCTATAAGATAAACAAGTTTTTTTTTCTAACGTATTTGATTTCTTTTCGATGTTTATACCAACTTAAACACCAGAGTCAAAACAGTTTTTGCCTTTTTTTTCAAAATTTCACAAATTGTTTCAATCGTTTTTCACTAAAGTTTGGCCAACGGATTGACTTTCGTATCTCAGAAATCAAACTGAAAATCTGGACATCATTTTTTTCGAAATTTTTAAACAGTTTTTATTTTATCAACTTTTAATGAATATGAAACAAAGTTTCAGCCTAATTTTGTGTCAATAAAAAGCATTCCATGACCCAGTTTCCACAACTTTTAAAATTTTTGCGCAGTTTCTATTTCATGTGGTTTTTCAATTTCATGTGGCAACAAAACTTTTTTAGAGCTTTGGCCATGAATGTTGGTCTCACGGAAGCTGTTTTGGATTTATTTTCTATGATTTTTAGCGCCTTTTGACAGTTTTGATATAGTTCTCAGGGTTTAGTTCCGCTTCTCTTCTCTGTTTAGCTGTCATATGACCCAATATTTCTATTGTAGCCAACAGGTCTGCCATATTCTAATTTTCACAAAACATTGCCGGTTTTGAAGAAATTAGCATCTTTTTTCGTAAAAAGAGCATTAATCAATTTTAATTAATCAAACGCTCTAAAAACTAGGTTTTTCATCGGCAAGTTTTTAGTGCGTTTTCGAGTGAGAACTGTCGGTTTTTGTAATCTATCTTGCTGCTGGATACTCAAATCATTTTTGACAACTCACAAAATGTTCATGTTGGCAGTTTTTGAATCTTTAGGAGACCTTGTTTAGAATTTTTTTAAATTTTTTGTTTTGCAAAATTAGTTGGTGTGTTTAGTGAAAAAACTCACTGCTCAGGAGACAAATGTTAATCTTATTAGTCGTTCCAGTTCATTGCATCTTTTTCTCTATTTTGAGAATTGCACAAAAGTTGAATGGTGAGAAGCACAATTTTTGTAGTTTTTCTGGTGGGCCTATTGCTTAGTCGCAGTTGGCTGTCCATTCTGGTATGCCTAATTTTAAAGCTAACATTTCTCTTTCATAAAATACAGTTTGATTTAGAAAAAATTTATCGATTTCGTGAATCTTGCTTTTATCTATAGTCATTTTGTCCATTTTTCTGCCATAAGAAATGCTTAAAACTTTTTAGCAACTTTAAAAGGTTTATTGTTTGTTGCGGTACAGGAATTTGATCCGTAGCTATGTGATTTTTTGTTTTTTAGTCCACCGACTTTCAAAAATGTTCTGATTTTTGCTTCTTTTTAACCTCAATTCAGCTTCGCCTGTTCTTAATACCCACAAGCTTGTTTTTATCGGTTCCTCAACCTAGTGATGTTTTGAGTAAACAGTTTTGTCACGTGTTTTTGTAAATGATTTTCAAAAACTATCTCTCTTTAAAAAATTTTTAGCGCTAAATTACTTGTTCAATTTTGTGCATTTAGGTTTATGATTTTTTTGACTGTTGTGAGGTTGATTTCGCTTTAAAAGTTCTAATTGTCAGATCATCATTTTATTAAATTCTTTGGATTGTTGTTCAAGACTTGTCCGGCTATGTTTTTGTATTTCGTCTTCAAGATTTTCTTACGACAATGTGACGTGACAACCTCTTCATACATATCTGCTTATTTTTCAATCGTTCAAGCAATTTTAGCCAAATTATGAAATTTTATCAATTTTTAGTGAAAATGAAACAAAGGTTCAGCCTAATTTTGTGTCAATAAAAAACATTCCATGACCCAGTTTCCACAACTTTTAAAATTTTTGCGCTGTTTCCATTTCATGTAGTTTTTCAATTTCAGGTGGCAACAAAACTTTTTTAGAGCTTTGGCCATGAATGTTGGTCATTGATAGATTTTAGCCTCACGGAAGCTGTTTTGGATTTATTTTCTATGATTTTTAGCGCCTTTTGACAGTTTTGATATAGTTCTCAGGGTTTAGATCAACTTCTCTTCTCTGTTTAGCTGTCATATGACCCAATATTTCTATTGTAGCCAACAGGTCTGCCATATTCTAATTTTCACAAAACATTGCCGGTTTTGAAGAAATTAGCATCTTTTTTCGTAAAAAGATCATTAATCAATTTTAATTAATCAAACGCTCTAAAAACTAGGTTTTTCATCAGCAAGTTTTTAGTGCGTTTTCGAGTGAAAACTGTCGGTTTTTGTAATCTATCTTGCTGCTGGATACTCAAATCATTTTTGACAACTCACAAAATGTTCATATTGGCAGTTTTTAGATCTTTAGGAGACCTTGTTTAGAATTTTTTTTAAATTTTTTGTTTTGCAAAATTAGTTGGTGTGTTTAGTGAAAAAACTCACTGCTCAGAAGACAAATGTTAATCTTATTAGTCGTTCCAGTTCATAGCATCTTTTTCTACATTTTGACAATTGCACAAAAATTGAATGGTGAGAACCACAGTTTTTGTAGTTTTTCTGGTGGGCCTATTGCTTAGTCGCAGTTGGCTGTCCATTTTGGTGTGCCTAATTTTAAAGCTAACATTTCTCTTTCATAAAATACAGTTTGATTTAGAAAAATTTTATCGATTTCGTGAATCTTGCTTTTATCTATTGTCATTTTGTCCATTTTTCTGCCATAAGAAGAGCTAAAAATTTTTTAGCAACTTTAAAAGGTTTATTGTTTGTTGCGGCACAGGAATTCGATCTGTAACTATACGATTTTTTGTTTTTGATGCCACCGATTTTCAAAACTGTTCTGATTTTCGCTTTTTTAACCTCACTTCTGCTTCGCCTGTTCTTAACACCCAAAAGCTTGGTGAAGTCATTTCTCATTCTTAGTGGAGCAAGCTTCTTTGTTCATTCGCGTGATTCAGTTTTTGATACTCTCAAAAATGACTTCCTAACTCTTGAAGTGATGTTTTTTACTCTAATTCAAAGCGATTAGGTCAAGTGAATGCGTTTCACTCTAACTGAATGTTATTTGAGAGCACCTAATAGAGTCAGCAATAATATATTCAGATTCGCAATGTAAAAATAACATTTCAGCTTTTAACAAGAGTTTTTTTGCCTGTTTTTGTCATTATCTTTCGAGTCTGCAGAACAACGAAGCTATTGAGGCCATTTTGCGGCAACCTTCAAGCAAGTTTCTGCGTATTTTTGAAGTAATTTAGCACAAAATTTGGAGTAATTTTAGTACAAATTACTCTGAATCTTTACTTACGTGACTTTGCTTGCACTGGAGTAAAAACACATTCCATGCAATTGTGATCTCAAAATAACAATAAACTTGTGACCTTCAATGGAACGAGGCAAATTTAAAATTTGAATAAACTTAATTTTTGTTCCAACCCCTCTCTAAGGGGGGAGGAACTATATACTCAAATGGGTTTTTTTCTTCAGACAATTTTGGCCGATTGATATAATAATCGTAGAGAGTTGTGATTAGCATCATTAGAAAGCCCGTCCAGCTTAGAATATGGAATTAAAAAGATTTTTCCAATTTTTACTTTTTACAGGGAGTTATCGAGGTTGAATATTAGACGTAATTCAGCTGTTTTTTTCACATTTCTGCCCAAGTTTTTGTCAATTTTGACCAAAGTTTCGTCAATATTGCTAATTAATGTCAAAATTGCTGTGAAGTTTCATTTATTTTATCTCTTAAGATAGAGGAGGGTTGCTGAATTATTAGATCCGAGTTTTTTTACTAGAATTTGTGCTAATTTTTTCAAATTGCACACTTTTTTCGTGGAAAAATGGCTTTTTTTGGCGCACTTGCTTTTTTTTGGCCGGAATTAGACACCTTTAAACTGCGGCCATATTCTTCTTAATTTCAAAAAAAATTATTCTTGCTGCTGGCTTTTTGAGTCTTCTGGAATTATAATTCTGCCAATGTTTTCCAAATTTTAAGTCGATATTTATACAAAATGCTTGATTTATTTTTGACACACTAAAAGGTTGCACAGAATTGATCTATTTCGCATGTATTTCACACAATAAGTGTTTTGTTAGACGTTCAGTAATATCAGGGCTGATCTTGATCTCACCATGAATCCTTATGATAAAGAATTTTTAGATTATAGTGTGACTTTTTTTCAAAAACCTCCGTTATATAAATTTTTTAGAGTTAATTACGGAGAAGAATTTCAAATCAGGGCTCAATTAATGACAGATACTGCTTTCAATAAAAAAGAGCCCCACGAGATTATATTATGGTATCTGATTTAAGCTGGCAAAATTTTTGGGTTCGCAAAATTTTGTGGACTCTTGATTTTGCCTAAGTTTGACTCTTTTGTGGACTCTTTATTTCAGTCTATAGCTGTTTGTTTTAACGACTATCAAATTAAATTTGAAAAAAAGAGTTTTTTTTCATCTGTCTGTTTTTTGCTTTTATTTTCGTCACCGTGTAATTCAATCTCACCCCTTAGAAGTCTCAATTACCTTTGATTCAAATTTGATCGTCGCTTGGTTATGCGTTGTGAGTGGTTGCTTCGACCATTTAATTTCATTAAAATATTTCGAGATTTCTATACTGTTCAATTTTTGGGTTTCATTTTTTGTCACGTCTAAGTAGTCTTTTTAAAAGGAAGATTCATTGACGTCAAGTTGAAGAAAAAAAGATTATCTGAAGTTTTTTACAGGTAACATCTTTAATAACTATAGTGCCTTGAACAGAGTCATGTTGTAAAATTGTTTGAGATTTTGCCTTCTTTGTGAATTTGTTTTTTGTGGGCTCGTGACTTAGTCTCATTATTAACAGGTCCAAATGGCTTCCTGAGACGTTGAAACTTAATTCGTAGAATTTTGTTGCAATCGTAAGTCCGTTTTGATACGAGAAAATCTGTTTTCAAAAATAAATTTGGGTTTTTGAACTTCGCCTTTTTAAACAGTTTTTCGGTTGATTTGTAGCTCGGTCTCTGTAAACAAAGGTCACAGCCCGTTTCCAGTGAGTTATAATTTATAACAGTTTTAGCTTCAAACTATTGATTCTCGGCATTGTTACAACTGTTACTACGAGATTTCATAAAATGTTAGATTTTTTTATGTTTGTACATTTC
The DNA here is from genome assembly GCF_964194025.1 of Convolutriloba macropyga. NCBI lineage: Eukaryota > Metazoa > Xenacoelomorpha > Acoela > Convolutidae > Convolutriloba > Convolutriloba macropyga. The sequence continues at coordinate 72,941,488 of NC_134468.1, read as the reverse complement.
AAAGGGTTTTGGGTTTCTTTTTAAGTTATAACAATAACCGTTGTTGGCATTGGCTTTGAAATGGTTTGATTATTGGCCCCTGAAAGTACAATCTGGTCTATGATTACGAGTCTACAAGTCCTCTTTAAAAATTTCGTCAGTAGAAGATCCTCAATTAAAATGCAGCTAAAGAAACAGGATAGGGCTTATGACTATGCCCTTTGAACGTTACCCTCAGCTTCACAATGTAAAGATGACGTTATTTTTAATGTGTTAGCCTGTTTCAATAATTTGCTTGGGCGTCACGCTCCATCTCAAAATTGTTTCAGTGTCTCCTGTTGGCAAAACAGTGTTACCTTTTTACAAAACGCTTCTGGACAAATATAAGAAAAGCGGACCATACTACGTATCAGAGCTGGAGTTAATTCACGATGGAATTGACAAAACAGACAATGGAAGCTGCATGACCTTCGAGAAAGCTTTCCGGATTAATGTCAGAATTCTCTTCTACTTCATGGAACCAGTGCTTGTGTCACACTTTTTCATTCTCTCTTCCATCCCTCTGAAAGGTAATTGTGAGCGCACTCTAAGATTCCCACGTATTATCACACGATTTTTCACGCAACAAAAGAAACACATTCATAGCTGATGTGACATGGAACTCAAAATAATCACTTAAAATACTTAAAATAATCACACAAAAACTGTGAATAATTTTTTTGGGACTGAGACTGTGCCATCAGTGTCATACAAAATTTAACAATTTCTCATCTAAATGAGTTTATTCTCATACGTCTTTTTGCTTAAAAGTTGAGTGACAATATACGAGAAGAATTTTAATTCAGTTCACCTGGTACGGGTCGTTTTCAAATACCAAATGTAAACCAAATTTTTCTGTTACCGAATTTTCTGGTAGTGAGTTTTCCAGTACCTAATTCTGGTACCAAATTTTCTAGCACCGAAGTAATATTGTACACGTACAAATTAAATATCTGTTACTCTGTAGAGAAAAATTCACGCGAATGAGTCAAACAATTGTGTGAGTCATTAATTTTTTGGTGGAGTCAGACAAAAGAACCTAAGAATAACGCGCAAAACTATAAGATTAATTCTTAAGTAATTAATTTAAAAAATTGATCATAATACTCAAAGAATTTTTAATGAATGGTTCACCAGATAGTGGCTAATTACGGTATTCATCAATAGACAACTGAAAATTAAAATTACTAGCTAGTTGTATTTTAAATGATGATGAAAATAGTTTGCAAAGAGTCAACTCGAACCTAACTCTATGGCAAATTTCAGCACTGAGTCAGAGTCTAATTCAGTTTAGATTTTGCACTGAATTTGTCAGATTCAGAGCTAGTTCAGTGTTTCATTTTGAGCGATCTTCTAATTCAGAAGAATACTATAAATTTTCTCTGAGTTTTGCTCTGATTCAGAGAAATTCAGAAATCACTTCACAGTTGGTTCTGAAGTCCTTCGGAATCAGTACTGAAACTTGAAATTTCTCTGAAATTCTGCTGAACCAGTACTGATTCTCACTGAGTTTTATGCACGGGAATGTCAATTTGTTTCACTATAGCAGAATTTGTCAGTAAAATTGTGAGCCCTGCGTGTTTAGCCGGATAAAACAGTTGACCTATTGCTCTGAAACCTGTAAAAACTGATAAAATAAACTAATCAGAAGTTTTTTTGTGTGTCTCCAGTGATGAGGAGAAAATCTGGTTTTCATTCTGATCCAAAGGTAATTCCAAAATGCTTTCTAAAATTTCTTCTGGTTCAGCGATATTCAGATAATCGTGACACTGGATTTTACTCTGATTCAGTGTGGTTTCAGATTCGAATCATTGCAGTAACTATTCTGAAAACTTTATGAATCAGTACTGAAAGTTGATGTTGCTCTGAAAATGTTCTGAATCAGTTCTAGTTCTGGTTGAATGTTATGTACGGATTTTTTTTTCACCATATGTGAGCCAGTTCTATTGTCTTCGTACAAGTTGATCACGGATGAAACCCTTACATGGAATAATCAGCAACTAGAGAATTATTTGGTTTCCTTGCTTAATACATATGACTTGAGACTTTTCTTGGCTAAAAGAACCGAACCAGTGCATAAGCCTCGTAGAACAAAGTGAAGTTCAGATATCAATTAGCTCACCTTTCATTCCTTTTTTGGAATAAACCAGACGCAACCTCAAGTCGAGCAACTTTATCTCGAAAGAAGCATCCTAAGATCAAATTGCCATCATCATCATGAGAATAATTTGTATTTATCGGACTATGATTTTTTCAGAAGACAGCTTGAACGCTCTCGAAGTAACAGCATGTACACAAAACAATGTATGCCATCAGTGTCTGGCCATTTCATACCAAATGAAAGCTGGGCACTGGACAATTTTTCAATGCTCAGAAATGACCGAACTGTCTGCTTATATGGAACTGAGAAGATCTGCCAGCAATAAGACGGACAACTTATACTCAACCTGTGAGGTGGTCATAATTGGAAGTTAGTTTTCAAAATAGACTACAGTGAAGTTTATATTTTTTGAGTGACCCTCACACGATTGATACAAGCAATTGCTTTTCAGTATTAGGAGAAACATCGGGCAAGTAGACTTTTTCAAGTTTCTCATGACAACAGGGTTTGAAATTGTGGTTTTATTGCATGGCGCAATAAATGTGCGGAAGAGTTGATACAAAATTATTGAAAAAACAAGGAATGCTTGAATGCCTTTGTTCAATCTCTGTGACCCAATCTTTTTCTGAAAAGAATCAAAATTGTATAAATTGTAACTTTTGATTTCTTAAAGTTTTTCTTACAATTTTTGTCAAAAGGTTGATAACGTTGCGTTTTCTCACGTCTTTAAATTTTATTTTTTTTTAAACTTTTTTAATAGCCGCACAGCGATAGCTGGGGCTATTATTGGCCTTTTCTTGGTTTTTACAATTCAAAGAATTTTTACAATTCAAAGAATTTGAATTGTATTGGGGCGCTGTCTTTTTTTTTAAGATCTGTTCACACATTTTCATGATTTTTGAAGTCAAATTGGAGTAGTGATTTTGGTCACGCCGAAACAGGAAATGGAGCGAAAAAGCAAGTGGTTTTGCGGGGTGAAATTTTTTCGCTCTAAATTTAAAGTAGAGTGAGAAAACGGTGTTTGAACAAAAATTCGCTTTCTCGCTAGTGGTTTTTTGTTCACATGCGGCAATTTCAATTTGATTTTTACTGTTTTTTCGATTTTTTGGATCGGATTTTTTTCTAAATGGTTTTTCCAATCCATTCATAGTCCGTTCTAGGTCTAGTTTTCTGTTTAGTCAATGAAAATTCTTTGAATTGTACGTCAGGACTTGTCCTGCTATGTTTTTTATTTCGTCGTCATGATTTTTGTTACGACCATATGACGTCACAGCCGCTTTTTGTTCATTCGTTCATGCAATTTCAACTGAATTGCATGTGTGACGTCATTTTTAACTCTTATTGGAGTCAGTTTTTTTGTTCATGCGCTTGATTATATTTTTGGTCACACTTGACTTACCTCACTCTCAAAAATAGCTTCCTCACTTTGAAATTGACTTTTATTTACTTTAATTCAAAGAGATAATGTCAAATGGGTGTGTCACTCTAAATGAGGGTTATTTGAGATCAGCTATTAGAGGCAGCAATAACTTATACAGATTTTAATCAAAATATAACAGATCAGCCTTCAATGAAAAGACGAATTTTTTTGGTCTGTCTTTTTTACTGTTTTTTTACTGCCGATCTACGAATCTATTGCGGCTATATTCTGGCAATCTGCCAGCTATGTTCTTTTTTTTAAAGTTACAGTGATCATCCCTTTTCAATTTTGGTTTTATATATTCTACAAATTCTAAACATAAATATTGTAGCTAAAAAAGACCTAAAAAAACGGTTTTGGAAAAAACCCTCACGGAAAAATTTTTCACTTAATTTTAGATAAGAATTAAACCCCCACGGAAATAAACCCCCACTTCACTAATAACGAGCAGAGCGTTTAGCGCGGTTGGACATGCCTCACGTGCCACGGCCATGCGTTAGCGGCCCGTGGGACTTGATATGAAACTATCACAACAGAACACATTATAACAAAAAAAATATCAAAATTTAAAATGGGGGTTTATTTCCGTGGGGGTTTGTTTCCTATCTAAAATTAAGTGTTTTTTATAGCTGCGAATCTGTAAGTTGAGCGTAGCTATATTGCGGTGCTCTTGGTTTTTACGACTCGAAGAGGAGTATTGGTTTTCTTAAGGTTTTTTTTTTACCGGAAGTACTATTCGTTCAGACGATGTTTTGACCTAAAAGTGAAAGCGAGTAAAATTGCAGTGTGAACTAATTTTATCTGAGCGAGAGAAGTTTTTTGATCATGCGCTGCGTTTAGTGAATGACTTTTTGACATTGAAAAGTAGTTTTTGACTGAATGGCACATATAGATAACCGTTTTTAGCCGTTTTTTCGTCTAAGTGGCCGTTTTTTTGCTTGCAATTTGGTTTTTTGTAGAAATAATTTTTAATCGATGCTATGTTGATATGTAAACCCCGGAAATTGATAGCACAGTATTTTGCATAGCCTGAAAATGCGTTTCAAATGCGAAATTGGCACATATTTCTTGATTTTTTAGTTAATTTTTGACTTTTTTTCTATTAATTTCTTCGTTTTTGGATCTTTTAGCTGTTTTTTGTCAAAAAACACTTAATATGGAAACTTCCCTTTGATAATTCATATACTCAATGCCTGTTTCTACCTCGATGTAATTTTGTTTCATAAAATTGTACATTTGCTAATCCGATTTTCGTAGTTTTTTGCCAATTTTTTTCAGTTTTTTGTCTGTATTTTGCTTTTAATCACTAGAAATAGTATTTTGGGGAACATGAGGGAATTTAATTTTGTTTCAATAAAAATTCAATCATTTTCTGGTGTTAAGTTTTTGAAAAAACAGATAAATTTTTTTCATAAATGCAGTCTCAAATATTTTTTGACCACTTTTTTGCAAAATGTTTCATTGTTTCGTATGTCTGAATTCTGTTTTTCCTTGTTTTATTCTGTTCAGCAAGTTGGATTTTTGTCTCGAATGACTCGTTGTCTTTTCTATGTCTCGAATGCTGATCAATGAAATGTACTCGTTTTTCTTGATTTTTTTAAATTTGATTTTTAACTTTCAAAAATCAAGAATTGTTCTTTTTGTTACGGTGTTCCTAACATTGTGTCCTTATTCTTCACATTCTCGTTTGTATCATTCTAGTTTTGTTCTGGCAGCTACTTTTAATTTTCGGTATATTGTTTTTTTCAGTTGTTAAAAATGAATGATTTCAACTTTTTCTTAGATCTTGGTTTCTTCGGTTTGCAATTGATTTAATTCAAAATGAGGCAGTACTGGGAGTTTGCTAGAAAGTCTTTTCAAACATTTTGACTTAATACTATTCATTGCAATTTTCTTCCGGGCTTGGTATTGTTTTTAGACGATTGTTTGTCTTTGAATATTATTCTGTTGCTTTTGTTTTTCTATGATTAATTTAATTTTTGAGTTAGTATGAAATCATGTTGTCTAGCATATATACAACAAAGAAGAATCATGTATTATTTTTGTCTTAATTGCCGTGATTAGAAATCTAATTGTATTGGTTCTCTGATTCTTAAGTTTGAGCACTCTTTTTTGAATAATTTTGACTTTCCTGTCTTTTTTGAAAAGTTTTTATCTGCCGTTTGCTTTCGCGATCTTTTTGAGATTAGAATCATTAATTATCTGAGGGCAATTGATTGCCCTGTCAGCTTTGTCAGGCTATCAGTTTTTTGACCATCTTAAAAATTTCAGACTTTTTTAACGTTACCAAACGTTTGCAATAATAAAATTTTGCTGCATTTTCTTTCTCTTGGTGACAGTGGTTTAAATTTCGCCAATTTTTAGATCAGACCCGAGGAGGTAATGAGTTAATGGTTTAATACAAAAGGTAATGGCTTCAGCTTTTTGTGAAGTTTTGGTGCCTCGAGTCGCTTCCGGAATTCTTCCGGCTATGTTTTTTTTTTCGTCGTCTGACGCTCTTTTTTCGTTTTACATTTGTTCACACAGCAAAGCTGAAAAAGTCAAATTTTCTGAATGACTTCTTCCTCTCACTAACGGCATTTGCGCGCGTGACGTCATTTCTCTAACACTTAAGCGAAACTTATTAGGTTTTTTGCGTGATTAGATTTTGATCATACGTGACTTACCTCACTCAATAAAATGACTTTTGCATTTTAAAACTTAAGTTTAATTTGAATTTGTTTAAGGTCAAATGAATTCATATGTGCAGTAAAACTCCCTAATAAGAGGCTTCTGTGGAATGAATTTTAACAAGCTTTATTAATTTATCGCTGAATGTTTTTTAGTCTATTTTTTTTGAGCGGCGTCGATTTGTTGTTTCAATTTAGATCTGTATCTGTTTCTATCTCTATTATATGGCACGCAGGTCTATTCTTTCGCAGCTATACCGGCAATCTGCCGGCTATGTTTTTCAGTGGGGGTTTATTTCCGAGAACCCTAAAGAACTGAATTGTGAACAATAAATTTATAGTTTAATTAATTTATTGGCTGTGATGATGTGATACTTACGCTAGGACACCTCAATTTCTACTGATTAAATAATAAAAAATGTAGATTCTAACACGGATTCTTTGTTTTTGAAATCGTCAGGGGTATCAATTCCTTCTCTGCGCAAAAGCTATTGATGGGCCAAATTTGCGAAATTCCCAGAAGTTTCATATCTCTTTTTTTATAAAAGTATGGGACCTACACTCTAAAAAATGTCTAGGTAAATTTACCTGCAACGTTTGCAGGTAAATAAAATTGCAGGTAAAATTACCTGTAAAATTACCTGCAAAAAATTGATGCGTGCAATTTACCTAGAATACGTTACCTAGAATTTACCTGCAAACTCAAACAACATAACTATATTAAGTATGAAGCTCTAATTGAAAAAAAAACATCTTAAAAAATCTTATTGAAGTTTACATAATATTCCTCAATGGAAGATTAGAAGGAAACAAAGTCAGTCCGAGCAGAAAACTAGAAAAATTCAGCAAAAACTAATATGCCCTATATCATCTTTAATCCTTGCCGTCGGTAACTAGTTTTTGGCGTGCTCCTCTTGAACTTTCATTTTGTGTTTACATGGCTAAAACTGACTGTTCAGATAATAAGGGGCGGGAAAGTATTGTTTGAAATTGTGACCATATATCCATTATTTTCCTCTGTATTTTCTCTTGCGGTTCCAAAAAAGACCATTTTGCGATCTTCAAAAAGCTATCCATCGACCCAAAAACATCTCTGTCATAATTGACAACAATGTTAGTAGCTATCGGTAGCCTATCAGACTAAGTGAAGGACCCTCAGATATTGTCCAACGACCACACAACCAAACTTTATATGTTCAATGTCGAGAATCGTTATTCAAAGCAATCTGATTCGCGAAACGCAAAAATAAATGTTTATAAGCACAAAATTAAAAAATAAAACATTCTAAGGAGAAAAATGAGACAGTTTTGGTTCATGAAACCAGTTTTGAGATGAATAGAATGTATTCGCTTAGCAAAACTTTTTCGAAGCAGAAAATTGGTTTTTGGGGTAATTTGGATCATTCAGGTAAAAGTCTAATATCTAATGCGTTAAATAGGGATAACTTGCCTGGTAAACGAAACTAATAATGTGTTTGTGACTCTCGTTGTTTGAACTTGAGATTTGAAAAGGTGTCAAACCACAAAAAACGTTGAAAAATGAAGTCAGTCTGATTGAAATCTACGAACAGTTTTAAATATATTCTATAAAGAGAAGTGCGCATGGTTGCCAGTGGAAGTTGATTTTGGTGATCATCTCATAAACTTGACACTGTACTTCTTCAGCAAAGAAATTATTATAGCCAAAAAAGTGGAAGGAAAATGATGTAGAAAATTCTGACCACATATCCATTATTTTCCTCTGTATTTTCTCTTGCGGTTTCAAAAAAGACCATTTTGCGATCTTCAAAAAGCTATCCGTCGACCCAAAAACTTCTCTGTCATAATTGACAACAAAGTTAGTAGCTATCGGTAGCCTATCAGACTAAGTGAAGGACCCTCAGATATTGTCCAACGACTCCACAACTAAACTATATATGTTCAATGTCGAGAATCGTTATTCAAAGCAATTTGATTCGCGAAACGCAAAAATAAATGTTTATAAGCACAAAATCAAACAATAAAACGTTCAAATGCGAAACAAGAGACAGTTTTTGGCCTTGAAACAAGTTTTGAGATGAATAGAAGGTATTCGCTTAGCAAATCTTTTTCGAAGCAGAAAATTGGTTTTTGGGGTAATTTGGATCATTTAGGTAAAAGTCTAATATCTAATGCGTTAAATAGGGATAACTTGCCACGTAAACGAAACTAATAATGTGTTTGTGACTCTCGTTGTTTGAACTTGAGGTTTGAAAAGGTGTCAAACCACAAAAAACGTTCAAAAATGAAGTCAGTCTGATTGAAATCTACGAACAGTTTTAAATATATTCTATAAAGAGAAGTGCGCATGGTTGCCAGTGGAAGTTGATTTTGGTGATCATCTCATAAACTTGACACTGTACTTCTTCAGCAAAGAAATTATTATAGCCAAAAAAGTGGAAGGAAAATGATGTAGAAAATTCTGACCACATATCCATTATTTTCATCTGTATTTTCTCTTGCGGTTTCAAAAAAGACCATTTTGCGATCTTCAAAAAACTATCCGTCGACCCAAAAACTTCTCTGTCATAATTGACAACAATGTTAGTAGCTATCGGTAGCCTATCAGACTAAGTGAAGGACCCTCAGATATTGTCCAACGACTCCACAACTAAACTATATATGTTCAATGTCGAGAATCGTTATTCAAAGCAATCTGATACGCGAAACGCAAAAATAAATGTTTATAGGCACAAAACAGCAAAACGTTCAAATGCAAAACAAAAGACAGTTTTGGGCCTCGAAACCAGTTTTGAGATGAATAGAATGTATTCGCTTAGCAAAACTTTTTCGAAGCAGAAAATTGGTTTTTGGGGTAATTTGGATCATTTAGGAAAAAGTCTAATATTTAATGCGTTAAATAGGGATAACTTGCCACGTAAACAAAACTAATAATGTGTTTGGTACTTACGTTGTTTGAACTTGAGGTTTGAAAAGGTGTCAAATCACAAAAAACGTTGAAAAATGAAGTCAGTCTGATTGAAATCTACGAACAGTTTTAAATATATTCTTTAAAGAGAAGTGCGCATGGTTGCCAGTGGAAGTTGATTTTGGTGATCATCTCATAAACTTGACACTGTACTTCTTCAGCAAAGAAATTATTATAGCCAAAAAAGTGGAAGGAAAATGATGTAGAAAATTCTGACCACATATCCATTATTTTCATCTGTATTTTCTCTTGCGGTTTCAAAAAAGACCATTTTGCGATCTTCAAAAAACTATCCGTCGACCCAAAAACTTCTCTGTCATAATTGACAACAATGTTAGTAGCTATCGGTAGCCTATCAGACTAAGTGAAGGACCCTCAGATATTGTCCAACGACTCCACAACTAAACTATATATGTTCAATGTCGAGAATCGTTATTCAAAGCAATCTGATACGCGAAACGCAAAAATAAATGTTTATAGGCACAAAACAGCAAAACGTTCAAATGCAAAACAAAAGACAGTTTTGGGCCTCGAAACCAGTTTTGAGATGAATAGAATGTATTCGCTTAGCAAAACTTTTTCGAAGCAGAAAATTGGTTTTTGGGGTAATTTGGATCATTTAGGAAAAAGTCTAATATTTAATGCGTTAAATAGGGATAACTTGCCACGTAAACAAAACTAATAATGTGTTTGGTACTTACGTTGTTTGAACTTGAGGTTTGAAAAGGTGTCAAATCACAAAAAACGTTGAAAAATGAAGTCAGTCTGATTGAAATCTACGAACAGTTTTAAATATATTCTTTAAAGAGAAGTGCGCATGGTTGCGAGTGGAAGTTGATTTTGGTGATCATATCACAAACTTGACACTGTACTTTTTCAGCAAATAAATTATTATAGCCAAAAAAGTGGAAGGAAATGATGTAGAAAATTCTGACCACAGATCCATTATTTTCCTCTGTATTTTCTCTTGCGGTTTCAAAAAAGACCATTTTGAGATCTTCAAAAAGCAATCCATCGACCCAAAAACTTCTCTGTCATTATTGACAACAATGTTAGTAGCTATCGGTAGCCTATCAGACTAAGTGAAGGACCCTCAGATATTGTCCAACGACCCCACAACCAAACTTTATATGTTCAATGTCGAGAATCGTTATTCAAAGCAATCTGATTCGCGAAACGCAAAAATAAATGTTTATAAGCACAAAATCAAACAGCAAAACGTTCAAATGCGAAACAAGAGACAGTTTTTGGCCTTGAAACAAGTTTTGAGATGAATAGAATGTATTCGCTTAGCAAAACTTTTTCGAAGCAGAAAATTGGTTTTTGGGGTAATTTGGATCATTTAGGTAAAAGTCTAATATCTAATGCTTTAAATAGGGATAACTTGCCACGTAAACAAAACTAATAATGTGTTTGTGACTCTCGTTGTTTGAACTTGAGGTTTGAAAAGGTGTCAAACCACAAAAAACGTTGAAAAATGAAGTCAGTCTGATTGAAATCTACGAACAGTTTTAAATATATTCTATAAAGAGAAGTGCGCATGGTTGCCAGTGGAAGTTGATTTTGGTGACCATCTCGTAAACTTGACACTGTACTTTTTCAGCAAAGAAATTATTATCGCCAAAAAGTGGAAGGAAAATGATGTAGAAAATTCTGACCACAGATCCACAATTTTCCTCTGTAATTTCTCTTGCGGTTTCAAAAAAGACCATTTTGCGATCTTCAAAAAGCAATCCGTCGACCTAAACACTTCTCTGTCATAATTGACAACAATGTTAGTAGCTATCGGCAGCCTATCAGACTAAGTGAAGGACCCTCAGATATTGTCCAACGACTCCACAACCAAACTTTATATGTTCAATGTCGAGAATCGTTATTCAAAGCAATCTGATTCGCGAAACGCAAAAATAAATCTTTATAAGCACAAAATCAAACAGCAAAACGTTCAAATGCGAAACAAGAGACTGTTTTGGGCCATGAAACCAGTTTTGGGATGAATAGAATGTATTCGCTTAGCAAAACTTTTTCGAAGCAGAAAATTGGTTTTTGGGGTAATTTGGATCATTTAGGTAAAAGTCTACTCTCTAATGCGTTAAATAGGGATAACTTGGCACGTACACAAAACTAATAATGTGTTTGTGACTCTCGTTGTTTGAACTTGAGGTTTGAAATGGTGTCAAACCACAAAAAACGTTGAAAAATGAAGTCAGTCTGATTGAAATCTACGAAAAGTTTTAAAAAAATTTTTATAAAGAGTAGTGCGCATGGTTGCCAGTGGAAGCTGATTTTGGTGATCATCTCATAAACTTGACACTGTACTTTTTCAGCAAAGATATTATTATCGCCAAAAAGTGGAAGGAAAATGATGTAGAAAATTCTGACCACAGATCCACTATTTTCCTCTGTAATTTCTCTTGCGGTTTCAAAAAAGACCATTTTGCGATCTTCAAAAAGCAATCCGTCGACCTAAAAACTTCTCTGTCATAATTGACAACAATGTTAGTAGCTATCGGTAGCCTATCAGACTAAGTGAAGGACCCTCAGATATTGTCCAACGACTCCACAACCAAACTTTATATGTTCAATGTCGAGATTCGTTATTCAAAGCAATCTGATTCGCGAAACGCAAAAATAAATGTTTATAAGAACAAAATTAAACAGCAAAACGTTCAAATGCGAAACAAGAGACAGTTTTGGGCCATGAAACCAGTTTTGAGATGAATAGAATGTATTCGCTTAGCAAAACTTTTTCGAAGCAGAAAATTGGTTTTTGGGGTAATTTGGATCATTTAGGTAAAAGTCTACTCTCTAATGCGTTAAATAGGGATAACTTGGCACGTACGAAAAACTAATAATGTGTTTGTGACTCTCGTTGTTTGAACTTGAGGTTTGAAAAGGTGTCAAACCACAAAAAACGTTGAAAAATGAAGTCAGTCTGATTGAAATCTACGAACAGTTTTAAATATATTCTATAAAGAGAAGTGCGCATGGTTGCGAGTGGAAGTTGATTTTGGTGATCATCTCATAAACTTGACACTGTATTTTTTCAGCAAAGAATTTATTATAGCCAAAAAAGTGGAAGGAAATGATGTAGAAAATTCTGACCACAGATCCACTATTTTCCTCTGTAATTTCTCTTGCGGTTTCAAAAAAGACCATTTTGCGACCTTCAAAAAGCAACCCGTCGACCCAAAAACTTCTCTGTCATAATTGACAACAATGTTAGTAGCTATTGGTAGCCTATCAGACTAAGTGAAGGACCCTCAGATATTGTCCAACGACTCCACAACCAAACTTTATATGTTCAATGTCGAGAATCGTTATTCAAAGCAATCTTATTCTCGAAACGCAAAAATAAATGTTTATAAGCACAAAATCAAACAGCAAAACGTTCAAATGCGAAACAAGAGACAGTTTTGGGCCATGAAACCAGTTTTGAGATGAATAGAATGTATTCGCTTAGCAAAACTTTTTCGAAGCAGAAAATTGGTTTTTGGGGTAATTTGGATCATTTAGGTAAAAGTCTACTATCTAATGCGTTAAATAGGGATAACTTGGCACGTACACAAAATTAAAAATGTGTTTCTGACTCTTGTTGTTTGAACTTGAGGTTTGAAAAGGTGTCAAACCACAAAAAACGTTGAAAAATGAAGTCAGTCTGATTGAAATCTACGAACAGTTTTAAATATATTCTATAAAGAGAAGTGCGCATGGTTGCGAGTGGAAGTTGATTTTGGTGATCATCTCATAAACCTGACACTGTACTTTTTCAGCAAAGAAATTATTATAGCCAAAAAGTGGAAGGAAAATGATGTAGAAAATTCTGACCACAGATCCACAATTTTCCTCTGTAATTTCTCTTGCGGTTTCAAAAAGACCATTTTGCGATCTTCAAAAAGCAATCCGTCGACCTAAACACTTCTCTGTCATAATTGACAACAATGTTAGTAGCTATCGGCAGCCTATCAGACTAAGTGAAGGACCCTCAGATATTGTCCAACGACTCCACAACCAAACTTTATATGTTCAATGTCGAGAATCGTTATTCAAAGCAATCTGATTCGCGAAACGCAAAAATAAATCTTTATAAGCACAAAATCAAACAGCAAAACGTTCAAATGCGAAACAAGAGACTGTTTTGGGCCATGAAACCAGTTTTGAGATGAATAGAATGTATTCGCTTAGCAAAACTTTTTCGAAGCAGAAAATTGGTTTTTGGGGTAATTTGGATCATTTAGGTAAAAGTCTACTCTCTAATGCGTTAAATAGGGATAACTTGGCACGTACGAAAAACTAATAATGTGTTTGTGACTCTCGTTGTTTGAACTTGAGGTTTGAAAAGGTGTCAAACCACAAAAAACGTTGAAAAATGAAGTCAGTCTGATTGAAATCTACGAACAGTTTTAAAAAAATTTTATAAAGAGTAGTGCGCATGGTTGCCAGTGGAAGTTGATTTTGGTGATCATCTCATAAACTTGACACTGTACTTTTTCAGCAAAGATATTATTATCGCCAAAAAGTGGAAGGAAAATGATGTAGAAAATTCTGACCACAGATCCACAATTTTCCTCTGTAATTTCTCTTGCGGTTTCAAAAAAGACCATTTTGCGATCTTCAAAAAGCAATCCGTCGACCTAAACACTTCTCTGTCATAATTGACAACAATGTTAGTAGCTATCGGCAGCCTATCAGACTAAGTGAAGGACCCTCAGATATTGTCCAACGACTCCACAACCAAACTTTATATGTTCAATGTCGAGAATCGTTATTCAAAGCAATCTGATTCGCGAAACGCAAAAATAAATCTTTATAAGCACAAAATCAAACAGCAAAACGTTCAAATGCGAAACAAGAGACTGTTTTGGGCCATGAAACCAGTTTTGAGATGAATAGAATGTATTCGCTTAGCAAAACTTTTTCGAAGCAGAAAATTGGTTTTTGGGGTAATTTGGATCATTTAGGTAAAAGTCTACTCTCTAATGCGTTAAATAGGGATAACTTGGCACGTACACAAAACTAATAATATGTTTGTGACTCTCGTTGTTTGAACTTGAGGTTTGAAAAGGTGTCAAACCACAAAAAACGTTGAAAAATGAAGTCAGTCTGATTGAAATCTACGAACAGTTTTAAAAAAATTTTATAAAGAGTAGTGCGCATGGTTGCCAGTGGAAGTTGATTTTGGTGATCATCTCATAAACTTGACACTGTACTTTTTCAGCAAAGATATTATTATCGCCAAAAAGTGGAAGGAAAATGATGTAGAAAATTCTGACCACAGATCCACTATTTTCCTCTGTAATTTCTCTTGCGGTTTCAAAAAAGACCATTTTGCGATCTTCAAAAAGCAATCCGTCGACCTAAAAACTTCTCTGTCATAATTGACAACAATTTTAGTAGCTATCGGTAGCCTATCAGACTAAGTGAAGGACCCTCAGATATTGTCCAACGACTCCACAACCAAACTTTATATGTTCAATGTCGAGATTCGTTATTCAAAGCAATCTGATTCGCGAAACGCAAAAATAAATGTTTATAAGCACAAAATTAAACAGCAAAACGTTCAAATGCGAAACAAGAGACAGTTTTGGGCCATGAAACCAGTTTTGAGATGAATAGAATGTATTCGCTTAGCAAAACTTTTTCGAAGCAGAAAATTGGTTTTTGGGGTAATTTGGATCATTTAGGTAAAAGTCTGCTCTCTAATGCGTTAAATAGGGATAACTTGGCACGTACGAAAAACTAATAATGTGTTTGTGACTCTCTTTGTTTGAACTTGAGGTTTGAAAAGGTGTCAAACCACAGAAAACGTTGAAAAATGAAGTCAGTCTGATTGAAATCTACGAACAGTTTTAAATATATTCTATAAAGAGAAGTGCGCATGGTTGCGAGTGGAAGTTGATTTTGGTGATCATCTCATAAACTTGACACTGTACTTTTTCAGCAAAGAATTTATTATAGCCAAAAAAGTGGAAGGAAATGATGTAGAAAATTCTGACCACAGATCCACTATTTTCCTCTGTAATTTCTCTTGCGGTTTCAAAAAAGACCATTTTGCGATCTTCAAAAAGCAACCCGTCGACCTAAACACTTCTCTGTCATAATTGACAACAATGTTAGTAGCTATCGGCAGCCTATCAGACTAAGTGAAGGACCCTCAGATATTGTCCAACGACTCCACAACCAAACTTTATATGTTCAATGTCGAGAATCGTTATTCAAAGCAATCTGATTCGCGAAACGCAAAAATAAATCTTTATAAGCACAAAATCAAACAGCAAAACGTTCAAATGCGAAACAAGAGACTGTTTTGGGCCATGAAACCAGTTTTGAGATGAATAGAATGTATTTGCTTAGCAAAACTTTTTCGAAGCAGAAAATTGGTTTTTGGGGTAATTTGGATCATTTAGGTAAAAGTCTACTCTCTAATGCGTTAAATAGGGATAACTTGGCACGTACACAAAACTAATAATGTGTTTGTGACTCTCGTTGTTTGAACTTGAGGTTTGAAAAGGTGTCAAACCACAAAAAACGTTGAAAAATGAAGTGAGTCTGATTGAAATCTACGAACAGTTTTAAAAAAATTTTATAAAGAGTAGTGCGCATGGTTGCCAGTGGAAGTTGATTTTGGTGATCATCTCATAAACTTGACACTGTACTTTTTCAGCAAAGATATTATTATCGCCAAAAAGTGGAAGGAAAATGATGTAGAAAATTCTGACCACAGATCCACTATTTTCCTCTGTAATTTCTCTTGCGGTTTCAAAAAAGACCATTTTGCGATCTTCAAAAAGCAATCCGTCGACCTAAAAACTTCTCTGTCATAATTGACAACAATGTTAGTAGCTATCGGTAGCCTATCAGACTAAGTGAAGGACCCTCAGATATTGTCCAACGACTCCACAACCAAACTTTATATGTTCAATGTCGAGATTCGTTATTCAAAGCAATCTGATTCGCGAAACGCAAAAATAAATGTTTATAAGCACAAAATTAAACAGCAAAACGTTCAAATGCGAAACAAGAGACAGTTTTGGGCCATGAAACCAGTTTTGAGATGAATAGAATGTATTCGCTTAGCAAAACTTTTTCGAAGCAGAAAATTGGTTTTTGGGGTAATTTGGATCATTTAGGTAAAAGTCTACTCTCTAATGCGTTAAATAGGGATAACTTGGCACGTACGAAAAACTAATAATGTGTTTGTGACTCTCGTTGTTTGAACTTGAGGTTTGAAAAGGTGTCAAACCACAAAAAACGTTGAAAAATGAAGTCAGTCTGATTGAAATCTACGAACAGTTTTAAATATATTCTATAAAGAGAAGTGCGCATGGTTGCGAGTGGAAGTTGATTTTGGTGATCATCTCATAAACTTGACACTGTACTTTTTCAGCAAAGAATTTATTATAGCCAAAAAAGTGGAAGGAAATGATGTAGAAAATTCTGACCACAGATCCACTATTTTCCTCTGTAATTTCTCTTGCGGTTTCAAAAAAGACCATTTTGCGATCTTCAAAAAGCAACCCGTCGACCCAAAAACTTCTCTGTCATAATTGACAACAATGTTAGTAGCTATTGGTAGCCTATCAGACTAAGTGAAGGACCCTCAGATATTGTCCAACGACTCCACAACCAAACTTTATATGTTCAATGTCGAGAATCGTTATTCAAAGCAATCTTATTCTCGAAACGCAAAAATAAATGTTTATAAGCACAAAATCAAACAGCAAAACGTTCAAATGCGAAACAAGAGACAGTTTTGGGCCATGAAACCAGTTTTGAGATGAATAGAATGTATTCGCTTAGCAAAACTTTTTCGAAGCAGAAAATTGGTTTTTGGGGTAATTTGGATCATTTAGGTAAAAGTCTACTATCTAATGCGTTAAATAGGGATAACTTGGCACGTACACAAAATTAAAAATGTGTTTCTGACTCTTGTTGTTTGAACTTGAGGTTTGAAAAGGTGTCAAACCACAAAAAACGTTGAAAAATGAAGTCAGTCTGATTGAAATCTACGAACAGTTTTAAATATATTCTATAAAGAGAAGTGCGCATGGTTGCGAGTGGAAGTTGATTTTGGTGATCATCTCATAAACCTGACACTGTACTTTTTCAGCAAAGAATTTATTATAGCCAAAAA
Source organism: Convolutriloba macropyga (assembly GCF_964194025.1). NCBI lineage: Eukaryota > Metazoa > Xenacoelomorpha > Acoela > Convolutidae > Convolutriloba > Convolutriloba macropyga. The sequence continues at coordinate 72,924,199 of NC_134468.1, read as the reverse complement.
AGTGGAAGGAAATGATGTAGAAAATTCTGACCACATATCCATTATTTTCCTCTGTATTTTCTCTTGCGGTTTCAAAAAAGACCATTTTGCGATCTTCAAGAAGCAATCCGTCGACCCAAAAACTTCTCTGTCATAATTGACAACAATGTTAGTAGCTATCGGTAGCCTATCAGACTAAGTGAAGGACCCTCAGATTTTGTCCAACGACTCCACAACCAAACTTTATATGTTCAATGTCGAGAATCGTTATTCAAAGCAATCTTATTCTCGAAACGCAAAAATAAATGTTTATAAGCACAAAATCAAACAGCAAAACGTTCAAATGCGAAACAAGAGACAGTTTTGGGCCATGAAACCAGTTTTGAGATGAATAGAATGTATTCGCTTAGCAAAACTTTTTCGAAGCAGAAAATTGGTTTTTGGGGTAATTTGGATCATTTAGGTAAAAGTCTGCTATCTAATGCGTTAAATAGGGATAACTTGGCACGTACACAAAATTAAAAATGTGTTTCTGACTCTTGTTGTTTGAACTTGAGGTTTGAAAAGGTGTCAAACCACAAAAAACGTTGAAAAATGAAGTCAGTCTGATTGAAATCTACGAACAGTTTTAAATATATTCTATAAAGAGAAGTGCGCATGGTTGCGAGTGGAAGTTGATTTTGGTGATCATCTCATAAACCTGACACTGTACTTTTTCAGCAAAGAAATTATTATAGCCAAAAAAGTGGAAGGAAATGATGTAGAAAATTCTGACCACATATCCATTATTTTCCTCTGTATTTTCACTTGCGGTTTCAAAAAAGACCATTTTGCGATCTTCAAGAAGCAATCCGTCGACCCAAAAACTTCTCTGTCATAATTGACAACAATGTTAGTAGCTATCGGTAGCCTATCAGACTAAGTGAAGGACCCTCAGATTTTGTCCAACGACTCCACAACCAAACTTTATATGTTCAATGTCGAGAATCGTTATTCAAAGCAATCTGATTCGCGAAACGCAAAAATAAATGTTTATAAGCACAAAATTAAAAAATTAAACATTCTAAGGAGAAAAATGAGACAGTTTTGGTTCATGAAACCAGTTTTGAGATGAATAGAATGTATTCGCTTAGCAAAACTTTTTCGAAGCAGAAAATAGGTTTTTGGGGTAATTTGGATCATTTACGTAAAAGTCTACCCTCTAATGCGTTAAATAGGGATACCGTGCCACGTTTACATAACTACTAATGCATTTAAGGCAACTGATGGATGAACGCGAGGTTCGAAAAAAAATCAAACCATAAAAAACATTAAGAACTTAAGTCAGTCTGATTAAAAATTCATAACAATTTCAATCAAAATCTACAAATAGAACTCTGAAAGGTCGTCATTGGTGATTATTCAATGTTATGCACTTTTTGGCATTGTGTTTAACTGGCCAAAGTCATTTTGTTAATCGAAAGAAAGATAGGAAGGTGGCGAAGAAGTTTTTGTTCACAGAATAAATTTTTTCCTATGTGTTTTCTCTTGCAGTTTTGAAAAACGCTCTCACATGAGAAAGAACAATCAAAAAGCTCTCAAATGACTTAATATCAACGGACTCAGAATTGCAAAAATTTCTATTTGCAGCAGTAGGTTTTTGGACTAATTGAAAGACCATCCGAACAACCCCAAAACTAATTTTTTTTATGTTCTATGCCGAGAAAAGTATATCGAAGCAACAACAACAATGAACTACAACAGGCTAAAACAGAAATTGCGGGCAAATGATTAAAAAATGAGTTTCCAGATCACGAGAACTACCTTTCTGGGCAATTAAGTACAAGTAGGAGGGCACTATAATTTACTCTGGTTAGCAAAACTTTTCGAAACAGAAAATTTTTTTGTGAAAAATTATGTAATTCAGATACAACACTAGTTCAGGCTGTGTTAATAGAGATACCATGTCATCTGCCAGGAGTTAATAAAATCCTTGGTGTACTCGTTAAGAAATCTAGAGATTTAAAAAAAAACAAGCAGAAAAAATCTGAACGATGAAACAATTCTGTATAGATTAATTAAAACAAAATTCTAAAAAATACATCAATGAAAGAATGCATTTCATTTGTTGGCGTTCACTTTTAGAGCTTTCGGCTCTATCTTCTTTTGTATAATTGTATCATCATTTGTCTCATTAGTGTTTCAAGTTGTTTTTGCAAGAATTTGCGAAAAAAATTGGTTTCTCAGGCACCCAAAAAATGAGGTGTTGCTCAAATGTTCGATCAATTCTTCAAAACTACTGAACCAAATTGAACAATCATGAGTTCGTATTGTTGGCCACTAAATGTGGTTGCTTCTTCTAGTGAGTGGTTTCTATAACCGCGACAGTAAAAAATTTATTCAAGGTCAACTTTCAAAAAAAAGTTGAAATTTTAGTTCATGTTGGTATCTCACAAAATTCTGTACCCAAAATAACAAAGTAAACCTACCTATATGAGTTTATTAGGTTCGTCTGATAATGAAAAGTATCCCAGTTACCAATTTTGTATGGTTTTGTGGAGTTTAATGGGCTATTTTTTCTCTGTAAAGGGCCGAACCACGGAAAAACAAATATTTTCTGAAATTTAAGTGTTGAGTGGTGTTTTTTGTAATTGAACACGTTTTCCGGCTGGCTTTTTGTGTTTTCTGGCCAATATTTATGATCGAGAAGCCAATTGTGTCAATTAATGGGGTCAACTCAACAATTTTTCATTTTTCACGATTTCATCAAATTTCTGTGGATGTTGTTTTATGTCAAAACACACAAAACATCATAACCTTCATGGTGAGGTGGGAAATTTTTTCCCACCTCATCATGAAGGTTTGCCGTGACCTAGAACGTGGAAGTGGACCAGAATTACACCCACAAATACGCCGGGAACGCTGTTTCACGTTGTTTTACGTCGGTTCCGGAGATCTTGGGCTTCGATTTTAGCCCAAAAAATGGGATACAGAACAGTATTTTGTTAATATCTGCTAAAGTACTGGACCAAATTAAACGGGAGTGGTCGCATTTTGTTAGCACTGAACCCCTCTTGCTTGCAGTATTTGGTTGGTTTCCCAAATCGGCCTAATCAAAAAGTTATTAATGTTCAAAGTTGAAATAGGCCGAATTTTCGGGCTATTCTGGGTGACCCAAATTTCGGTACCACAAAGCAGGCGATTTACCCAACAAATGTTAGTGTTTTAGAATCCTCAGTTAGTGGGGAGTATCCCCATATATATTTTCCATATCATTTTACGGAATTGAGACAGTCAATTTTAGCTCTGCAGTCAGGTCACCTCGCTTTTTGGTCATTTGGTACGGTACCTTGTTTTTGCTATAACTCCTTGAAGAATGCACCGATTGGGCTCATTTTTTAATATGATGCGTATCTCAAGCCGTGCTACAAACTGTAGTAAGGGCGTTTATTTTTGTTCAGCCGTTTTCGAGAAATTGGCCAGTAAACTCTCCCTCGTTTTAGCCCCAGAAGAGGTTGACACCAGCGGTTGACACCGTTTTGTCACCTTGAAGTTTTGAACTGTGTTTTGGAAAATTAGTGTTTTGAATAGCCCGTTTCACGCAGATTCCGAATATGTATACTTTATATATCATTTTCTGTGGTTTAGGTGTTCAATTTTAGCTCTGGAGGTGGTGTATCTCTCCTCCATGGTCATTTGGTACGGTACCTTCTTTTTGCTATAACTCCTCGAAGAATGAACCGATTGGGTTCATTTTTTAATATGATGCGTATCTCGAGCCGTGCAACAAACTGTACTAAGGGCGTTTGTTTTTGTTCAGCCGTTTTCGAGAAATTGGCCAGGGAACTTGGCCCCGGTTTGACCTCCTGAAGCGGTTGACACCATCCGGTTGTGACACCTTAAACTTCTATATGGCTGCATTCGCCCCGAGAATTGGTTCTGTAGACTCCCCCGACAGTATGTGTGGCTTTGGTTATAAATCACTGGTTATAATGAGTGGTTATAATGTGGTTATAGTACAGAAACAGGACCGAAATTGGGTCAATTTGGTCATTTGGTACGGTACCTTTATGTTGGAATATCTCCTCGTATAGTGAACCGATTTTTGATCTGTTTGTTGATTTGAACTCAGCGTGAGCTGTACTTGAATCCCTGTAAATAGCGTTTTGTTTCTTTCAGCCGTTTTCGAGAAATTGGCCTCGACACATACGGCCATTTTGACCTTTTAGTGACTGGTACGTGTCACGTTTCTACGTGTGAAATGTTGAAATTAATGACTTTGACTGCAGGAATGGGCTCGTTGAACCCCATTTGTAACTGGGAATCTGCCCATATATATTTTGTATAGGGTTTTCCGAGATCTAGGGGGTCAATTTTGACTCTGCGGGTGACCCCCCCACCCCCCTCAAAATATGCCCAAAATTCAGTAATCTCACTTGGAAAATTGTTAAAACTGGTCAGCTGAGCTCCCATTAGGGTTGCATTAGAACCCATATATAGTGGGGGAACTCTCCTCTAATTTTCAACCATATTGGTTGAGTGGTTAATCTTCTCTCCTCTTATTACTTATATATATATATACTATTATTCTAAGGTGAGGGCGTTTCGCCCCATGAGGTGCACCACCCCCCCCTGTCCCGTTGAGACGCCGGTTAGTCGGTTTCCCCCCCGCTGGGTTTTGGTGCACCTCATGATGGGGATGTGCGTGCGGTGCGGGCGCGTTTTGCGGGCGCGTTTTGCGGGCGTGTTTCTTCGCGTTTCTGTGTTTCTCTGTGTTTGTGTTCATTTTCATGTTAGACCAAATGCTTAATTTTAGAGCTTTTGTTTGTTTGCCTTGGCGCAGCAGCAGCAACAGCGGACTTCAATCTTCAAACAGTGAGTTCGCACGTTGTGCTCTCTTTGCTTTTCAGCGCTCACAGTGATGGCATGAGCTTTTTTTGTGCGTGCTCAGAGCCTCCTGTGATAGAGCGCTGCAATTATTTGAGTCCTGTGAGCACTCATCGAGTGCCATGCTTTTTTGTAGCACTGATGGAGTGCAGTGCTATTTTTTGGGCGCACAGTGACGGCTTGAGCAATGCGCGTCTCTGTTTTTCCTTTTGCTCAAGGCCTCCTGTGATCAGACGCCGCAATTATTTAGGTCGTGTGTCTTAGCACTCACCGAGTGCTTTTCCGTCTCCTGTAGTGAGTGGAAGCAATTATTTGAGTCCTGTAGACACTCACTGAGTGCTATTTTTTCGGTCTGCATGCAGCGTTGCTAGGGCGCTGGAATTTTAGGTGGTTGAGCGCTAACATTGAAGGCATGAGTAACCAAGGGCAGTGGCTGTCGGTTTCCTTTTTTTCGACCATCTAGAGAAACATATTTTGGTTTCTGATAGTTGTTAGTGGCTACAAAAGCCTGGTAGACATCTGGAAACGGGTGCATAAAAAATCTGAGGCCTCTGATGCGTTTTCATCTTGCTGCTTTTTTGGCCAGAATGAGGTTGCATTTTTTTTTCTCATGTTTGCTGTTTGTTTCATCAAATTCCTCATGTATTGGAACTTTTTTGCTCTCAATGGGACTAAAAGGCCCTATACGTTTGTCAACAGACATAGTGTGATCAGTTGGAGCCCAAAAGAAGGCAATTAGTGGTTTTGAAAGATGAAAATTTGTGCCATATGTGGAAATTTACTAGAAATGAATTTTTTTTCGAACTTTTGAGTGGTCTGGAATCCAAAACAGTGAATCTTTTCGCCTAGTTTTTTGGAATGGTTTGTTCCAACAATCGTTATAGTTCATGGATTTATCAAGAAAAACCTCGAATTTGCAATTTGGTGAAAAATAACTTGATTTATGGGTGCATTTTTTTCTTGCTTGCGAGAGGGGCTGTTGGTGTCCTTTTTTTCGACCTCCTGGAGAAACATATATTGGTTTCTGATGGTCGGTACTGGTTCCAAGTGCTTGGTAGACATCTGGAAACGGGTGCATAAAAAATCTGAGGCCTCTGATGTGTTTTCATCTTGGTGCTTTTTTGGCCTGAATGAGGTTGCGCTTTTTCTCATGTTTGCTGTTTGTTTCATCAAATTCCTCATGTATTGGGACTTTTTTTGCTCTCAATGGGACTAAAAGCACCTATACGTTTGTCAACAGACATAGTGTGATCAGTTGGAGCCCAAAAGAAGGCAATTAGTGGTTTTGAAAGATGAAAATTTGTGCCATATGTGGAAATATACTAGAAATGAATTTTTTTTCGAACTTTTGAGTGGTCTGGAATCCAAGACAGTGAATCTTTTCGCCTGGTTTTTTGGAATGGTTTGTTCCAACAATCGTTATAGTTCGTGGATTTATCAAGAAAACCTCGAATTTGCAATTTGGTGAAAAATAACTTGATTTATGGGTGCATTTTTTTCTTGCTTGCGAGAGGGGCTGTTGGTGTCCTTTTTTTCGACCTCCTGGAGAAACATATATTGGTTTCTGATGGTCGGTACTGGTTCCAAATGCTTGGTAGACATCTAGAAACGGGTGCATAAAAAATCTGAGGCCTCTGATGTGTTTTCATCTTGGTGCTTTTTTGACCTGAATGAGGTTGCGCTTTTTCTCATGTTTGCTGTTTGTTTCATCAAATTCCTCATGTATTGGAACTTTTTTGCTCTCAATGGGACTAAAAGCCCCTATACGTTTGTCAATAGACATAGTTTGATCAGTTGGAGCCCAAAAGAAGGCAATTAGTGCTTTTGAAAGATGAAAATTTGTGCCATATTTGGAAATTTACTAGAAATGAATTTTGTTTCGAACTTTTGAGTGGTCGGGATTCCAAGACAGTGAATCTTTTCGCCTGGTTTTTTGGAATGGTTTGTTCTAGCAAACGTTATAGTTCGTGGATTAATCAAGAAAAACCTCGAATTCGCAATTTGGTGAAAAATAAATTAATTTATGGGTGCATTTTTTTCTTGCTTGCGAGAGGGGCTGTTGGTGTCCTTTTTTTCGACCTCCTGGAGAAACAAATATTGGTTTCTGATGGTCATTACTGGTTCCAAATGCTTGGTAGACATCTGGAAACGGGTGCATAAAAAATCTGAGGCCTCTGATGTGTTTTCATGTTGGTGCTTTTTTGGCCTGAATGAGGTTGCGTTTTTTCTCATGTTTGCTGTTTGTTTCATCAAATTCCTTATGTATTGGGACTTTTTTTGCTCTCAATGGGACTAAAGGCCCCTATACGTTTGTCAACAGACATAGTGTGATCAGTTGGAGCCCAAAAGAAGGCAATTAGTGGTTTTGAAATATGAAAATTTGTGCCATATGTGGAAATTTACTAGAAATGAATTTTTTTTCGAACTTTTGAGTGGTCTGGAATCCAAAACAGTGAATCTTTTCGCCTGGTTTTTTGGAATGGTTTGTTCCAACAATCGTTATAGTTAATGGATTTATCAAGAAAAACCTCGAATTTGCAATTTGGGGAAAAATAACTTGATTTATGTGTCCATTTTTTTCTTGCTTAGAGAGGGGCTGTTGGTGTCCTTTTTTTCGACCTCCTGGAGAAACATATATTGGTTTCTGATGGTCGGTACTGGTTCCAAATGCTTGGTAGACATCTGGAAACGGGTGCATAAAAAATCTGAGGCCTCTGATGTGTTTTCATCTTGGTGCTTTTTTGGCCTGAATGAGGTTGCCCTTTTTCTCATGTTTGCTGTTTGTTTCATCAAATTCCTCATGTATTGGGACTTTTTTGCTCTCAATGCGAGTAAAAGCCCCTATACGTTTGTCAACAGACATAGTGTGATCAGTTGGAGCCCAAAAGAAGGCAATTAGGGGTTTTGAAAGATGAAAATTTGTGCCATATGTGGAAATTTACTAGAAATGAATTTTTTTTCGAACTTTTGAGTGGTCTGGAATCCAAGACAGTGAATCTTTTCGCCTGGTTTTTTGGAATGGTTTGTTCCAACAATCGTTATAGTTCGTGGATTTATCAAGAAAAACCTCGAATTTGAAATTTGGTGAAAAATAACTTGATTTATGGGTGCATTTTTTTCTTGCTTGCGAGAGGGGCTGTTGGTGTCCTTTTTTTCGACCTCCTGGAGAAACATATATTGGTTTCTGATGGTCGGTACTGGTTCCAAATGCTTGGTAGACATCTGGAAACGGGTGCATAAAAAATCTGAGGCCTCTGATGTGTTTTCATCTTGGTGCTTTTTTGGCCTGAATGAGGTTGCCCTTTTTCTCATGTTTGCTGTTTGTTTCATCAAATTCCTCATGTATTGGGACTTTTTTGCTCTCAATGCGAGTAAAAGCCCCTATACGTTTGTCAACAGACATAGTGTGATCAGTTGGAGCCCAAAAGAAGGCAATTAGGGGTTTTGAAAGATGAAAATTTGTGCCATATGTGGAAATTTACTAGAAATGAATTTTTTTTCGAACTTTTGAGTGGTCTGGAATCCAAGACAGTGAATCTTTTCGCCTGGTTTTTTGGAATGGTTTGTTCCAACAATCGTTATAGTTCGTGGATTTATCAAGAAAAACCTCGAATTTGAAATTTGGTGAAAAATAACTTGATTTATGGGTGCATTTTTTTCTTGCTTGCGAGAGGGGCTGTTGGTGTCCTTTTTTTCGACCTCCTGGAGAAACATATATTGGTTTCTGATGGTCGGTACTGGTTCCAAATGCTTGGTAGACATCTGGAAACGGGTGCATAAAAAATCTGAGGCCTCTGATGTGTTTTCATCTTGGTGCTTTTTTGGCCTGAATGAGGTTGCCCTTTTTCTCATGTTTGCTGTTTGTTTCATCAAATTCCTCATGTATTGGGACTTTTTTGCTCTCAATGGGAGTAAAAGCCCCTATACGTTTGTCAATAGACATAGTTTGATCAGTTGGAGCCCAAAAGAAGGCAATTAGTGCTTTTGAAAGATGAAAATTTGTGCCATATTTGGAAATTTACTAGAAATGAATTTTGTTTCGAACTTTTGAGTGGTCGGGATTCCAAGACAGTGAATCTTTTCGCCTGGTTTTTTGGAATGGTTTGTTCTAGCAAACGTTATAGTTCGTGGATTAATCAAGAAAAACCTCGAATTCGCAATTTGGTGAAAAATAACTTAATTTATGGGTGCATTTTTTTCTTGCTTGCGAGAGGGGCTGTTGGTGTCCTTTTTTTCGACCTCCTGGAGAAACAAATATTGGTTTCTGATGGTCATTACTGGTTCCAAATGCTTGGTAGACATCTGGAAACGGGTGCATAAAAAATCTGAGGCCTCTGATGTGTTTTCATGTTGGTGCTTTTTTGGCCTGAATGAGGTTGCGTTTTTTCTCATGTTTGCTGTTTGTTTCATCAAATTCCTTATGTATTGGGACTTTTTTTGCTCTCAATGGGACTAAAAGCCCCTATACGTTTGTCAACAGACATAGTGTGATCAGTTGGAGCCCAAAAGAAGGCAATTAGTGGTTTTGAAATATGAAAATTTGTGCCATATGTGGAAATTTACTAGAAATGAATTTTTTTTCGAACTTTTGAGTGGTCTGGAATCCAAAACAGTGAATCTTTTCGCCTAGTTTTTTTGGAATGGTTTGTTCCAACAATCGTTATAGTTCATGGATTTATCAAGAAAAACCTCGAATTTGCAATTTGGGGAAAAATAACTTGATTTATGGGTCCATTTTTTTCTTGCTTGCGAGAGGGGCTGTTGGTGTCCTTTTTTTCGACCTCCTGGAGAAACATATATTGGTTTGTGATGGTCGGTACTGGTTCCAAATGCTTGGTAGACATCTGGAAACGGGTGCATAAAAAATCTGAGGCCTCTGATGTGTTTTCATCTTGGTGCTTTTTTGGCCTGAATGAGGTTGCCCTTTTTCTCATGTTTGCTGTTTGTTTCATCAAATTCCTCATGTATTGGGACTTTTTTGCTCTCAATGGGAGTAAAAGCCCCTATACGTTTGTCAACAGACATAGTGTGATCAGTTGGAGCCCAAAAGAAGGCAATTAGGGGTTTTGAAAGATGAAAATTTGTGCCATATGTGGAAATTTACTAGAAATGAATTTTTTTTCGAACTTTTGAGTGGTCTGGAATCCAAGACAGTGAATCTTTTCGCCTGGTTTTTTGGAATGGTTTGTTCCAACAATCGTTATAGTTCGTGGATTTATCAAGAAAAACCTCGAATTTGAAATTTGGTGAAAAATAACTTGATTTATGGGTGCATTTTTTTCTTGCTTGCGAGAGGGGCTGTTGGTGTCCTTTTTTTCGACCTCCTGGAGAAACATATATTGGTTTCTGATGGTCGGTACTGGTTCCAAATGCTTGGTAGACATCTGGAAACGGGTGCATAAAAAATCTGAGGCCTCTGATGTGTTTTCATCTTGGTGCTTTTTTGGCCTGAATGAGGTTGCGCTTTTTCTCATGTTTGCTGTTTGTTTCATCAAATTCCTCATGTATTGGGACTTTTTTTGCTCTCAATTGGACTAAAAGCACCTATACGTTGGTCAACAGACATAGTGTGATCAGTTGGAGCCCAAAAGAAGGCAATTAGTGGTTTTGAAAGATGAAAATTTGTGCCATATGTGGAAATTTACTAGAAATGAATTTTTTTTCGAACTTTTGAGTGGTCTGGAATCCAAGACAGTGAATCTTTTCGCCTGGTTTTTTGGAATGGTTTGTTCCAACAATCGTTATAGTTCGTGGATTTATCAAGAAAAACCTCGAATTTGCAATTTGGTGAAAAAATACTCAATTTATGTGTGCATTTATTTCTTGCTTGCGAGAGGAGCTGTTGGTGTCCTTTTTTTCGACCTTTTGGAGAAACATATATTGGTTTCTGATGGTCGGTACTGGTTCCAAATGCTTGGTAGACATCTGGAAACGGGTGCATAAAAAATCTGAGGCCTCTGATATGTTTTCATCTTGGTGCTTTTTTGGCCTGAATGAGGTTGCGTTTTTTCTCATGTTTGCTGTTTGTTTCATCAAATTCCTCATGTATTGGGACTTTTTTGCTCTCAATGGGAGTAAAAGCCCCTATACGTTTGTCAACAGACATAGTGTGATCAGTTGGAGCCCAAAAGAAGGCAATTAGGGGTTTTGAAAGATGAAAATTTGTGCCATATGTGGAAATTTACTAGAAATGAATTTTTTTTCGAACTTTTGAGTGGTCGGGATTCCAAGACAGTGAATCTTTTCGCCTGGTTTTTTGGAATGGTTTGTTCTAGCAAACGTTATAGTTCGTGGATTAATCAAGAAAAACCTCGAATTCGCAATTTGGTGAAAAATAACTTAATTTATGGGTGCATTTTTTTCTTGCTTGCGAGAGGAGCTGTTGGTGTCCTTTTTTTCGACCTCCTGGAGAAACATATATTGGTTTGTGATGGTCGGTACTGGTTCCAAATGCTTGGTAGACATCTGGAAACGGGTGCATAAAAAATCTGAGGCCTCTGATGTGTTTTCATCTTGGTGCTTTTTTGGCCTGAATGAGGTTGCCCTTTTTCTCATGTTTGCTGTTTGTTTCATCAAATTCCTCATGTATTGGAACTTTTTTGCTCTCAATGGGACTAAAAGCCCCTATACGTTTGTCAACAGACATAGTGTGATCAGTTGGAGCCCAAAAGAAGGCAATTAGCGGTTTTGAAAGATGAAAATTTGTGCCATATGTGGAAATTTACTAGAAATGAATTTTTTTTCGAACTTTTGAGTGGTCTGGAATCCAAGACAGTGAATCTTTTCGCCTGGTTTTTTGGAATGGTTTGTTCCAACAATCGTTATAGTTCGTGGATTTATCAAGAAAAACCTCGAATTTGAAATTTGGTGAAAAATATCTTGATTTATGGGTGCATTTTTTTCTTGCTTGCGAGAGGGGCTGTTGGTGTCCTTTTTTTCGACCTCCTGGAGAAACATATATTGGTTTCTGATGGTCGGTACTGGTTCCAAATGCTTGGTAGACATCTGGAAACGGGTGCATAAAAATCTGAGGCCTCTGATGTGTTTTCATCTTGGTGCTTTTTTGGCCTGAATGAGGTTGCGCTTTTTCTCATGTTTGCTGTTTGTTTCATCAAATTCCTCATGTATTGGGACTTTTTTTGCTCTCAATGGGACTAAAAGCACCTATACGTTTGTCAACAGACATAGTGTGATCAGTTGGAGCCCAAAAGAAGGCAATTAGTGGTTTTGAAAGATGAAAATTTGTGCCATATGTGGAAATATACTAGAAATGAATTTTTTTTCGAACTTTTGAGTGGTCTGGAATCCAAGACAGTGAATCTTTTCGCCTGGTTTTTTGGATTGGTTTGTTCCAACAATCGTTATAGTTCGTGGATTTATCAAGAAAAACCTCGAATTTGAAATTTGGTGAAAAATAACTTGATTTATGGGTGCATTTTTTTCTTGCTTGCGAGAGGGGCTGTTGGTGTCCTTTTTTTCGACCTCCTGGAGAAACATATATTGGTTTCTGATGGTCGCGACTGGTTCCAAATGCTTTGTAGACATCTAGAAACGGGTGCATAAAAAATCTGAGGCCTCTGATGTGTTTTCATCTTGGTGCTTTTTTGACCTGAATGAGGTTGCGCTTTTTCTCATGTTTGCTGTTTGTTTCATCAAATTCCTCATGTATTGGAACTTTTTTGCTCTCAATGGGACTAAAAGCCCCTATACGTTTGTCAATAGGCATAGTTTGATCAGTTGGAGCCCAAAAGAAGGCAATTAGTGCTTTTGAAAGATGAAAATTTGTGCCATATTTGGAAATTTACTAGAAATGAATTTTGTTTCGAACTTTTGAGTGGTCGGGATTCCAAGACAGTGAATCTTTTCGCCTGGTTTTTTGGAATGGTTTGTTCTAGCAAACGTTATAGTTCGTGGATTAATCAAGAAAAACCTCGAATTCGCGATTTGGTGAAAAATAACTTAATTTATGTGTGCATTTTTTTCTTGCTTGCGAGAGGGGCTGTTGGTGTCCTTTTTTTCGACCTCCTGGAGAAACAAATATTGGTTTCTGATTGTCATTACTGGTTCCAAATGCTTGGTAGACATCTGGAAACGGGTGCATAAAAAATCTGAGGCCTCTGATGTGTTTTCATGTTGGTGCTTTTTTGGCCTGAATGAGGTTGCGTTTTTTCTCATGTTTGCTGTTTGTTTCATCAAATTCCTTATGTATTGGGACTTTTTTTGCTCTCAATGGGACTAAAAGCCCCTATACGTTTGTCAACAGACATAGTGTGATCAGTTGGAGCCCAAAAGAAGGCAATTAGTGGTTTTGAAAGATGAAAATTTGTGCCATATGTGGAAATTTACTAGAAATGAATTTTTTTTCGAACTTTTGAGTGGTCTGGAATCCAAGACAGTGAATCTTTTCGCCTGGTTTTTTGGAATGGTTTGTTCCAACAATCGTTATAGTTCGTGGATTTATCAAGAAAACCTCGAATTTGCTATTTGGTGAAAAATAACTTGATTTATGGGTGCATTTTTTTCTTGCTTGCGAGAGGGGCTGTTGGTGTCCTTTTTTTCGACCTCCTGGAGAAACATATATTGGTTTCTGATGGTCGGTACTGGTTCCAAATGCTTTGTAGACATCTAGAAACGGGTGCATAAAAAATCTGAGGCCTCTGATGTGTTTTCATCTTGGTGCTTTTTTGACCTGAATGAGGTTGCGCTTTTTCTCATGTTTGCTGTTTGTTTCATCAAATTCCTCATGTATTGGGACTTTTTTGCTCTCAATGGGAGTAAAAGCCCCTATGCGTTTGTCAACAGACATAGTGTGATCAGTTGGAGCCCAAAAGAAGGCAATTAGGGGTTTTGAAAGATGAAAGTTTGTGCCATATGTGGAAATTTACTAGAAATGAATTTTTTTTCGAACTTTTGAGTGGCCTGGAATCCAAGACAGTGAATCTTTTCGCCTGGTTTTTTGGAATGGTTTGTTCCAACAATCATTATAGTTCGTGGATTTATCAAGAAAAACCTCGAATTTGAAATTTGGTGAAAAATAACTTGATTTATGGGTGCATTTTTTTCTTGCTTGCGAGAGGGGCTGTTGTTGTCCTTTTTTTCGACCTCCTGGAGAAACATATATTGGTTTCTGATGGTCGGTACTGGTTCCAAATGCTTGGTAGACATCTGGAAACGGGTGCATAAAAAATCTGAGGCCTCTGATGTGTTTTCATCTTGGTGCTTTTTTGGCCTGAATGAGGTGGCGCTTTTTCTCATGTTTGCTGTTTGTTTCATCAAATTCCTCATGTATTGGGACTTTTTTTGCTCTCAATTGGACTAAAAGCACCTATACGTTGGTCAACAGACATAGTGTGATCAGTTGGAGCCCAAAAGAAGGCAATTAGTGGTTTTGAAAGATGAAAATTTGTGCCATATGTGGAAATTTACTAGAAATGAATTTTTTTTCGAACTTTTGAGTGGTCTGGAATCCAAGACAGTGAATCTTTTCGCCTGGTTTTTTGGAATGGTTTGTTCCTGTTCCAACAATCGTTATAGTTCGTGGATTTATCAAGAAAAACCTCGAATTTGAAATTTGGTGAAAAATAACTTGATTTATGGGTGCATTTTTTTCTTGCTTGCGAGAGGGGCTGTTGGTGTCCTTTTTTTCGACCTCCTGGAGAAACATATATTGGTTTCTGATGGTCGGTACTGGTTCCAAATGCTTGGTAGACATCTGGAAACGGGTGCATAAAAAATCTGAGGCCTCTGATGTGTTTTCATCTTGGTGCTTTTTTGGCCTGAATGAGGTTGCGCTTTTTCTCATGTTTGCTGTTTGTTTCATCAAATTCCTCATGTATTGGGACTTTTTTTGCTCTCAATTGGACTAAAAGCACCTATACGTTGGTCAACAGACATAGTGTGATCAGTTGGAGCCCAAAAGAAGGCAATTAGTGGTTTTGAAAGATGAAAATTTGTGCCATATGTGGAAATTTACTAGAAATGAATTTTTTTTCGAACTTTTGAGTGGTCTGGAATCCAAGACAGTGAATCTTTTCGCCTGGTTTTTTGGAATGGTTTGTTCCTGTTCCAACAATCGTTATAGTTCGTGGATTTATCAAGAAAAACCTCGAATTTGAAATTTGGTGAAAAATAACTTGATTTATGGGTGCATTTTTTTCTTGCTTGCGAGAGGGGCTGTTGGTGTCCTTTTTTTCGACCTCCTGGAGAAACATATATTGGTTTCTGATGGTCGGTACTGGTTCCAAATGCTTGGTAGACATCTGGAAACGGGTGCATAAAAAATCTGAGGCCTCTGATGTGTTTTCATCTTGGTGCTTTTTTGGCCTGAATGAGGTTGCGCTTTTTCTCATGTTTGCTGTTTGTTTCATCAAATTCCTCATGTATTGGGACTTTTTTTGCTCTCAATTGGACTAAAAGCACCTATACGTTGGTCAACAGACATAGTGTGATCAGTTGGAGCCCAAAAGAAGGCAATTAGTGGTTTTGAAAGATGAAAATTTGTGCCATATGTGGAAATTTACTAGAAATGAATTTTTTTTCGAACTTTTGAGTGGTCTGGAATCCAAGACAGTGAATCTTTTCGCCTGGTTTTTTGGAATGGTTTGTTCCAACAATCGTTATAGTTCGTGGATTTATCAAGAAAACCTCGAATTTGCAATTTGGTGAAAAATAACTTGATTTATGGGTGCATTTTTTTCTTGCTTGCGAGAGGGGCTGTTGGTGTCCTTTTTTTCGACCTCCTGGAGAAACATATATTGGTTTCTGATGGTCGGTACTGGTTCCAAATGCTTTGTAGACATCTAGAAACGGGTGCATAAAAAATCTGAGGCCTCTGATGTGTTTTCATCTTGGTGCTTTTTTGACCTGAATGAGGTTGCGCTTTTTCTCATGTTTGCTGTTTGTTTCATCAAATTCCTCATGTATTGGAACTTTTTTGCTCTCAATGGGACTAAAAGCCCCTATACGTTTGTCAATAGACATAGTTTGATCAGTTGGAGCCCAAAAGAAGGCAATTAGTGCTTTTGAAAGATGAAAATTTGTGCCATATTTGGAAATTTACTAGAAATGAATTTTGTTTCGAACTTTTGAGTGGTCGGGATTCCAAGACAGTGAATCTTTTCGCCTGGTTTTTTGGAATGGTTTGTTCTAGCAAACGTTATAGTTCGTGGATTAATCAAGAAAAACCTCGAATCCGCAATTTGGTGAAAAATAACTTGATTTATGGGTGCATTTTTTTCTTGCTTGCGAGAGGGGCTGTTGGTGTCCTTTTTTTCGACCTCCTGGAGAAACAAATATTGGTTTCTGATGGTCATTACTGGTTCCAAATGCTTGGTAGACATCTGGAAACGGGTGCATAAAAAATCTGAGGCCTCTGATGTGTTTTCATGTTGGTGCTTTTTTGGCCTGAATGAGGTTGCGTTTTTTCTCATATTTGCTGTTTGTTTCATCAAATTCCTTATGTATTGGGACTTTTTTTTGCTCTCAATGGGACTAAAAGCCCCTATACGTTTGTCAACAGACATAGTGTGATCAGTTGGAGCCCAAAAGAAGGCAATTAGTGGTTTTGAAATATGAAAATTTGTGCCATATGTAGAAATTTACTAGAAATGAATTTTTTTTCGAACTTTTGAGTGGTCTGGAATCCAAAACAGTGAATCTTTTCGCCTAGTTTTTTGGAATGGTTTGTTCCAACAATCGTTATAGTTCATGGATTTATCAAGAAAAACCTCGAATTTGCAATTTGGGGAAAAATAACTTGATTTATGGGTGCATTTTTTTCTTGCTTGCGAGAGGGGCTGTTGGTGTCCTTTTTTTCGACCTCCTGGAGAAACATATATTGGTTTCTGATGGTCGGTACTGGTTCCAAATGCTTGGTAGACATCTGGAAACGGGTGCATAAAAAATCTGAGGCCTCTGATGTGTTTTCATCTTGGTGCTTTTTTGGCCTGAATGAGGTTGCCCTTTTTCTCATGTTTGCTGTTTGTTTCATCAAATTCCTCATGTATTGGGACTTTTTTGCTCTCAATGGGAGTAAAAGCCCCTATACGTTTGTCAACAGACATAGTGTGATCAGTTGGAGCCCAAAAGAAGGCAATTAGGGGTTTTGAAAGATGAAAATTTGTGCCATATTTGGAAATTTACTAGAAATGAATTTTGTTTCGAACTTTTGAGTGGTCGGGATTCCAAGACAGTGAATCTTTTCGCCTGGTTTTTTGGAATGGTTTGTTCTAGCAAACGTTATAATTCGTGGATTAATCAAGAAAAACCTCGAAGTCGCAATTTGGTGAAAAATAACTTAATTTATGGGTGCATTTTTTTCTTGCTTGCGAGAGGGGCTGTTGGTGTCCTTTTTTTCGACCTCCTGGAGAAACAAATATTGGTTTCTGATGGTCATTACTGGTTCCAAATGCTTGGTAGACATCTGGAAACGGGTGCATAAAAAATCTGAGGCCTCTGATGTGTTTTCATGTTGGTGCTTTTTTGGCCTGAATGAGGTTGCGTTTTTTCTCATGTTTGCTGTTTGTTTCATCAAATTCCTTATGTATTGGGACTTTTTTTGCTCTCAATTGGACTAAAAGCACCTATACGTTGGTCAACAGACATAGTGTGATCAGTTGGAGCCCAAAAGAAGGCAATTAGTGGTTTTGAAATATGAAAATTTGTGCCATATGTGGAAATTTACTAGAAATGAATTTTTTTTCGAACTTTTGAGTGGTCTGGAATCCAAAACAGTGAATCTTTTCGCCTAGTTTTTTGGAATGGTTTGTTCCAACAATCGTTATAGTTCATGGATTTATCAAGAAAAACCTCGAATTTGCAATTTGGGGAAAAATAACTTGATTTATGGGTGCATTTTTTTCTTGCTTGCGAGAGGGGCTGTTGGTGTCCTTTTTTTCGACCTCCTGGAGAAACATATATTGGTTTCTGATGGTCGGTACTGGTTCCAAATGCTTGGTAGACATCTGGAAACGGGTGCATAAAAAATCTGAGGCCTCTGATGTGTTTTCATCTTGGTGCTTTTTTGGCCTGAATGAGGTTGCCCTTTTTCTCATGTTTGCTGTTTGTTTCATCAAATTCCTCATGTATTGGGACTTTTTTGCTCTCAATGGGAGTAAAAGCCCCTATACGTTTGTCAACAGACATAGTGTGATCAGTTGGAGCCCAAAAGAAGGCAATTAGGGGTTTTGAAAGATGAAAATTTGTGCCATATTTGGAAATTTACTAGAAATGAATTTTGTTTCGAACTTTTGAGTGGTCGGGATTCCAAGACAGTGAATCTTTTCGCCTGGTTTTTTGGAATGGTTTGTTCTAGCAAACGTTATAGTTCGTGGATTAATCAAGAAAAACCTCGAATTCGCAATTTGGTGAAAAATAACTTAATTTATGTGTGCATTTTTTTCTTGCTTGCGAGAGGGGCTGTTGGTGTCCTTTTTTTCGACCTCCTGGAGAAACATATATTGGTTTCTGATGGTCGGTACTGGTTCCAAATGCTTGGTAGACATCTGGAAACGGGTGCATAAAAAATCTGAGGCCTCTGATGTGTTTTCATCTTGGTGCTTTTTTGGCCTGAATGAGGTTGCCCTTTTTCTCATGTTTGCTGTTTGTTTCATCAAATTCCTCATGTATTGGGACTTTTTTGCTCTCAATGGGAGTAAAAGCCCCTATACGTTTGTCAATAGACATAGTTTGATCAGTTGGAGCCCAAAAGAAGGCAATTAGTGCTTTTGAAAGATGAAAATTTGTGCCATATTTGGAAATTTACTAGAAATGAATTTTGTTTCGAACTTTTGAGTGGTCGGGATTCCAAGACAGTGAATCTTTTCGCCTGGTTTTTTGGAATGGTTTGTTCTAGCAAACGTTATAGTTCGTGGATTAATCAAGAAAAACCTCGAATTCGCAATTTGGTGAAAAATAACTTAATTTATGGGTGCATTTTTTTCTTGCTTGCGAGAGGGGCTGTTGGTGTCCTTTTTTTCGACCTCCTGGAGAAACAAATATTGGTTTCTGATGGTCATTACTGGTTCCAAATGCTTGGTAGACATCTGGAAACGGGTGCATAAAAAATCTGAGGCCTCTGATGTGTTTTCATGTTGGTGCTTTTTTGGCCTGAATGAGGTTGCGTTTTTTCTCATGTTTGCTGTTTGTTTCATCAAATTCCTTATGTATTGGGACTTTTTTTGCTCTCAATGGGACTAAAAGCCCCTATACGTTTGTCAACAGACATAGTGTGATCAGTTGGAGCCCAAAAGAAGGCAATTAGTGGTTTTGA
>NC_134468.1:72822424-72904885 GCF_964194025.1 Convolutriloba macropyga | reverse complement strand
AGATATAGATAGAGTAGATAGAGAAAGAAAGAAAGAGAGAATTAGAATGAGTGCTTTTAATGTTAGCAAACATTTTAGACAAAAAAAGAGTAGAACGAGATAACAGAGCTTCGCTATTTTTAGATGAATGGTGTTTTGTACAAAACATTTTGAAAACCGACAACAAAAACGGATTGTAAAAGAGTTGCTTTTAACTAACAAATTATTTAGCTCACTTCATTCAAGCACAGACAGATGTCATTTTTTGAGTTTGTAGATTAAAAAATTGATCAATGCCATATCTAATCTTAAATGTCGCTTCAGCAAGCCTAATAAGCTTCCAATATTTCTTTTTTGCTGTTGCAATATTTGCTTATTCGAATATGTTTTGTATTTTTCATGGGATGCTCCTCTTTTGAATATTTTAATTTTTCTATCTCAAAATAGAAAGTAAGCTCGAAAGATTTTCAGGAGACAGAATTTTTAAATTTATATCAAAAGGTTTACATGTTCAATTGATGTTTGTGTTTGTTTTGTTTATTTTCTTGTGCTTTAGTTTGTAAATGCTACAAAAAAATTTTCAAATAGAATAGGTGACTCAAAATATATTCATTTGATCTGGTCTATACAAAAAAAATCACCGTTTACCCTTTAGATGAAAAATTAATCATAATTAATGAGAAACAGTAAGCCAAATATGCATTTTGACATAGAAACGAGGTAACTTTAGTGACCAATAGCGTGTCTCATGAAGATTTTACAAGCGAGTGTTTAAGAAACTTTAGATATAATTCAATGGTCAAAGTTCAAGTTTGCGAAACGCAGACAAAATCAGATGATTTAAAGTTAAAGGGAGCGAAGATTGGCATTCAAATGACCACTATGATGCTCAAGTGCATGTATGTGGCATTTTTCGAACGGGCGACAATTTCTAATTTTTGGGACAGTCTATACTTCAAGAGAAGGCGCACCTAAAAATTTTGGTATTTGTAAAAAGTTGATGTTTTCGTAAGCAAAAACTGACCGTGCATTATTTAGAAATCAAATTTTCCTTGATTATTTTTAAATGGTAAGCCAAAAAATAATTCTTCTGACCGGCAAGTTGAGTAACTTTAGTGAAGTACTCCAAGTGACATCTAACCTGAAGGTGCTGTAAGGGTGTATAATCCAGGGTGACTCCTCCTCACATCTTTTCCTCTCCTTCAAAACTGCCTTCTTGCTCCCGAACAACTTGAGAGCCAACCGGTTTTCAGTGGGCTGAATGAAATGTCTCACTGATGACTTGATTTTCCTCACATGGTTCGCAAATATAGGCTGCTTTGGCATTTCGACCTTGGAAGTGTTTGGATCCCAGTAGTTGTTGATTGAGACGGCGGTGCCTAGGAGTTCTGCCGTTTCGTACGTCAAACTTGCAATCGTATTCGCGTGTTTTAGCCTTGGTTTACCTGTCAATAACGGCTTGTTTGGCTTTGTTAAGTCTACACTGTTGCGACCTGAGCAGACATTTCGCACGGGGCCATTTTGACTGAACGAATTCAAAGATGTTTGGGATTTGCTGGACTTCTTGAAACTTGTTTGGCGCTTGTGGGGGTAAAAGTCTGTGTATGCGTTTGCAGCTATGAAGTCCTGCTCGAGACAGGTCCTAACTGAGGCACTGCGCCCAATGTTGCTGATCCTAGGAACTCTCGATATGGACTGGTTTGGTCTGGAAGGCGCGTAATCAACAGTCGCTTGAACTTTCAGCGGTGGTCGACCGGTTGAACTAAACGAGGAAAAGTTTGGAGAAAGTTTAAGGTCCTCGCACGTCCTTGAATTATGGAATCTTTCCTTTAAGCTACTTTTTCGTCCCCGGTTTGAGGTAGTTACCGATGGCGGTGTTCCGATTAGTTTGGGGTGATTGTGAAAACTTTCTGAGGAGTCGCCGAATGATTGTTTAGAGCCGCGAGGGGCGTCCGAACATGACTTAAGTCTGACGTTTGAGCTGTATGCTGAGTTCTGGGCGGAATTCGATTCAAAATCTGCCATAATTCTTGTTTGTTTTTCACAAGTATTCGGTATTCCCTTTAATCTGTTCAAACTAACGTACAAATCAAATTCTTTGGACAGAATTTGTTCAAACCAGATTGTAAGCAATGTGTATTAATCGTTTGAAATAACACGAGGCTCTTGCCAAATTTAACAAGCCGTCAATTGCAAGTTTAAAGAAGGAGCTAAATTGCTTCCAGTTTTGGTTCCAAAAAATCCAGCCACTTATTATGGGAAGCAGGAACTGAAGCTTGGGGGCATGGCATATCGTTCGTAATGTAAAGCGAACTTATAGCCCCAAGTTTGACTTATTGGTGCATGATATTGCTAATAAATTTTAACTTATAACCATGAGGACAAATTCTCTAGTTATAATAAAAGTTACAGAATAAACAAGTTGAAATAGGAAACGCCAAAGGGCAATACACACGTGAACAGATCATAATCTTGGATATAAACAAAAGCTTACTAAGAAATGACTCTTTAAAATTTTAATTTAGACAAAATCTGGAACTGGTTTAGATTCGTACAGACAAAATAACCGTCAGATCTTTAATTTGTAAATGACAGATGGCGTGATTGGCGTGTGAAACATAACCAAGTAATAAAAAGATTAAATAATAATTTGAGTGAACAATTTAACACATCAGGTCTGTCAAAAATTGTCCTACAAACGGTAAAGAAACCTTGAAACGTGTGCCTTGTTGAACTTACCTGGCTTCGGAAAGTAAAGGAAAAGAAGGACCGCTTTGTTTGGCAGTAATGAAATTTAACAAAAAATATATACTTTCATCGGAAGCTGAATCAAAGCCCAAGAGGTATAACCCCAAAAAGAGAACAATGATGTCTTTTTGTTCAATAGAAGTTACAATTTTTCCTTAAAAGTTGTCTCTTTTCTTTGAAGCGGTCTCAAAAGAGCGGAATGATAGACGAGAGGATTCAATTTCCAAAAAAATCTATGCTCTTTTCTATTCGCTCTATTTTGAAAAATTCTTTCTAAGACCAAAAAGTGTTTATTTATTTATAATTGAGTAAATAGAGAATTGTATTACTTTGCTTTAATCAAATTCTTAATTCCTCAAAAAAGAACAACCAACGCCAACCGAGTAACGATTTTGCTTGAAATTGTACGACTGCCATTTGATTTGAGCCTGGGAAAATGGGAAAATTAGAAAAAAAAATTAAGCGTCATAAAGGTAGAAAATAAAAATAATATAGTGGTGTGTATATGTGGTTTATATTATCTAGTGTGTCTTTATTTGTACATACCCTCTGCAAATGAACAAGCTTAAAAATTATATTTCAGCTCTTATTTCACGTTTGTTTCTTTCTGGTGAAATCAAAAAATCGAACAACACGAACGCTAATAAGGATTTTGTTAACATAATATAGCAGTCCCATTAATTAACGCTACAAAAATAACGCAACAAAATATTACAGCAAATTAATTCAAACAGTTTTATTCTCAAATGGGGCGTATTATAAAGAATGTGCGGTTGCATAATATGATTATTTTATAAAAGTAAATTTATCTTGTTCAAAGATGGACAAATTTAAGATTTATTGGCGCTGTTGAAAACTCTCTATAAAATGTAAAAAAAGATGCTGTATGATTGCGTTCACTGAAAACAAGTGGACTATCCAAACAAAATCTTTTTTTGGTCTTTGTTTACTTTGAAAAGTTTTCACGTTTTATTGATAGATTTATGAGGAAAAACTGCGTGTGAACAATAGGAAAAGGCAAAATAACATGCTGTGACGTTTAGCAAAATGTAGGATGTCTTTTTGGTGGTTTTCAAAATAACGTAAGACATTAATTTCAAATTCAGAGACGTATTAAAAATTGATGGTTGAAGTCTATGTGTAGCGACTAAGTTGGTCGGTCTATGTTGGTTTGAAAGGTAACACACAAAACTCACTCAAAAAAAAAAAGTGGAACAGACATCAATAATTCTCTCTAAACTTTTATCTCAGCATTTTGCTCAAGTTAAAAGCACAGTACTGATCAATTTGCTTTGCAACGAAGTCGAAAGATTAAAGGGTTGACAAGGTTCATTTCAGTTTACACAAAAAGGTCTCACTTTTTATCAATTTTTTTTAAAAAAAAATGTATTTATTTACAAATAAAGAGGTTGCGATAAATTTTGTCTGAGAAGTATACAGTTTAGCTGTGCTGATAAGATAGATTGTAAATCAATATCCGGATTTTGGCAGCTTATAAAATATCTAAAAATAGCCAGACAAAATTGCCGGCTACCTTTTGACAAAAATAACAGTGGTCATATGAAAATTGAAGGTTTATTTTTTGTTTGTAGTCAACAATGAAAAGAATGGTTAGCCATTGTTATGTATTGCAATAAAAGTTTGATTGTATGAATATAAAGAAAGAAGCTACAATTTAAATAGAGCCTGCCCGGAGTGTAATTTATTGCTCAAGAGAATAAAGGAGTATATATGTTTCCTTATCAGAAGGAGTTTTCCCTATTAATCAATAAATTACGGGAATAGGAGGATGAAGGAAGGTGCAGGGTGAAACAAAGGGGAAGGGTGAACTGGGCTGGGCTAATAGGGTGAGTTAACTTAGCCGAGCAACTCACTTAGCCTAATTGTCAGTGAATTTCAACCCAGGCTGAAGTCGTGGGTCATGGCCGACTACGAAAAAACACACACGGGACATGGGATTATGGCACTTTTTTATGCTGATCAGGACCCCAGTCAACGTCTGCCAATCAACAGTTCTCGGCCGACTATCAAGGTAATTTTGAACCATAAAATCTTAGTCTTTATAATGAAATGCAAAGAAAAACAAGTTATTTTTTAATGAGCAAATAATCATTTAGACATTGCGATTGAAAGTTGTTCCACCAGCTTACTAAATACTGCAAATCAATTACAAAAAAATTTGCAATCTTGCATAAAAAAACCAAAGCTCATAACAAAATAACAATTTGATTACAAATTTTTTACTGGGATATTGCATTTTTGCTAAAAGAGACTTGCTATCCATAAATTGAAAAAAATCAGACGCTGCAGACTATTTTAAACATTTTGCATTCTAAAAACGGAAATACTATAAAGCTGGCCAACTATATATACTTTCCTAGCAAATACAATATATTGACAAAGTAAGCCAATATTTGACAGGGAAGCAGAGAATTTGATGAATTAGGAAGAGGGCTCGGGTGTCTTAATTATTCAGGCCACCCTAAGAGGGGGACTCCTGGTATGTGGGTATGGCTATATAGAACGTGTACTACCATAATAGCTACCTGACAAGAACTGGGAACACATTTCAATAATAGTTACAAATACAAATCATGACTAGCCAATTATTTTTGACAGATTATTTGACTATAACTGATTCTGCAAAGCATTGTCTTGCTTCCTCTACAATTTCCCTCTCATGGGAGAAACGTTAAAATCACTTTAAGATGGGTTACATTTGATATTTTTATATGCTTTTGCAGCAATGCCTGTTGTTTTTTGCTCTGTTTCTGCAATTGAAAACAAAGTGACTTTGTTTTGCGTATGCAAAAAGATATTTTTATCAAAATTTTGTTAACTGATATAAGGAAAAAGCATTCTTTAAAAAATGGAAAAAAATACAAGATTTCATGAGAAAAATCTTCTCATTTGTTTAAATGGGCGAGTTCATCAATTTTTGACGATTTAATCAGAAATCATATATTTAAATATTTTTCTTTAAAGCCTCGTTCGGCTAATTAAACGAATGAGATTCCACTTCTCAGAACCTGAGGATACGGGTTGTCTTCAAGTTGGAAATCGGGTGATGCAGATATATGTATCTATACCTCTCTGGACGGTCAAATCGGATAGCCTACACAACACCGCTTATTTAACCGGCGGCAGCTTAGAGGCGGTGGTTGTGTTGGCGACGACCACCGAGGGCTGGATTTAAATTGGGTCACAGGATGCAATATTAATGCATCTCATCAGGGTCTATTAATGCACCCAAGTTGCAGAGAGCGGAAATCAGCCTATATTGCATAAATAGGGACAACCACTGTCTAGCCTAGACGCCTTCCTCCTCCCCTCCTCCGCCCATTTCATTAGAAAAGTTGCCCTAATATTATTACAGATTCCAAGTTAAGTACTCCCTGCATACTGATTGGGTATCCAATAATATATATTGCAAAATTTTGGTCCGCTCAGGTAGCAAATAGGGTCACCTGAACCAGGAAAGTTTTCACGCAGCAATTGTGATCGTGGTCAGCCCACTTTACAGTGACGTCAGAAAAGTTTGAATTGGCGACCTTTATTGAACTGAATTTGTTCTAATTAATTTCTTATCAAAACAGGCATTTCGGTATAATCAAAACGGCAGTTAGTTTGAAGAAAGAATTAGACTTCAAAAAAAAGAAACAGATAAAAAACTTAGAACTAAGCACAACGAAGAAACTTCATTCTGTAAACATTTTATGTTGAGCGTCTCTGAGTATAAAATTTGTCTGTGTGATTATCATCATCCAAATGACATCAAGCCTTAACAAAATTTTCTGGACTATTCTTTATGAACAAAATGATCTTTTTGATTTTTCGTCTTAAAAAATCACCAACCTGCAATTAAGTTACTCCTTCAATTTTTCCTTTCCGCAACTATTTTTTCTAAACGAAATGTTAGTGATTTGTTGAGTATATTTAAACTGATTAGCTAAGTTTTTCAATTTTACAGTTTGCAATCGTTTGAAGATCTGACTCAAAATAAAAACATTCACCAACTTTGGGCAATAAACTAATAGTAACAAGGGTGAGAAAATTACATAACAAATTTCTTCAAATGGATGAAAGTCTCATCAAATCAATGATGTCTGTTGAAACAATCAGATAGAAAAGCTGGTTCATGAATATAAGGATGACTATATTCTAGGTGGCAGCGAGTTGATAAATGTTTTTTGGTAGTTGGTGGTTTTCTCGTGGTCTTTTTAAATATACTTTTTTTAATTATAGACACTGACTAACTTGATGTTCTTGGGAAAAAGCAATTTTTATGGTGAGGTTGTCAATGATAGAAAAAAAACTGATAAAGCTCAAATGTGTTCTGAGGAGGCAACACTCTGACAGGTCCATTGACCTATTTGATGTTCTCTCCAAAAACATATATCTTCTTGATTGTAAATTAATTGTGTAACCATTAAGTGAATTACTCGATATGTATTTGGAAAAATTCATTATTATTATTATTATTATTATTTGGTAAATTTGTAAAAAATCAGTTGCACTTCGTTTAAAAAAGACGCATAATTGCAAATTTACACAGCAAATAAACCAAGTATAATTATAAAAAGTCTGCGGGTGACCGGAGAGCCATCTTTAAATAGCCGCTGAATAACCGACCGGAAAAGCGCAGCATTTTCGTTTTACATTCGTTGTATTTGAATGGTGCATTTTTTTACCAGATCAATGATATTCTCTAAAAAAAGAAATTCAGGAGCTATTGAAGTTATTCAAATTGTAATCTAATTAATTGTAGTGTGTTTTGGAAAACCATTTCTCCTCCAAACTTTCAATCAATAAAATTAGAAAACAACATTTTTTCGTTAAAAATGTCGAGCATTTTATAGGCTTGAATACGTTTTTATCAAGCAAACTTTACAAACTGTTTTGATATAAAATGTTGCAACTCATTGTGACGTTTCATTTTTCTACGGAGCAAAAACGTTTGCAATGTTTTTTTTTCATGTAACGATATCTTTTTTCTATGCAATTTTTTTCATTTTTTAAAAAGTTTTTCTGCTTTCTGTAATCACTCTGTCAATCACTAATGCATTAGGTTTGTTTTTGCTGAATACATAAGTTGTTGCAATGGAATTTTGTTATGAAATTTGACTTTTTGTCATAATTATATCATAAACTGGTTATTACAATTTTTATCAAACAACTGTTGATACTGGCGCTCGAAAAATGCCATGTCAGGATGATCTCGCATGGAACAGTCGGCAAATTTTGTTGAAATCAATGCTTTTAAAATTTATTCGGGAACTTCCTCTCATTTTGTTTAGTTTCAGAATCCTAAAAATACTATTAATCTAACATAGAACTCGCGGTGTTGTACAATATTTTCAGTTATTGACCTGTGGGACAGATGTCGCAAAAAAGACAAATTATTATTTTATCTGCAAACGAAAAATCCGACCTATTCAGACAAGAACGGCGCTTGAGTTAACAAGCACGTAAAATTTTTTGGATGTTTATTATCTCTTTTCATAGCTGTAACCAGCAGTTTTTGCTAAAGAAAAAAATCTGGTGTTCTATGATCTCTGTTCATAGTTGTAATTAACAGTTTTGTCAATTCAAACTGTTTAACTCTAGAGTAAACAATTAGAAAAAAAACAAGGAAAATGAACATTTTGAAATACAGTGAGGCAGTAATTTAATTTAAATACCAAGTTTCGCAATAATTGTTCTATCGAAAATTCACTTATGTTCATTAAAGTTTCTGAAATATCTAAAGGTACTGAAATTACTGGTGCCAGTGACAAACAGGACCCTGAGTAAAATTTCCAAAATCTTTCCTTCAGAAATCGTAAAAATTGCGTGCTTCATACAGTTTAAGCACTGTGATCCGGGTTAAAGATCGGCGCTGAAAAACATGCAATTTAAATTTAAAAGAAAAGACCGAAGACCGGATGAAATAATTCATCCGTGTTATAAGATCCCCCATGTTTTAAGATAAGCGTTATAGGTTTTCGCTGTGACAGTGTTAGTGACAGTGGCTGTGAGGTAAGTCATTGCAACTTTACTGACAATTGGGAATATTTGCAACTGATGTTTGCAGGAATTTGATGACACGCGAGAAAGGTGGATATATTTGTGTCACTTTTGTTCGGTAATTTGCGTCACTAACATCCACGCTAGAGTAACTACTTTCCGCGATTAAAACGCCATTAATTTCCGCAGTTTTAAAGCCTTTGTCACTATTATCCGAATCGCTATTGTCCGCAATATTAATATCAGCTTGTCCGCAGCTTTTAAAGATCAGCGCTGAAGAATAGTTCTGATTAGACGAGTAGATCTTAGAGGATCTTAAAAAAATTCTGAGGTCTATTGGTATTGATCTACTCTTCTACTAAGAAGCTTGCAAAACACGAAGCAAATGAAGAACATTATTTCAGCCTGAATTCTGTTTTCTCTTTCAATTTCAAATGGAATTATTCATAAGCGCTGATCTTTAAAAGCTGCGGACACGCTGATATTAATGTTGCGGACAATAGCGATTTAGATAATAGCGACAAAGGCTTTAAAACTGTGAAAATTAATGGCGTTATTATCGCGGAGAGTAGTTACTCTAGCGCGGATGTTATTGACGCAAATTTCCGAACAATAGTGACACAAATATGTCCGCCTCTCTCGTGTCATCAAATTCCTGCAGTCATCAGTGGCAAATATTTCCAATTGTGAGTAAGTTTGCATTGGTTTACCTCACTGTCACTGTCACTAACACTGTCACAACGAAAGCCTATAACGCTTGTCTTACAAAATGGGGGAGCAGAGAATGCTGTCATTAGCAAGCAAATTTGTTTGCTCAAAATGTAGGATTGGTGACGTAATGATTAAGATTGTCTTCAGTACAGCAGTTTTGCCACTACTTCTACTGATCGCGCAGTATTTTAATGACTTTTTAACGAATTGCAGCTTTAGTTGGAGAATACTTTAATTGCAACTTCATCATTCACCGTTCCATAAAAGTTCATCACAACCTCGAAAATGCTGGTATTTTAGAGATTAATAGAATTTTTTTAAATTTTTTAACTTGTGGCACTTTGACTGGGGCGCAAACCTTTAAAAATGTTTTTAAAAACAATCGCGAGTCCCCATCCCCAAGAAATACAACAAATTAATTAAAACTTACAAAATTGGGGGGTTTAAAAGTGATTGTTGATCCTGAAAAGTTGTTGCTATTTATTGGAAACATAGAACAACAAAACTTCCAACCAAATTTTCTAACATGTTTCATTTTTCGTCTTGATGTAACACAAAAGCTAACTTGATAGCACATAACAACGTCACTCCATAGGTGCACTTTTACGTCATTCAATATAAATAAGTTGCTCTTCCACTTGTGATACTATTGGCAGGAACAAGAATCGCATGAAATTCTATTTGACGTCAAAGTGACTTTTTATAGACTTGTGCTCCCCTGAGGGGAAACGGTACAAGGCTGCGCGTTCATAACTAATTCTCAATTAATACTTCAGTACTGCTTCTCTGTTGCAAAATATAAATGGCAACGCTCAGTCTAGACTCTATCTTATACCTGTCAAGTATTTGAATGATCGAACAGTTTGCTCTCATGTGATGAAAAAGAAGTACTTGAATAAGGGAACAAGACACATCAGCTAAGAGACTTCAAAAAATTTTGATTCAAATTTAAAGAGATTTTTTATTAGTTATGCATGGAGATACAATAATAGTAATAAGTAGCATATGGCAATGCAAAATTATTCCTCGAGAAGAGTTTTAATCGTTATGAGTTCCCCTCGGTCAGAAATACCATAAAGAAAACTTTTAAAAATTGTATGTCCATACGTAGAAAAAAGTCTGAAGGAAATTAGGAATCTCTTTTCGCAACTCTGCGTTTCGGAGAGTCATCTTGCAAGATCTTGCAAGAACCTTTCAGGAATTTTGCAAGATGATACCTAGCGTTGCAAGATTGTTGCCACATTCCCTAGACGAACTCCAAATGTTATAGTGTATGATCTTGCAAGATTCTTGCAAATACACCTTATACTGTGTCCTGTGAGATCTTGCGAGAGTATTTCATAACACTGCTCTCTTACAAGAAGAAAGATCCAGACAATTGTCCGTTTCCGAGTGGATGTTCGTTTTCGCTCAGCGATAATATATTATGCTTTTTTTCCACTTTGCTTTTTATTTCCCATCCCCTTTCAGCTACGGTGAAGCACTTTTGTTTTTGTTTGTGTGTTTGGCGCAAGTTCAACTCCATTCTCCTCTCTTTCGCTCCTTTTGGGCACTTCAATCCGACCTTTTTATGCACCCCTATATACATGTTCTTGTCTTTTGCTGATGTTCTTTTTTATATGTTGTTTATGAAAATACCCATCCAGACCATTTTTGCTTGTGAAAATACCCAGGCAGACCGAAATCATCTAAGATCCAGACTTTGGCTCGTTCAAAGTTTCGGTGCGCCAATGTGCTCGTTCAAAAATTCTTATAAAAAGACCCGTCCGGACTAAAAAGCGATATGATCCAGACTTTGGCTCGTTCTTGTTATGAAGAGACTCAGGCAGAACAGAAAAGTTTATGATCCAGACTTTGCCTCTTTCGTGCTTGAGGAAAAGACCGATCTTTGAAAAATGTCCATTTTGAAGACTTTAAAAAAGTTTTCTTCATTGAATAGGCTGTCGATGTAGTTTGTACTTTTTTGTCTTCTATTCTTATGAATTAATTAAAGTATGAACTTCAAAGTTTAGAAAATTGTGATGACAAAAGCTTTTTGAAAAACGTTAAACCACATCAAAAGTACCACAGGGACTACAGGAGAGTTGCAAGGCCCAAAATAACATAGCTCTCAAATGCTTTAGGAGGGACAGTTGTGGACCATAAAATCAGGTAGGAGAGCAAATGAATATGCACTGGGTAGCATTTCTTATCAAATAAACTTGTTCTTTGGGGAAATTGCAATCATTCAGGCAAAAATTTGATCCATTGTTCGTTAAATAGGGTTGTGTGGTGAAGGCTTTTGGTGCAAAAAATATGTTCAATAAAAGTGTATTGTGCAGACTTTAGCTCGACTATGACAAAGTTTTTGGGTAGAACCTGGATTGTGTATGTGGCAGAACGTGACTCGTCTTTGTTGCAGAGTTAGTGCGTCTATGGGGCAGTTTTTAGCTCGTCTATGTTGCAGTGTTGGTGCGTCTATGGGGCAGTTTTTGGCTCGTCTATGTTGCAGAGTTGGTGCGTCTATGGGGCAGTTTTTGGCTCGTCTATGGGGCAGACTTTGGCTCGACCGTAAGTATTGGTGCGTTTATGTTGCTCGTTAAAAAAATCCTCGCCTGTGTATGGTTGAACGCACCATACCCCCTGTGTGCGTTCAAAAACGGTCAGCGCCATAAACGAGGACAAATTATTACCTCGACCTGGTTCAGCTAATGCATCTTTCCCGCCGTTCCTGCAACACGGTTATGTTGCAGGACTCTTTTAAAATGGTTCAATCTGATACAAGACTCTTGCATTATGGACGTTATCTTATAACATCTTCAGGAAGCTTGAAAATATCTTTCAAATTCATGCATTAAGCTGCACGTTTTCGCATGATTCTTACAAAATTGTGCAAAATAGCTGTCCTAAGGACGCTGTTTTTTTTTCAAGATAGGACCGATAAGAGACTCGAAGTCCAGTTGTTTCGTTATTATCTGTGCATTCTTGGGAGTAGCTAGCACCAAATTTTAAGGTCTTACGCTTTCTTTTAGCGTCACCATTCAAACGAGACATATAGAATGTTGTTTAATTCGAAGCAACACATGAACAACAAAAAAGATGGTTTACCAACTTTTAATAATTGCATTTTTTCCGAAAACTCTTCAAGGAGCATTGCTGTTTTATTGTTCCGACACCACTTGTGGGTTTTTTTTGTTCAGACAATTTTGGCCGATCGATATATTCATCTCAGAGAAATATGAGTGGTATCATTAAAAAGCTCGTCCAGCGCAGAATTTGAAACTAAAAAGATTTTTTTTAGTTTCTTTTTTTTCGAGGAGTTCTCGAGGATTGAATTTTTGTGTGAACACGTGAGATTTGTTCACTTATAGTGTAATTTTTCATCAAATTAAGAAAAATTTTTAAAAATTGAT
Organism: Convolutriloba macropyga; assembly: GCF_964194025.1. NCBI lineage: Eukaryota > Metazoa > Xenacoelomorpha > Acoela > Convolutidae > Convolutriloba > Convolutriloba macropyga. Next base: position 72,892,049 of record NC_134468.1, on the reverse strand, counting down.
TCAAAATTACATTTCACGCCAAAAAAGAATCAAGTTGAGTTCCTAATAAGACCAGTCTGGTCTCATAGGGAAGTTAACTTTAAAAAAAATTCGAATTCTTTTTGAGAGCTCTTTTTTCAGAAAACTTTTCCTTTTTTTTAGTTTTCTTAAGTCACCTAGAGACTAGTCACTTTTCATACCAAGGTTTTGTTTAGGACAAACCTGATTTACGGTCTAATGAAGCCCAATGAACAGGAACTTCGTTTTCAAGGAATCGCTCCTGTTTTTGTTTGGCTTCGACTCTTGAGTTTTCGTAATTTCAAATGAAATTTTGATTTTCTTTTTGAGGTTTTACTAAATTGTTGGAGTGCTATGGCAAAAACTCGTTGACTAAAATGCACTATATGAACTTTAATGAGCATTATGTGAACCTATCTAGAGCTTTGGGTAGACAGTTAATGGCTGTTAAGACCTTTAAAATGATTTTTCGGGAAAATTTTTTAACAATAATAACCGTTCATAAACATATTTTCGTGAATTTTAAGTCAGTTTGAGCAATGACGGGACTCTTTTTTTTCTCCGGCAAACAAAATGAATCGGGTTAGCGGTTTTGTCCTCTTACTATTTGTTATATGACTCCAATGCCACAAGATTTCAAAATTTTTAATAAAATTTTGTGGATATTTTCCTATGATTGGTCTCTCTTGAAATCTTATCACATTATCGTGATATTCATATCTCCCATTGGCTTAGAGAAGAGGTCCAATGGATCAAGGATAAAGTTTTTAGAGAAATGCTTATGTTTTAGAGGGCTTCGACAATTCCTTCGCGCACTTTTCCGCTGAATTTTTTGTTTTTGCCTGTATTTGTTGTTTTTTTCATAGACATAAGATTTATTGTCATTTTGTATTGATTACCTATGCATTCCAAATAAGTTTTTTCCCCCATTGAGAGATAACTGAGCGGATTTATTGATTTCTTTTGAACGATATACAAAATAATGGCTGTTAAGACTTAAGAAATGATTTTTCGAGAGTTTTTTAACATTAAACTAACTTAACCATTAATTTGTGAATTCTAAGTCAGTCCCAGTAATGACCATACCGTTCTTTTCTACTTCAACTAAATTTAGTTTAAGTAGCGGTTTTTGTTCTAACTATTGGCGTTATGACTTCGATGCACGAGTTTTCATAATTTTTTTTTGGATTTTTTTGTAGTAATTTTGATTCTTTTGGAATCTTTACACATTATCCTAATATTGATAGTTTCATTGGCTTAGAGTGGACGTTCAATGGATCAAATACTAAGTTTTCAGAGAAATGCTTATAGTTTAAAGGGCATCGACATTTTCTTCCGTCCTTTTCGACTTTGTTTTTGGTTTCTCCCTGCATTTGTTGTTATTTCCATAGTCATAAGATTTATAGCTGAGCGTATTTATCGACTTTCATTGAATGCTTTTGAATTTAATGTCTGTTAAAACATAAGTATAATTTTTCGAGAAATTTTTCTTAACATTGAACGATCTTATATCGCAAACTATAAGTCAGTCTCAATAATGATCGAATTTTTTTTCTACTTCAACCAAAATTGATCTAATTAGCGGTTTAATAATTGGTGTTAAGATAATTTTTTTAATAATTTTTTTTAATCTCTTGGAAATTTTTTGTAGTATTTTTTGTTCCTTTTGGAATCTTAACACATTATCCTAATTTTGATAGTTTCATTGGCTTAAAACAGACGTTCAATGGGTCGTACATAAAGTTTCCAGAGAAAAACTAATGGTTTAAATGGCTTCGAAACTTTCTCTTCGCTTTTTTCTACTTATTGTTCGGATTTTGCCTGTAATTTTTGTTGTTTTCATTGTCAATGACTTTTTTGTAATGTGTTATTGATGAATTATGGTTGAGAACATCCTCGTAGTTTCATCAAGGCATAACTTAGCGTATTTATTGTTTTCGTTGAAAGTTATTGAATTAAATAGCGTTGATACTAAGAGTTTCATAAAAAAAATTATCGCTGATTTAAAGTATTTGTTCATGTTTGTTGATTGGAGTCGAGATGTTAATAAAGGAATTCCATAGCTGTTAAAAATGAATATAATGAAGCAAAGTTTCTACTGAAAAATTCATTTTTTAATGGCTTCGACATTTTATAGAGAATGGTAAGTTTTTAGAGAATAGTCTTAAAGTTTATAATACCAAACATTTTTAAGATTTTAAGGATTTTCCAATTTTTTCAGTTTTTGTAGTTGTTATCATCAACTTGTAGTTTTGTATCATCCTTGAGAGGTCCCATACAATTCCCCGTTATTTAAAAATTAACTTGTTTTTTGATATTATGAGGTAACTGTTGTTTTGTTTGATTGACAATATGCGTTTTCATAAAAAGTTATGTGTGTGGTGTATTTGAGTTTCTTTTTCTCCTGCTTCAGAACAATCGCGTAATAAGAGTTCCCAATAATTTTCAGATGTGGCTCAGTTGAAACTATTTAATCAATTAGTGTTACTTTAGCAGAATTAGTATAAATATAAATTAAAATAAAATTACATAATTTTCTATAACAGTTAATGTTTTTAGTGGCTTCACTAAATTGTATTTTTCGCAATGTCTTTAATTTGTTGTTCGTAAAGCTGTTCAGCATCTATAGTCCGCTCCTATGGCTTAGTCTAACCAAAGACAGGTCCTATTGGTTTCACTGACTTTTAAGTAAATTTATCAAGAAATATTTCGTTAAATGCTAATGATTTATAAGATTTAAAACTATTTGGGTTGTAGAAGGTTGATTGATTATTGAATTTTGCGTAACCTAGTCTCATTAAAGAAAAACGCCATCTGTTGTGTAGTTAGGAAAAAGTAAATTTGTGTAATAAGAGTTTTGTCTGAAAATTTTGTTTCTTGCTTTTTTGTTTTTGTTTTTTTCTCGTAGTCTTTTCAATGTATATCTCGCTGTAATGAGGCATGGCATTATTTAATTCAATTATTAGTTTGGTTGTGTAATGATTTTTATTTAAAAACTCAAACATGTATTTTTGATAATCTCTTTGTCAAAAATGTAAGTCAATAGTCAGTTAAGTCAAAAATATAGATGAGCACGGGTCGGAACATCATGTGCGAACGCACATTAAGGAGCCTCCTTATCTAATTTAGACTTCTGAATAGTTCTTCAGCTGTTTTAGCTGCACAGAGCTTCCTTTGCTGCATAAACCATGGACAAAATACTTTTCGGAGGTCAATGGGTTTAATTGGGATTTTTAAAAAATAATCAAGATGTATGAAATTTCAAGCCCTTTTCTCACACGGCACAGCGCAATTAGGCAATCTTTTAAACGTTTCTTGAAAATACTTCATGAAAAATTGAACACAGGACATAATACAAATGAAAAATTTTAGTTAATATTTAAAGAAACTTTAGAAATTTTAGTTAATATTTAACATTGAAAGGGTTTAGTGACAGAATTCCCCATGCCCTATTGTAACAGCACAGCATTATTATATGTAAAATTTGATCCAATGGATGGTAGAAACAATTGATTATTATTCACCTGATCTGCAAAACTGGTCCAAAATGATGATGTTTCTGCTTGGAATGGCTACTTGGCTTTAAACGTTCAGCTTTTTGGTGAGCAGGCCATCTTTGACCGCTTTTACACATTTAGGTCTGTCGTACGCGAATGAATTTGCGTACTTGATCTTGAGTCGCGAGTTGTGTTTGTGTTCTATGTCCTACTTGCGCGGCGAGTGCGCTTTACACAATTTCCAAATGAATCCGCTTAGCGAATCGCGTAAGGACTAATTGTTTACTTCACTCGATTTGTAAAGACAGTTAATGAAGAATAAGTTAAATTGAGCAACTGTACGCGAAGTGCAAAACTAAGAGAATGAAGAATAAGGCAACTGGTATTCCAGAAGTCATAACAAAATGTGAACATTAATTTCCCGTTGTGGGAAAATGGGAGCAACAGACTAGCATGTGAAATAATAATGATTTATGCACATGCCCCTCAGGAATAGGTACACTAAAAAAATTAAGTACATCGTATGATAAGTTTACTGCACTAAATTAATTTATGATGTATGACACTTCTCCCGCTTCAAGGAAAATTAGAATTGCATAAAATAAAATTTTAATAACAATATGAATAATAATAATAATAATACTTATTCACCGGTTAAATAGTATCAACAATGTATTTACTGGTTATCATAGCTAGTCATAATTAATAATGTATCAGTTTTAATGTATCAGAGTTTTCACATGTCTTCTTCATCAATGATCAGTTCATTTGAAGTGCTGTGATCGGCTGGCCGTATACGGGGTTCAATCGGAGACACCTGTCCTATGATAGGCGAGGGAAAGTCGTTATGAATCGGTTCAACTCGAGTAGCTGTATCCACAATTGTTTGTATCACTGAAGGTTGAATCGATTCGATGTCGCCTACTCGTCGCTTCCTACGGGGTGGAGCAAAGTTCGGAGGACACGAATTAGTAGAGTCACCTGATGAATCTTCTTTGTCATATCCATAATATTTAGGACTTTTCCTAGTCCGTTTGGTTGTTCGTGTCAGAGTATGGGCTAAAGATGTAGTTGGACTTGAAGGAGATGATACGAGTGCTTCTTGCTGAATATTTGTAGGCGGGGGTGCAATAAGTACTTCTTCAGTTATAATTGGCTGTTCTGGAGCAGCCTCTGGAATTTCGGGTATTACTTGGGGAGCGAAATTGTCCGGAACTTTCGGCATGCGTACTCGCATTGCGCGAGCAATGTTGGATTTATTCGAGGATACGCCACTACCAATTTCTCGTCTTCTGTGTTTCATTTTTCTGTCTCCTTTCTGGATGCGGGTACACTCTTTAATATGGCTAAGTATCTTAGCTTCCGTTGTTTTCTCATGTGTGCGGGGTCCTCTGCGGTTGATGTAGTCTGTTAATTTGGTTTTTCGTTCTTCACGAGTACCAAATTTTGCAATATCGCTATTGCGTACAGTCACTTCCATCTTACCCGGCTCGCGAATGACCGAAGTGTACTGGTCAGTCTTTTGGACTACCGATCCTGGGGCCAACACCTCATACAAGCCGTCCAGATTCTTCTTGGATCTCTTATGAAGGTGCTTCTTTTGGGCAATGTTTAATTGGACGGCGTGTTCTTTCAATGGGAGTGGACGATGTGCTTGCGTGGTACGAAGGAAGCGTGATTCAGTATCCGTTGCTAGCCGTTCGCGATTGGTAGCATCCTTTGTCGCCTTGCACATATTACGTTCGATTTCGTCGTCACTCCGGCTGTTTCCCCAATGATCCTCCGGCAGCAATTCGTTAGGGGTTACAGTTTCTTCATCTAAATAATGATTCAAAATTTTTTCATAACTTAAGTCAGATGATTTGGGTTGAGTACTTATATTACTAAGTGGTGTATTGGCAGTACGCCCGAAGTGAGATTCGAATGGCGAAAGCTTAGTTGTTTTATGTTTACATATGCGAAGCTGGTATATAATTGATTTTAATGCTGCTTTAATGGTGAACGTATTTACTTCTTTATGTGCGTCTTTAATACATGCCAAGCGTTGTTTAATTGTACCAATTAGTCGTTCATTTAAATCTATTGCACGATGATCTATTGTCGGAGCTGGTATAAGTGTGATATTGTTTTTTGTACAAAAATTTTGTACTTGGTTACCTATAAGACAACGGGCTTGATCTATTCTTAAAGAACAAGGAACTCCATGAATTTGTATATAATTATCTAAGAATTTTATGACATTCGAGGCATTTGCATTATCAACTAATTCCGCAGAAGGGTATTTTGAAAATCTATCAATGCATGTTAAAATGTATATTTCATGTTCTTTTTCGTTATTAATGGGCCCTGCAAAATCTATTTGTATTTCTTGGTTTGGAACTATACATGGTGTATGTGCTTTAAATTGTTTTGCGGGAATAACAGATTTTAAGTTTTTACCGATAGCAGTGCAAGATTTGCACTCTATTGCTTTGACAAGCAAATCGCGATTCATGTATGGCCACCAGCAATGCTGAGTCTTACATATCATCCCCCAGCTACCCGGGTGACTTGCATGTAGATCGTCAATGAGGGCCTCTTTGAGTGCATTTGGAATGGCCACCTTCTCGTCCATGCAAACACACCCGCCTGTCACGTGAAGGTCCCGCCAATAACTATGAAGGTATGGGTTGAGGGCCTTCAGTCTTTCTTCATCCCCCCGAATTATGCAGTCTCGCACTTCTTTTAAAACTGCATCCTTACTTGTGAGTGATGCAATGAGACCTTTGCTAAAGACTTTTCCCACCACTCGTTCAAACGACATTACTTGGGGGCTATCCGTTAGTGGGGTACTTAAGTTTGAATGCGAGGAGGATCTGCGTGGCGTACTCGTTGTTGCATTGTCAGTGAATGACACGCGAGGCGAAGCTCTGGTAGATCGAGAGGAGAGTGTTTTCTCCTTGAGAGAAGAAGCTTGTTGACTCATTATTGATGAGAGTTGAGTTTTTTCAATTAGGTTAATTGACAAGGAGGAAGACAACTGAATTTCAGGTTGAGTTTGGGCAAAAAGCACTTGATTTTTGTTTACTAATTGGGCACGTGAGTTATTTAAGGTATTTGAGTGTGGCTTACTAAAAAAGGTAGGAATTTGAGGCTGATTTTTGATTGACAAGCGAGAATTACTTAAAGGAGTAAATTTGGATGCATTTTGGTAAGCGAGTGACGGTTTTCTTGTATTTACTAGTCTTTGAGACTCGATTTGTACAGGAGTAGTTGTAAATGGTAGACTATGTGACGCAGATTTAGAGTGATTTGGGTAATTAGTAACTTGCGTTGCAAAAGAGTCATCTAAGGAATGCATTTTAGTCTTTTGAGTAAATAATAAAGGTTTATGCCAGGCGGGTGTTAAATTGTTAAAGGAATTGCGTACTGGCGGTGCGAGATTGGAGGTGGTATTAATTAAATTAGAAGTGTTAACTTTTGGAGAGGGATATGTGTTAGCGAGTACGAAATCGTTTTGACTGGAATGTACTCGCTGATCATGTACACTAGTACAATTAATACCATTAGTGGAATGGAAAAATAAGTTACGCATTTGATCCGCGAATGATTTATTTTTATGAGTTAAATGTACGTCTGGGGCGTGTGTGCTATACGGATGATTAAATTTAAAAGAGGTTATGTTAGAGTTGTATTTTCGCGCCGCGAGATTTGAACTATTATTTTTTAAGCGAACATGCTGAGCGGGATTTATGTCTAAATTGGAAGTTTGTTTTGAATAGAATTTTGGACTATTATTTCGCGGGGCGAGATTTGAATTAACGTTTTTTTAAGCGTACACGCTGGGCGGGTTTTATGTCTGAAGTAGAAGTTTGTTTTGAATAGTATTTTGAACTATTATTTCGCGAAGCGAGTAAATCAGAAATTTCAGTTTGAGGATTTTGGGCTTCATAATTTATGGTTAAAACTTGTGCTGTAATGGTGGTGGAATTTTTATGTTCTCCATCAATATCAATATATAATTTATGAAGTGAATTAGCTGTGAGATTGTGTTTTTGTTGAAGTAATTGGGCATCATTATGTATAAGTATGCTCGATAATGTTGCAACTAAAAATTCTTCGTCATATTTGGAAACACTTTTTACTGGTTGATATGCATTACGAGATATGTAATCAACTAGGCACATTTTTGCGCCAGGTAAATGCTCTATTGAGAATTGATAAGGCAAGAGACGGTCAACCCACCGTGATAACCTACTATTGTAACTTTTATTTGATCGATGTTCTTTTAAAATGGAAAGTAATGCGCGGTGGTCAGTGATAACGGTGAATTCTTTGCCATACAAATAATTTTTAAAATATTCTATGGACCAAACTACCCCAAGAAGTTCTAATTCGTTAATACTATAACGTTCTTCACTACTGTTTAAAAATCGGGATGCAAAAGATATCGGTTTCCAACCATCAACTGTTAGTTGTTCTAGTGCTGCTCCTAATCCGGAGCGTGAAGCATCACATTTGATTCGCGTTTCAAATTGGGGGTTATAATGCATGTTTTCTGTATGATTTGCTATGCGAATTTTAATTGCATTAAAATGTAGTGTATGAGTGTCAGTCCAAATATATTTAGTGGATTTACGAAGTAGAGGTCTTAACGGGTGGCAAAGTTGAGCTAAATTGGGAATAAATTTACTAATATAGTGGACTGCGCCGAGGAATGAGCGTAATTTTTTAAGTGTATTAGGAGGTTGTAATGACATAATAGATGATGTTTTGGATTCGAGTGGCGAGATCCCAGATTGAGTTATATTATATCCTAACCATGAAATTTGTTGTTTTGCAAAGTGGCATTTCGGAAGATTAATACGAAGGTTATCTGCATCCAACTTTTTAAGACAATCTAGTACAAGTTGAAAGTGATCAGCTTCTGAACCTTTGCTAACAATCAAAATGTCATCTAAGAAAGAAGAATGTATTTTTAAGTCCAATCAGGGTGTAATCCATTGCCTTCTGAAACTCGGCAGGCATGTCTGTAAGACCGTAGAATCCTGTCTTGAATCGATATGTGCCTGTCATGTCACCACTGATAATATTAAAATTACAATGATTAGCAGTTTCAGGGTGTAAATTTAGTTGGCTGTAGGCGTATTTAAGATCAATAGTAGAGAAATATATTTGCTCCGCGGGTTCTGTTTTGTAATTTGTTATTATTTGTGATATCGAATCCATAAGTGTTTCAATATTTGGAATCTGATATTTGTTCTTATGTATTGCTTTGTTAAGAGTTTTAGAATCTAGTGCTAATTTTATGGTTTGATCTCGTTTGACTGTGATTACAATAGGTGAAAAAAAATATTGGTCAGAACAGTTATTCAATTTTTCTATATGTCCCTCTGCAAGAAGTTTTTTAATTTCAGTATTTACTCGTTCTTGCAAATTGATGGGTACTCTTCTACCCTTTTGATATTTTGGCTGGAAATGACGATGAAATTTAGATTTGACAATGTGTATTTTTGAGCGACCAATACGTGTAATAAGTTGAGGGAATTGTTGTGCGATACGTGTTTTGAATGGACATTGAGATGTGATAGTGTTGACCATACTACCTTCCTGTTTTGGGATTTGAGTTACTGATATTCCAAGAGCGTCAAATAGATCTCTTCCCACTAGTGGTTTTAGTCCATCATGGACTACTACAAATTCAGCTTCTTCAAGTTGCCATCCATTGCTCGCAATTGGTGCCTGTATCATACCTATCACGTTTATGGGTTCGTTGGAAAATGTTTTGAGTTCCTGGGGAGGCGCTATCATCAACCAACGAGCAAGGGGAGAATTTTCCACAATTTCCGAATCAAGAGATTCGGGCAAAATACTGCACACACTGCCGGAATCAATGAGAAGTCCAACATGGGTGTTACCAATTTGTAGGATAGTGTTCTTTGGTTCGATCTGAATTGCGTTACTTGCGATGCTGGCGACCATATTGTCATCTGAGCTGTCGTAATCCGATTAGCATTGCGGGTTATAATTCATATTTTGTATGGCATTTACCGTTTGATCAATTGTAGTTTCTTCAACAGAGTTAACATTAGAGCAATTAGATTTGTTTGATGATGATTTCGGTTTTTTGCACACTCGCGAAAAATGGTTTTGGAGGCCACAATTATTGCAAGTCTTGCCTCTCGCAATGCACTTGACTTTATGATTAGCTGACCAAGTTAAACCACAGTTCCTGCATAGTTGGTTTGGTGATCGAGGAAAGCTGGATGTAGTTGGCCGCTGAGTCGGTGGTCGAAAAGATCGCTGAGGAATTATTGCATTAACTTGCGGAGCAGATTGCGAGTTTGTATTTTGTAGTTGGTTTCTTTGGCCTAGTTCCATATTTATGGCCAAACGTAATGCTTGGGCTGGTTCTAAAGTTTCTCGCAACAATTCCCGTTGAATTTCTGGATCTAACATATTTGCAATAAATAAGTCTCTAATGAGGGTGTCTTCTTGACTTCCGAGCTCACAATTTTCAGAAAGTTCTTTAAATTTTCCGAAGAAATGTTCGATAGACTCTCCTCTTGTCTGTTTCGTGGTGAGAAGTACACATCTGTCGAATGTGATGTTGCGCTGACGAATAAATGCTGTTTCCATGATTGTCCAAAGTTATGCTGTTGAGAGACTGTCCATCTTGAGATGTGGGTTTTGATTACAGACAATTCGACGTCCTTCAGTGCCCAAACTGAGATATAGCATTGACACAGTCTTTCGATCGGCTTGTGCCCATGGCTTGTCTCTGCACATTATTCCTATCTCCAGTTGTCTCTGGCACCGGTTTTCCCAGTTCATTTTTGATTGAGCGTTCCTCGCCAATCTTTCCCGCTCCGATTGTGCCGATGATCCCGTTATCGTAACCTCATAGATCGGTTCAAGTGGTAGTTGCACTGTTTCAGGTTTTGGTTCCAACAAAGTGTCTATTGTGATATTTTCCTTCGCAAGAAGCGCTAACTTGGCCTGCATCTGCCACTTTTTCCATTTCAGCGGCGGGTCTACACTAGGTTTATCCTAAAATGGCTCAATGCCAAGTGGAGTTCGTTTTTGAGCTGCTGGCTGCGCCATGTTGTACGCGAATGAAGTTGCGTACTTGATCTTGAGTCGCGAGTTGTGTTTGTGTTCTATGTCCTACTTGCGCGGCGAGTGCGCTTTACACAATTTCCAAATGAATCCGCTTAGCGAATCGCGTAAGGACTAATTGTTTACTTCACTCGATTTGTAAAGACAGTTAATGAAGAATTATTTAAATTGAGCAACTGTACGCGAAGTGCAAAACTAAGAGAATGAAGAAAAAGGCAACTGGTATTCCAGAAGTCATAACAAAATGTGAACATTTATTTCCCGTTGTGGGAAAATGGGAGCAACAGACTAGCATGTGAAATAATAATGATTTATGCACTTGCCCCTCAGGAATAGGTACACTAAATAAATTAAGTACATCGTATGATAAGTTTACTGCACTAAATTAATTTATGATGTATGACAAGGTCCATAATCTGATTCATATTGATTATATGGACAAAACGAAGAATTATTGACACTATAAACATTAAAACACCAATTATTGCCTTTTTAAAAACTTTAGTAATTTAGACGCAGCTTTAAAAAATACATAACCTGGCAAGCTCAATCTGTAAACTGAAAATTTCAATTGATAACCTTTGCAACGGAAATCCACAATGCAGAATGAACGGAAATAGGAACATGAGTTTTTTAAACTACTTTCGTTGACGAAAACGGAAAGTTTTAATATTAAAGGATACTTCACTAAAAAGTTGCTCTTCACTAAAAATACGTCAAAAACGTTTGTTTAAGAAAATGGTCATTTAGTAAAAGAAAACACAGGTCAATGCAAACCATTCTCTACATTTAGAACTAAAAAACTGCCAAAACCACAATACCGTGCACAAAATGTAATGACGTTGTGTATTACTCACAGGTCAAAAACGGTTATCTCTTACTTTCAAAATCCAAATGCAGCTGGTGCTGGTTTTTATACTTCATTACTAGTTTAACTTAAATTAAACGCTTTTAAAATTTAGTAGCTTCCAGGTTTCTTATAACCTTCGCGTCGCAAAAATTGTTGGCCAGGATATTCAGTAAAATAAACAACGTAGATATATGAGTGAAGATGTTAAAATTTTTGCCAATTTTCGAAATATTGCTATAAAATAGTGTCCGAATTACAGTAATTTGAATAAAAATTAGTCACCTCAATTCAAATTTGGGTCAATCCACCCGCAAATGACAAATGTTGAGACAACTGTTAAGATCAAGCTCGTTGTACCGGAAAGAAAGTGTTACACGGGAATAGGGCAAACTACTCTAAATATATCAGTAAATTTCAATTTATAATTTTGCGGTCGGTTACGCCTGAAGACAAGAAAGTTTTGTTTTGATTTTATTACCAAATCCAGAGAATAAACAAGTGATCAAAATTGGAAACGCTGAATCTACAGCAAAAGTTTGCCCTAGAGTGGAGTTCAATCTTGTAAGAATTCGCGCTGAAATTACGGTTTCTGGGGCAAAATCGGATTTTTGCCGATCGCAGAGCTAATTAACAGTTCTGAACTAATTTTGATAGACAGTTTTCAAGGTTAAATTTGTTCTGAGAGCAAAATTTAGGAAAACAGGCGTCAATTAATACTGCTCTTCTGCTCTAATTTTTAATTGTCAAGAACGGGTAATATCCTCAAAAATGGATTACAAAGCGGCTCGCAGACATCATTTGACCTTGAAAAAGCGCAAAACCACCTTGAAAACACTATAGCAAATTTTCAATGCTCTATTGTGGGTGCTGCATATCGAGGGCACGTTTTGTTAATTAGTTGAGCTCTGATTGGTTTTTGTCTAATTTTAAACTTCTGATTACCGCTTTTACTGCCGTTTTGACCAGGTAAAGCTTCTAGGGACGAGGTTCTTTTGATTATTTGGGGGTATAGACCAAATTACAACGTGATCTGCAAAGGGTATGGTAAAGCAAAGGAAAGGATAATAATGATAATAATGACGCAAGCGTTGATCAGATATTAAGATTCTGAGTTCAAGTCTGGCCATAAGTATGGTTCTTCATTGCAAATTTATAAGATTCTAATTAACCCAAGAACGCATCTGAAAACGATTCATAGCGGTCATTGAAGTCTTTTCGGAGAGCATTTGGATTAATAAAATGGATCCCCAGATTACGTAAACGATCATCATCTATAATATGCAGTTCTGATGACATTTCAATATTACGATAAGTTCAAAGGCAGAAATTTGGAATGCGGACTCGTCATAGGCAGCGCCATAATCTGATCAATCTCTAATTAGCTACCAAATATAGTTGTTGCGTCTGAAACTTGTTGTAGTGACACTCGTAAGTTTTTGGTTTTAAAAAGATATCACTATATTTCACCCAGAAATGAAATCTAATTTTAAAAAATGAAAAGATCAAAGAATCTTATCTTTATATGGTATGATAACAGAAGCTTTGGTAAAACAGTGAAACCTTCAGGATAGTTCCTTGTTCTTAAAGAACAAGTTCCTTGTTCTTAAAGAGTTCCTTGTTCCTGGAGTTCCTTGTTCTTAAAGAACAAGGAACTCCATGAATTTGTATATAATTATCTAAGAATTTTATGACATTCGAGGCATTTGCATTATCAACTAATTCCTTAGAAGGGTATTTTGAAAATCTATCAATGCATGTTAAAATGTATATTTCATGTTCTTTTTCGTTATTAATGGGCCCTGCAAAATCTATTTGTATTTCTTGGTTTGGAACTATACATGGTGTATGTGCTTTAAATTGTTTTGCGGGAATAACAGATTTTAAGTTTTTACCGATAGCAGTGCAAGATTTGCACTCTATTGCTTTGACAAGCAAATCGCGATTCATGTATGGCCACCAGCAATGCTGAGTCTTACATATCATCCCCCAGCTACCCGGGTGACTTGCATGTAGATCGTCAATGAGGGCCTCTTTGAGTGCATTTGGAATGGCCACCTTCTCGTCCATGCAAACACACCCGCCTGTCACGTGAAGGTCCCGCCAATAACTATGAAGGTATGGGTTGAGGGCCTTCAGTCTTTCTTCATCCCCCCGAATTATGCAGTCTCGCACTTCTTTTAAAACTGCATCCTTACTTGTGAGTGATGCAATGAGACCTTTGCTAAAGACTTTTCCCACCACTCGTTCAAACGACATTACTTGGGGGCTATCCGTTAGTGGGGTACTTAAGTTTGAATGCGAGGAGGATCTGCGTGGCGTACTCGTTGTTGCATTGTCAGTGAATGACACGCGAGGCGAAGCTCTGGTAGATCGAGAGGAGAGTGTTTTCTCCTTGAGAGAAGAAGCTTGTTGACTCATTATTGATGAGAGTTGAGTTTTTTCAATTAGGTTAATTGACAAGGAGGAAGACAACTGAATTTCAGGTTGAGTTTGGGCAAAAAGCACTTGATTTTTGTTTACTAATTGGGCACGTGAGTTATTTAAGGTATTTGAGTGTGGCTTACTAAAAAAGGTAGGAATTTGAGGCTGATTTTTGATTGACAAGCGAGAATTACTTAAAGGAGTAAATTTGGATGCATTTTGGTAAGCGAGTGACGGTTTTCTTGTATTTACTAGTCTTTGAGACTCGATTTGTACAGGAGTAGTTGTAAATGGTAGACTATGTGACGCAGATTTAGAGTGATTTGGGTAATTAGTAACTTGCGTTGCAAAAGAGTCATCTAAGGAATGCATTTTAGTCTTTTGAGTAAATAATAAAGGTTTATGCCAGGCGGGTGTTAAATTGTTAAAGGAATTGCGTACTGGCGGTGCGAGATTGGAGGTGGTATTAATTAAATTAGAAGTGTTAACTTTTGGAGAGGGATATGTGTTAGCGAGTACGAAATCGTTTTGACTGGAATGTACTCGCTGATCATGTACACTAGTACAATTAATACCATTAGTGGAATGGAAAAATAAGTTACGCATTTGATCCGCGAATGATTTATTTTTATGAGTTAAATGTACGTCTGGGGCGTGTGTGCTATACGGATGATTAAATTTAAAAGAGGTTATGTTAGAGTTGTATTTTCGCGCCGCGAGATTTGAACTATTATTTTTTAAGCGAACATGCTGAGCGGGATTTATGTCTAAATTGGAAGTTTGTTTTGAATAGAATTTTGGACTATTATTTCGCGGGGCGAGATTTGAATTAACGTTTTTTTAAGCGTACACGCTGGGCGGGTTTTATGTCTGAAGTAGAAGTTTGTTTTGAATAGTATTTTGAACTATTATTTCGCGAAGCGAGTAAATCAGAAATTTCAGTTTGAGGATTTTGGGCTTCATAATTTATGGTTAAAACTTGTGCTGTAATGGTGGTGGAATTTTTATGTTCTCCATCAATATCAATATATAATTTATGAAGTGAATTAGCTGTGAGATTGTGTTTTTGTTGAAGTAATTGGGCATCATTATGTATAAGTATGCTCGATAATGTTGCAACTAAAAATTCTTCGTCATATTTGGAAACACTTTTTACTGGTTGATATGCATTACGAGATATGTAATCAACTAGGCACATTTTTGCGCCAGGTAAATGCTCTATTGAGAATTGATAAGGCAAGAGACGTTCAACCCACCGTGATAACCTACTATTGTAACTTTTATTTGATCGATGTTCTTTTAAAATGGAAAGTAATGCGCGGTGGTCAGTGATAACGGTGAATTCTTTGCCATACAAATAATTTTTAAAATATTCTATGGACCAAACTACCCCAAGAAGTTCTAATTCGTTAATACTATAACGTTCTTCACTACTGTTTAAAAATCGGGATGCAAAAGATATCGGTTTCCAACCATCAACTGTTAGTTGTTCTAGTGCTGCTCCTAATCCGGAGCGTGAAGCATCACATTTGATTCGCGTTTCAAATTGGGGGTTATAATGCATGTTTTCTGTATGATTTGCTATGCGAATTTTAATTGCATTAAAATGTAGTGTATGAGTGTCAGTCCAAATATATTTAGTGGATTTACGAAGTAGAGGTCTTAACGGGTGGCAAAGTTGAGCTAAATTGGGAATAAATTTACTAATATAGTGGACTGCGCCGAGGAATGAGCGTAATTTTTTAAGTGTATTAGGAGGTTGTAATGACATAATAGATGATGTTTTGGATTCGAGTGGCGAGATCCCAGATTGAGTTATATTATATCCTAACCATGAAATTTGTTGTTTTGCAAAGTGGCATTTCGGAAGATTAATACGAAGGTTATCTGCATCCAACTTTTTAAGACAATCTAGTACAAGTTGAAAGTGATCAGCTTCTGAACCTTTGCTAACAATCAAAATGTCATCTAAGAAAGAAGAATGTATTTTTAAGTCCAATCAGGGTGTAATCCATTGCCTTCTGAAACTCGGCAGGCATGTCTGTAAGACCGTAGAATCCTGTCTTGAATCGATATGTGCCTGTCATGTCACCACTGATAATATTAAAATTACAATGATTAGCAGTTTCAGGGTGTAAATTTAGTTGGCTGTAGGCGTATTTAAGATCAATAGTAGAGAAATATATTTGCTCCGCGGGTTCTGTTTTGTAATTTGTTATTATTTGTGATATCGAATCCATAAGTGTTTCAATATTTGGAATCTGATATTTGTTCTTATGTATTGCTTTGTTAAGAGTTTTAGAATCTAGTGCTAATTTTATGGTTTGATCTCGTTTGACTGTGATTACAATAGGTGAAAAAAAATATTGGTCAGAACAGTTATTCAATTTTTCTATATGTCCCTCTGCAAGAAGTTTTTTAATTTCAGTATTTACTCGTTCTTGCAAATTGATGGGTACTCTTCTACCCTTTTGATATTTTGGCTGGAAATGACGATGAAATTTAGATTTGACAATGTGTATTTTTGAGCGACCAATACGTGTAATAAGTTGAGGGAATTGTTGTGCGATACGTGTTTTGAATGGACATTGAGATGTGATAGTGTTGACCATACTACCTTCCTGTTTTGGGATTTGAGTTACTGATATTCCAAGAGCGTCAAATAGATCTCTTCCCACTAGTGGTTTTAGTCCATCATGGACTACTACAAATTCAGCTTCTTCAAGTTGCCATCCATTGCTCGCAATTGGTGCCTGTATCATACCTATCACGTTTATGGGTTCGTTGGAAAATGTTTTGAGTTCCTGGGGAGGCGCTATCATCAACCAACGAGCAAGGGGAGAATTTTCCACAATTTCCGAATCAAGAGATTCGGGCAAAATACTGCACACACTGCCGGAATCAATGAGAAGTCCAACACGGGTGTTACCAATTTGTAGGATAGTGTTCTTTGGTTCGATCTGAATTGCGTTACTTGCGATGCTGGCGACCATATTGTCATCTGAGCTGTCGTAATCCGATTAGCATTGCGGGTTATAATTCATATTTTGTATGGCATTTACCGTTTGATCAATTGTAGTTTCTTCAACAGAGTTAACATTAGAGCAATTAGATTTGTTTGATGATGATTTCGGTTTTTTGCACACTCGCGAAAAATGGTTTTGGAGGCCACAATTATTGCAAGTCTTGCCTCTCGCAATGCACTTGACTTTATGATTAGCTGACCAAGTTAAACCACAGTTCCTGCATAGTTGGTTTGGTGATCGAGGAAAGCTGGATGTAGTTGGCCGCTGAGTCGGTGGTCGAAAAGATCGCTGAGGAATTATTGCATTAACTTGCGGAGCAGATTGCGAGTTTGTATTTTGTAGTTGGTTTCTTTGGCCTAGTTCCATATTTATGGCCAAACGTAATGCTTGGGCTGGTTCTAAAGTTTCTCGCAACAATTCCCGTTGAATTTCTGGATCTAACATATTTGCAATAAATAAGTCTCTAATGAGGGTGTCTTCTTGACTTCCGAGCTCACAATTTTCAGAAAGTTCTTTAAATTTTCCGAAGAAATGTTCGATAGACTCTCCTCTTGTCTGTTTCGTGGTGAGAAGTACACATCTGTCGAATGTGATGTTGCGCTGACGAATAAATGCTGTTTCCATGATTGTCCAAAGTTATGCTGTTGAGAGACTGTCCATCTTGAGATGTGGGTTTTGATTACAGACAATTCGACGTCCTTCAGTGCCCAAACTGAGATATAGCATTGACACAGTCTTTCGATCGGCTTGTGCCCATGGCTTGTCTCTGCACATTATTCCTATCTCCAGTTGTCTCTGGCACCGGTTTTCCCAGTTCATTTTTGATTGAGCGTTCCTCGCCAATCTTTCCCGCTCCGATTGTGCCGATGATCCCGTTATCGTAACCTCATAGATCGGTTCAAGTGGTAGTTGCACTGTTTCAGGTTTTGGTTCCAACAAAGTGTCTATTGTGATATTTTCCTTCGCAAGAAGCGCTAACTTGGCCTGCATCTGCCACTTTTTCCATTTCAGCGGCGGGTCTACACTAGGTTTATCCTAAAATGGCTCAATGCCAAGTGGAGTTCGTTTTTGAGCTGCTGGCTGCGCCATGTTGTACGCGAATGAAGTTGCGTACTTGATCTTGAGTCGCGAGTTGTGTTTGTGTTCTATGTCCTACTTGCGCGGCGAGTGCGCTTTACACAATTTCCAAATGAATCCGCTTAGCGAATCGCGTAAGGACTAATTGTTTACTTCACTCGATTTGTAAAGACAGTTAATGAAGAATTATTTAAATTGAGCAACTGTACGCGAAGTGCAAAACTAAGAGAATGAAGAAAAAGGCAACTGGTATTCCAGAAGTCATAACAAAATGTGAACATTTATTTCCCGTTGTGGGAAAATGGGAGCAACAGACTAGCATGTGAAATAATAATGATTTATGCACTTGCCCCTCAGGAATAGGTACACTAAATAAATTAAGTACATCGTATGATAAGTTTACTGCACTAAATTAATTTATGATGTATGACAAGGTCCATAATCTGATTCATATTGATTATATGGACAAAACGAAGAATTATTGACACTATAAACATTAAAACACCAATTATTGCCTTTTTAAAAACTTTAGTAATTTAGACGCAGCTTTAAAAAATACATAACCTGGCAAGCTCAATCTGTAAACTGAAAATTTCAATTGATAACCTTTGCAACGGAAATCCACAATGCAGAATGAACGGAAATAGGAACATGAGTTTTTTAAACTACTTTCGTTGACGAAAACGGAAAGTTTTAATATTAAAGGATACTTCACTAAAAAGTTGCTCTTCACTAAAAATACGTCAAAAACGTTTGTTTAAGAAAATGGTCATTTAGTAAAAGAAAACACAGGTCAATGCAAACCATTCTCTACATTTAGAACTAAAAAACTGCCAAAACCACAATACCGTGCACAAAATGTAATGACGTTGTGTATTACTCACAGGTCAAAAACGGTTATCTCTTACTTTCAAAATCCAAATGCAGCTGGTGCTGGTTTTTATACTTCATTACTAGTTTAACTTAAATTAAACGCTTTTAAAATTTAGTAGCTTCCAGGTTTCTTATAACCTTCGCGTCGCAAAAATTGTTGGCCAGGATATTCAGTAAAATAAACAACGTAGATATATGAGTGAAGATGTTAAAATTTTTGCCAATTTTCGAAATATTGCTATAAAATAGTGTCCGAATTACAGTAATTTGAATAAAAATTAGTCACCTCAATTCAAATTTGGGTCAATCCACCCGCAAATGACAAATGTTGAGACAACTGTTAAGATCAAGCTCGTTGTACCGGAAAGAAAGTGTTACACGGGAATAGGGCAAACTACTCTAAATATATCAGTAAATTTCAATTTATAATTTTGCGGTCGGTTACGCCTGAAGACAAGAAAGTTTTGTTTTGATTTTATTACCAAATCCAGAGAATAAACAAGTGATCAAAATTGGAAACGCTGAATCTACAGCAAAAGTTTGCCCTAGAGTGGAGTTCAATCTTGTAAGAATTCGCGCTGAAATTACGGTTTCTGGGGCAAAATCGGATTTTTGCCGATCGCAGAGCTAATTAACAGTTCTGAACTAATTTTGATAGACAGTTTTCAAGGTTAAATTTGTTCTGAGAGCAAAATTTAGGAAAACAGGCGTCAATTAATACTGCTCTTCTGCTCTAATTTTTAATTGTCAAGAACGGGTAATATCCTCGAAAATGGATTACAAAGCGGCTCGCAGACATCATTTGACCTTGAAAAAGCGCAAAACCACCTTGAAAACACTATAGCAAATTTTCAATGCTCTATTGTGGGTGCTGCATATCGAGGGCACGTTTTGTTAATTAGTTGAGCTCTGATTGGTTTTTGTCTAATTTTAAACTTCTGATTACCGCTTTTACTGCCGTTTTGACCAGGTAAAGCTTCTAGGGACGAGGTTCTTTTGATTATTTGGGGGTATAGACCAAATTACAACGTGATCTGCAAAGGGTATGGTAAAGCAAAGGAAAGGATAATAATGATAATAATGACGCAAGCGTTGATCAGATATTAAGATTCTGAGTTCAAGTCTGGCCATAAGTATGGTTCTTCATTGCAAATTTATAAGATTCTAATTAACCCAAGAACGCATCTGAAAACGATTCATAGCGGTCATTGAAGTCTTTTCGGAGAGCATTTGGATTAATAAAATGGATCCCCAGATTACGTAAACGATCATCATCTATAATATGCAGTTCTGATGACATTTCAATATTACGATAAGTTCAAAGGCAGAAATTTGGAATGCGGACTCGTCATAGGCAGCGCCATAATCTGATCAATCTCTAATTAGCTACCAAATATAGTTGTTGCGTCTGAAACTTGTTGTAGTGACACTCGTAAGTTTTTGGTTTTAAAAAGATATCACTATATTTCACCCAGAAATGAAATCTAATTTTAAAAAATGAAAAGATCAAAGAATCTTATCTTTATATGGTATGATAACAGAAGCTTTGGTAAAACAGTGAAACCTTCAGGATAGTCCTTGATAATTTCGAAATGTTATCAAAGGATGCAGTAGTCTGTCAGGCTTCATAAGATACAATTTTGGTAGCAAAAAATACAGACGTAATTTTTAGCTTTGCCCTTTGCTGCTGTTTTTGTCTTTTTACCTAGTCTCATTAATTACTGTTCGAATATCACATCATAGTAGTTGAAAAAATGCACAATTTAACATATTTTAAGCAGTTTTTTGTTCACTTCTTGTTGTTTTAAATGCTCCGACACTGGTTTTTTGCCGAAATTTTAAATTATTTTTGATTTTTACGTTTTTGATAAAAGTCATTCTCAACTGTTCTGGCTGCGTCATCATACGCCAAAAAGTTCCAATCAGAAGAAAACCAATTGCACACATTACCCTGAAAAACGCTATTTGAAAAGTTTCTTGGACAAATTTACGCAAAGGAGGGAATTATTTCAGTGGAATGTGGGGATCCTTTTTAATTATGCAACAGTCGAAAACATTTTAACATTTTGGAAAAATACCAGTGTTATAGCGGATAGAACAATAAGGAATGCACTAAAAACTGCTTAAAATTTGATAAACTGTGCTTTTTTGCAACTCCTATAATGTGATATTCAAACTGTAATTGATGAGACTAGGTAACAATTACAAAAAAGAGCAGCAAACGGCAAAGATAAAAATTACTCCCGAAGTCTTTTGAAACGTTTGGTTTCAAAGCTATGACAAATGTTAGCTAGAAAAAAAAATTAGCCGGGAAAAAAACTTGATCATGAGAAAACGTTCAAAAGTCGAAAATACTTTGCAAAAACTCGAAGTACCAAAATCAAAAAACAATCACCTAAAATGTAAAACCGCAAGAAATAACATCTTTTAATCCATTAGAAAGACGATGCGACCCGTCTTTGCTGACCTTAGCGTACAATTTGACCAAAAGAAAAAAAAATAGTGGCGAAGCTCAACAATTCATTGTTTATTTTGAAAACAAAAAACTTTGAAGGTCAAACAAACCGCACGGTTTTGACTAAAATTTTTGATAAGGTTCCTTGAATTTGATAGGATACCAAATGGATCTATAATTCAAAAAATTTCCAACTTAATTAGCTCAAATAGTTTGATCAAACAGTTCAAAAACACAACTTGATCTTTAGAAGTACAACCAACAGAACTATCGTTACAAATTTGAACATATTTTTAACAAATAAATTTCTAAGAAATGCGTAAAAATATGGAAAATGTGATAAGAAACAACAATAATCCGTCATAGTCATATGTTTATAAAAATTTAAACTTCGAAAATCTGTGTCACACTTCGCAATTTGTAAAGCTGAACGGTGGCCGTTGCAACTCAAGTCACCAATCATATAAATGTTTTTGCTTTCGTTCTAGGTGAAATATGATTCTTAGTAATCATACTAGGTGATAAATTACTTTGTTGAATTCTTGGTAAACATTTAATAATCAAGTATGATTTCCTAAAAACCATACAAGGATCATAAAAATGTTCTCTACGCCTAAATACTGTATATTTTTCATTTTCTAGTGATGTTGAAAAAACATTTTGGAAATCATACGAGCTCTTTTATAACACATAAAACGTTGACTAGTGTTCCCAATTTTTGCATAATGTAGTCAGAGGACATTTTAAATTTTTGCTTTAGCGTGCGCTAAAAGATACTTTGTGTGCGCTAAAAGAATGACTTTGCAGTTTAAACATATTCAGAAAACGAATTTGAGGTTATATGCAAAACTTTTTTTATTATTTCATATAAATGAGCACAGGTATAAATAGGCTTGAGAGAATCAAAATTTTAGCTATCTATTTGGACTTACTCTTTTATTTAGTGTCCAACTTTGCAAATGGTATTTTGCGTCAGGGTCTTTTGCTGGATCACAAAGTGATGCCAGGGAATCACATAGGTGATGTCTTACCGAATAACTAAAAAAACATAAATGGTAAAAGATTTATGAAAAACAGATGTATGATTCTTGGTAATCATACTATGATCATATATGATTTCTGGGTAATCATGCAAGGGTCATATATGATTTTTTGGTTTCCGTACTAAGAAGGGACTGTGTGAAATCATATACGATCCTTAAACGAAATCAAAGAAACTTCAACCTGGGAATCAAAACAGGTGGTTAATACTGCACATGAAATGAACAGTGCAAAAAGTTTGGAAATTCATTGAAGGGCGTCTGAAACCACGTGGATTCTGGCCCAACGCTGTTCGTCTGCTGCTACGCAGGAACACATTTTTTATTTCTTTTGCGATACTTTCGTTATAATTTTGTATTTTGTATTGCATTTTTGAACATTAAGCAGAGCTTATTCTGGCACTGGAGGTTAAATGAGGGCAATGTATGCGTCCTTCCCGTCTTCAATTTGACAACTAACTCACACGTGTTGCTTGTGGGTCCAACACATGGAATGCGCGAAATTGCCCTGGTAACCATCTGAGTATATACAAAATGTAAATGACTGAAGGTCAATCTTCAAAGACAAAAGAGCAGAAAAATGGGAAACGTTTGAGGAATTTGTGCTAATGGCGAGCACCTGAGCATTCACGTGGTATTGTGGGTCTAATTAGCAATGGTAGACACGTTTATTATTGTAGCACAAAACCACCCGGAGGTACAGGTGTCCTTTTAATCCAAACATTACCCTGCCAACTTAATCCAACAACTGGAAAAGTTATTCAACTATGCTTCTGACATTATGTGAACTTATGCATGATTGCAACTGTGTACTTCAGAAGTAACGGGAATAGCTCTTAATGTCAAAATACCCAAAGCGTCAAATTACCCAAAACAACCAAATTCCTAGAAAAAAGACTAGTTTCACGAAATTCAGATAAAATTAGCAGAATTGTACCCATACTAAGTAAAACTTGGATGAGCGTTTTACCTTTGAAGACTAAAACATCCATATTGTTAACTTCAAAAAGACATCAGTATCTTTAAAACGTTTAAAAAAGTGCTGAAGTTTATGTGAGATTGGCTGAAAATTGGCTGAACCAAAGCATTTCTTTCATAATTTCAGCACATTCAGCCCATTTCTTTCAAATTAATGCACTGAAACAGGGCTAACACGGCTCTGAAAAGTTTGTTTCAATTTTATTTTCATTTTTGTATTAATTTCAAAATATTATGCAAAAAGACAGAGAAGCTATCAACTGCTAATTATTTAGTCGGATAAGTGAACTTTGGAGCTGTTTTTCGTATTTAATGGTTTTATATTCTCTGAACTTATTTTGAACCCCGTTGGAAATCTTCTTAATTTTTTTTTGGTTAACAAGTTTTTGAGAAATTTTGCAGTAAAGCTAACCAGAAATAAAACGTCCAAAACTGTTGTAATGATTCGTGCACTGCCGTAATTTACAATCCTGTCAACGGCTAATAAATGTCAACAAGTCGCAAAGTTTGTAAAACGGATTATAAATGGTTATAAATGGTTAGTTATAGAGGTTGTTTTACAATATGTTATAAGTCTGTAACATGTAACGTGTAGACAATGTGAGGGTCCATGGATTAGACTGTCAATCAATTAAGCTTTCTTGTTTTCATAATTTTACAAAATTTCCGGAATATTTCAAGGGTAAGCGGTATGTAGTCGCCGTAACAAAAATAAAAATTTCACATTGACTTATTGAATATTATTGAATGACGAATCTTTATTTCAACGAAATGACCAGGTCTAATAGAAGAAATAATCAAATTTTTATTGCAAAATTATAGGTCTAAAATTTTTGGCCGATATTAATGTCATAAACTGTGCTCACAATTTTCGATATTTGATTTTATGGATTAGACGGAAACTATATTGTTTATTTTCATGTACAAAATGAAACCTCCACAATTGCTCCTGTTGAATAAATATTTCTCGAAGTTGTAAAAGTGAGCAGAAAATAAACAATAGTAAGCCCGGATGCTTGAAAAGTTAGATTGAAAGTTGGATTTCCTGGAGCAGACAGTTTATTTAACTCAAACTTCAAATGATCAAGGGCGTAACTTCCCTCAGACGGCAGGAATAATGTAAACAAAAACAAGCTTGAAGGCAAAAATTGAGTTTTTAAAAATTATCCTTTGGACCTGGAAGGAAAATGACAAGCGACATCATAACACCGCAAAGGTGGTGTGAAATGAACTTGGCTGATATTGCTCCATTTGAAAACTCTGGTTTGCTCGTTGATTCTGAATCAAACTTTTTAAGGAAACTTTGTTCATCAATGAAGGTTTGACTATACGATGATATATATTGATCAGTTTGTAGGTGGATTCGAGATTACGAGCCAGCACCCCTGACAAATAAAATCGAACATTTGGTCCATATTACCTCTTTAAAAAACGTATTTTAATACATGTAAAAGCGGTATTTAAGATGTTCGCTGATATTCTTTTTATAGACAATTTCTGATTCGTTTTTTAGAATCCGATTGCCTTTGTTCAAAATAAAACAAGGAGGCTCGGCAATGTCCGTACGCACATAATGTTCCGACCCCGCTCATCTACATTCTCGACTTAATTATCTATTAAATGATAAGAAGATAGAAAACTTTCAAAAACATACATATCGTTCAAAAAACCACTCATAGAATAAAATAATGCCACGTTAGATGGCCGTTGAAACTTGTTGTTAATAGGACTATTAGAACAGACAATAATAGAAATCATATAACAAACATAAACTACGACGAAAACTCGATGTCTATATTAAAAAAAGCATCACAAAACGAAACTCACATCATCAGACAAAACCAAAACAGATCAAATTAACCTGTTCTTCTTTAGAAAAGATATGGGACCTGTCCTCAGTCGACTGGGTAACAGTTCGACAAAAAAATCAAAAAGGTGCGAAGTTCAAAAATACGTTTCTTTTTTAAAATAATTAATTGAAAATGATTATTCACATTAGATTTTAACTGAATTTAACTAAAAAGCAACAAATACAGGCAGAAGCCAAAATTTCACAAACAATTTTACAATACACCTATAAGACCCGTAAAATATCATTTGCTTCTCTTCGGAATATCAATGGGTCTTCCTTATAAACGGGATTAAGGAGAAATGACAAACAACAAACCCACAATTGAACAGGACAGAAATCTGGAAAAAAATTTTTAAACCAAATTGCCGAAGCATAGAACTCAGTCAAACATATAACTAACAAAGAAAATTATACTTGAATCCACAAAAGTAGTTGAGGCTTCATATTAATGACAATGAGTTACATGGTAATGAAAATGAGAGAAGAAAGGAGAGAGTTGAAAAAAAATCAATTTTTCAAAAGTTAATTGGAAAAATCATCGAAACAAAAACCTGGGCATGGGAAGTTTATACAGGTTGAGTTAAAAGTCTTGGGGTCGCAATTGAGGCATATAATTATCAGTTATATGTCGTACAAAAACAAAAAAGACGAACATAGGAATAAACAAATAATATCCAATAAATTCTGCCAGAGAACAGTGTCTCAGCCCAAAAGCATGATCTATTCGACAAAAACAGTTAACATGTTCAGATACGGCTTTTTTCTATTCTGTGCCTATTCCAAAAATGCTATCCTTCAAGTGGTTTTTCCAATCGGGGGTAATTTGACAAATAAACAAAATGAACCTATAAAATGTGCAGTTGTGCTCAAATACAACAATATGAATACTCGTTGTATCAAAACCCGGAAACCATTAGTTAGTTGAAAAACCATTACGCATTTTCAATCATAACTCAAGTAAAATGGATTACTTCCTGTTTTTATAGAGGATAAGCCAGAAATTGAGAGAAATAATATAAATTAGTGGCAAATTTCAATATAAATTTAACGATATTTTCTAAAAACAAATATATTCAAAGAAAGAGGTGACATTAGATAACAACAACTGAAAGAGTTGTCTGGGTTCACTTATACCTCCTAAATAAACCATTATGATCTTTTAATGCGGAGACTAAACCATTGGACTACAGAAACTACAAAAAATGAAATCGAAACATAAAAAGTCCATAATTTTTCATGAAAACAATTGGTCAGAACCAAAAAAAACCTTGAAATTAGCTCAGAAACCATAATATATGTTCGTTAAGCCGCTTTTTTTGAATTAGAACCTGTCAATAATTGGAATAAGAATTAGTCAATAATTCTTATTCCAATAATTGGTCAATAATTCCTGTCAATAATTCAATAGAATTAGAACCTGTCATTGAAATTCTGGCCATTAATTTACATGAAATGTTTAAATAAAAAAACATTTAGAAAAAAGACCGCGCACCATCACAATCTAAATTTTCTAACATAAGGGTCCATGGTCAGATCAAGAACAACTCTCATTTTTCTACACGTCTACAAAATCAATCAAATGTTTAATTGATTCCAAAGTAGGTCAATTACTACAGCAAATTTTTCAGTAATTCAAAAGGATCCGGTTTGTATAATTATCGAGTTTAAATTTGCTAAAAAAAACTTATAAAACTCTGATTCCAGAAGATTCTTTAATTCGGTGGAAGCATTACCAGTTCTCGTTTCGCGATTACAAAGAAAAGTACCGCATTTTTAAGGAGTCCAGTTCCGGTAAATTTAAATTAAGTGAGCCAAAAAACATATTTGGTACCATTTTTGACGAAAAATTTCATAATTTTGAGAAAAATAGCATAAATTCTAGTTGTAAATTGTATCGGAAAAATCATTTACCCCTCTATCTGTAAAGATAAAATCAACTCCACTACAGTTAACATTTTTAACATGATTTAGCAAAATTGCGAAAGTTTTGTTAAAATTCGGAAATTGTGAATAAAAAGGACGCGAAATCGTGTCCTATTCACAAATTTTTAACACTCGATAACTCCAAAAAAAAAACGAAAAAAAAGTTGTTTCAATTCCACACACTACATTGGGCGGGTTTTCTAGTGATACCCCTCACAACTCTCTATGATGTTTAACGGCCATAATTGACTGAAAAAAACCATTTGAGTTTATAGCTCCTCCTCCACTAAAGTTGGTCGCAACAATAAGTTAGCGCAAAAACAAATTAAATATTGGGGCGGGGTTGGGGGACTGACACCTGATATCAAAAAAACCGATCATTGAAAGAGAAAATGAAGACAGTTGCAGTTGTAACTGTTAAGTACTGATTTGCACGTGGAAATTGTTCCCGGGTTACTTCAGAAAATTCTTAATGTTAGCGCAATTATCATTAAAATGAGGTAGTATTGGCACTGGTTTGAATGAAGTACCCTTCTAAACATATAACAAGCTAATTTCTTAAACATAAAAGGAAAATTACCGCAATTTTGAGGTGTATACTTCCGGCAATCTTGAAAAAAGTGGGCTAAAAAATAATATATTTGGTCCCATTTTTGACAAGAAAGTCTGAATCTTGCGAAAATTTGCATAAATTCTAGCAAAAAACTCGGATCAAACAACTCAGCAACCCCCTTCTAACGTTAAAAATAAAATCAAACCGTTAACATTTTAACATATTTCATCAAAATTGACGAAAATTTGGTTAAAAATACGTTAAATGTGAACAGAAACAACGGAAAATTGTTTCCTAATCACCAGTCTTCAAACCTCGATAACTCTCCTTAAAAAGCAAACACAAAAGAAACGTTTTAATTCCATATTATACGCTGGACACTCTTTCTAATGATACCACACACAACTCTCTACTATGATTACCGGCCAAAATTGACCGAACAAATAAACCCATTTGAGTATTCATTAGGACCCAATCAAAACTGATTTGCATATTAAAATTGTTCCCGGGTTACTTCAACAGGTTAGCCCAATTAAAATTAAATTGCGGTGGTATTGGCGCTGGCTCGAAATGAAATTCCTTCAAAACATATGACTAAGCGGGGTATCTACTTCAAAGAAGAAAACAAATTCACATCCCAATAAAAGTTATGACCGGTTTTTGCTTGGACAATTTTACTCAAAATTGTCATACGGTATGGATTTTATCATCAGAATATCCATTACCTTATTATAGTTCAATTTCATTTTTTTATTCCATTTCAAGGGCAGATGCTTTCTTTTAGTTCTTAATACTTCAGGTTCCAGACAGGAAACTGTCTATTCACCCAAAAAAAGAATTTAACTTCTTTTCTTGTGCCTGATTAACTTATGATCTAATGTAACTTCCTTTTTAACCTTAAATTGTCTAAATCTTGTTTAACTCCTCCCATTTGCACTGCTGCAATCCTGTTTTAATTTAAAGTTAGTCAATCGGTTTTCAAACTAGCCAGCTCAAAGTAAGCTGAGCCATTCGCACCGCGAATACTAAATTCGCAACTTAGAATTCAAATAAAAGATAGCAAATAGGCAAACGCGGCGCAACTGCCTTAATCGGTTCGGCCGAGACAAATTCGCTACTCAATTGACTTGTCATAAAGTAATTGAGCAGTCAGCAATCGACTCCAGCAAGACTCCTCTACACATTGACGCCTTCTCGGAGAAACCAACCACCACACCACCACTTTCGTCGGACAAGAGAACGAAACAAGCAACCGAGAGAGACCGAAAAGTCAGCAACTAGCAATTAAAGGTAAATTGGCAAACGCGATGCAAAAAGATAGACGAAATTGGTATTTTGTGCGGGGATAAACTCCGGGAATATTGGGAACGAAAAGCTGCATCGCTACTCTACTTTTGCATCGGAACAGAAGGCCGTCACATACACCCTCATAGCAAACACCCTCATTTTCAAATCAAGAAAGAGCCATTCAAGGAACATTGGTAAGCGATTGACGTCTCCTCGGTGAATCAGTGGAAACTTTATATGGGCGCTTAATCGAACAAGCAGAAAACTGTAGTCTGGGAGAAGAGGATACTAACCTAAATAGAGATACAATCATTCTCACCATGCAGGATCATGACACTCAAAGAGAACTGCTGAAAGAAACCGTCTCACCAAAGAAAGTTCTTGAGGTGGCAAAACATATGGAAATGGGGCCGCAAAACCAACGGAAAATAAATCAAAACTTTAATACTACTGCTCAATTGGTTAATGGTGTCAAAAATTTTCAAGGCCGCACTACCAACAATCTCGTAAGGAATTCCCTCGCTACCAAACTGTTCCCAAGAACTACCAGTTTAATAGCATTTGCACTAATTTTGGTCAACGCTGGAGTCGTAACCACCGTCAAATTTGCCCGGCAAATGGAAAAAAGTGTAATAATTGTGTTATTACTGGGCATTTTGCAACGAAGTATAGAAAGCCGAAAAAGTCGCCCGCCCAAATATCAAAACCTCCACAAACGAATGTTAATCAGATCGATACAACTGCCAAGAAAAAGAGATGATGTAGAATCCGTAACAAGCTACCAACAACTCTACGATCAAGTCCATGACTCTAACAACGATAGCGATTCTAACAACTAGGTAGCAGCCATCTCCTGCGACTCTGCCAATGAATTTGAACCCCTCAGTGCAAAAATAAAATTTGGAAGCGTCCAGGCAAACGCAATGATTGATTCGGGCAGTGTAGTCAGTCTCGTCACAAAGACTCTGGCAAACAGAATCGTCAGAACTACACCATCTGCAAAATGGATCACTACAAAGCAAGACAAAGACCTGAAAACCTTTCCAAATGAACCAATGAAAAAACTTGGAAAACTCGGTTGGACTTGCAAAGAGGCTGGCTTAACAGTCGTGGAGGATGCACATAAGCTAATCATCGGGAGAGACCTCTTCATCAGCCTTGACCAGGCAGTGGTTCAGCAACAAGCAGAAAGTGGTAAATGTGTTAACAATATTGATAATTCTGCACGTAGAACGTTTACAGCAAAGCATCAAAAAGGTCGACGCGTTCCGATTAATCAACAAGCTAGAGTTACCGTCGAATTAGATCAGTTACAGAAAGAAGGATACATTGAAATTTATCTAGTTGCTCTGAAAATTATTTCACATCCCCAATAGTAATCACAGTAATGAAAGATCGGTCTATAAAATTATCACTAGATTCTAAAGTTATAAAAGAATCAATCCACAAAAATAAATATCAAACGGCCAACATCGAAACGTTAATTGATTCAATTTCACAACACCCCGCAAACATTCAAATTGGCCAACACGCATAGTTTTTTAACAAAACATTTTAAATTTGCTTAAAGTCAAGTACAATTGCACAAAGGCACTGCAAAACACTGTAACTTCAACATCATTTGTGGAGAATCCACTGTAGATTATACACTTGTAGATCTTCAAAAAACTTATTGTTTCCTTGATGATATAATCATTGGTGTCCAAATATGACCATCTTAGTTACGTCACCAAATGTCTCAAAAAGTAAACGAAGATAATTTAAAAATTAATCTTCAAAAATGCCACTTTGCAATAACAGAAATTGAATGGCTTGTGTACAAATTCACTTAAACCGGTATATCACCACTTGAAAATAAAACAGCAGCTATATTAGCAATACCATCACCATATAGGGGACAAAATTGCCGCAAGTACCAAAAATAGCCACTATAACCCTAACCTAGGTGTCCTTGTGAAATGTTACGCTTCTCGTTCGGGAACTGCACTCAGACAGAATACTTCCGACGGATGGAAACTTATAGAATTTGCATCGCGATTTCTAAATCCCACAGAAGAACGATATAGTGTGAACAAATTGGAGCTATTAGGAGTAGTTTGGTCAATCGTCTACTTCAAATTTTATCTGCACGGGAAGGATTTCACAGTAATAACTGATCATCGGGCAATTTTATCAATTTCCAAGGAACATAGGTCAAAAAAATCCTATAATAGCCGCCTTTCTAGAAAGATTGAATGTCCTCTTCCCTATGAATTCACAATTGAACACATGCCTGAAGCAAAAATGGGCCTTGTAGATTAAATATCTAGATACCATTTTGCCAAAGATAAAAAAGTTTCATCATATGATGAACATTCCTAGTAGCACTAACAACCAAAATTCGGGATTCTTTTAAACATTTAATCCAAAATAAAATGCACATTGTACAGAAATTAAATAGCATATTAAAGTTACTTTCACCCTAAAATTCAACAAATCGGCTATTCGTGCCGCAAATACCTACCTTAATACACAATAATTAACAACTTCTGAATTAATTCAGTTGCATTACAACCATCGCATCATCATACATTATTACCAATTGCATCGCAATTGGCACCTTAAAAAAATTCTAAATCCCCACTTTAAAATGTCAATCGCATCGCAAATACCTCAAAATTTAAAACCGCTCTTTGCACTAAATATTCTACCATTGCATAAATCACATTCCATTAACGATTTTGCTCCAAATGGGCTGCAAAAGTCAGACAAAAAAGGCCGGGAAAAAACTGAACAATTAGACCCAATAACGATCATTTTTGACACCAACTCAATTAATCACCACAAATTCCTCAAATCAAGCGCCAAAGTACATATTCCAAGTATGATTACAACCACCCCAAAAATACCTCGCTTTTTGCCCAAAACAAACTCAAAATTCATCCGTCAAATAGTCACTCGAATAACGCAATCACCAAAATGCTACGAACTAGAGCTGCAACACACCAACAAAGGCACGAGTCACCGTCTCTGACAACTCTCCTTCTAATAAGACACCCGCAACAATTACTTCATCAAATACGGAGACGACGCCCTCTGCCAGTGCCATGGACAACGCCCAGCGTCTGAGGCTCACAGACATCATCAATTCAATCACCAACAAGACATTGCTGGCAATTCTAACAGTAAAGGACGCCATTTTAAAAGAGGTGCGATATTGTGCAATTTGCAATGACGAAGACAGACTAAAAAAAATTAGCCCCTACATCTACTCATACTGGCGGGATAGGAGTGTAAAGCATGGATGCTTATGCATAGATGAAGGGATTGCAATTCCTAAAGCAATCAAGGACCTTGTGCTAGAGGACATTCGTTCCACGCATCCTTCAATTTTCGCAATGTTGTCTCTAGCACAAAACTTTTGGTGGCCATATATCCACCGAGACATATTGGCAAAAGCAAGCGAGTGCAGAGCCAGCACGGAAATTGGTAAAAATTTAAAACCAGTGATTCCGCATTGCAAATGGTGACCTTTATCAAAGTGTATTGAACCGAACAACGAAATCCAAACAGATTTTAGTGGACCTTTTAAAAAGGCATAGAACAAAACTTCATTACAAGCTTAGATCGATACTCAAAATGAAATAGTAAATAACGCATCTAGCACAAATGTTATTAAATTTCTTAATACATATTTGTATAACCATGGAGTACCTAGAACAATTAGATCAGACCAAGCTAGATGTTTGACAGGCAAAGAATTTGAAACATCTTGTACTCAAAATAATATTGAACTAATGTACGCACCTGCAAATGATCACAGAGCAATAGGATTAGTCGAATGTCTTATTCAAACTATTAAACGCCAATTATCATGCATGAAAGCACACTTAAATAAAAAATTTAATCTTGAACAATCAATACATGCAATTATACAACGATTAAGAATATCTAAACAAAAAACAACCAAAACTACGCCATTTGAAGCACACTTTGAAAGACGTTGTAATGCACCAGTTTCAAATATCACCACAAAGTCAAATAATACATTTAATTTATTACAAAATACTCAAACATTATTTAGACAAAGATACCATCTCGGGCAGGTCAGATCTCGCGTGGGCAGATACGGGCACGTGCTCTGACGTTGAAATCGAAAGAGTCATCTGCGCTGCAAACACCCGGGTTCATGAGGCACAACAGAAAAAGAAAGACAGCAAATCGCGTCTCATGTGGTCAGAAGGCATTGCCAGACCGATAACAAGGAGCAAAAGAAGTGTGCAGGTGACGATAGCACGCAAAGTACACGCAGCGCAGGGGCAGAAAAAGAATTTAGATGGGTTCTACGAAATCCTTGCCCCAAGGAGTACTGTTGGTAAAATTAGCCGCACTAAAATTGTAATAAAGGAAACAAACAGGCCAGAGATTTGCGTCAAGAATTCGGACATTGACAAATTTGCAACCCGAAATGAAAGGTACGCTGAACTGGGGCAATACATTGAGAGGCGGTCCAAAAAGGTACAGGAGAAAACTCTAGAGCAAAAGATAGTAAAGCACAAAAAGGATTTAATCAGGAAAGACTCGGGCAGCAAAAAGATAAAGCGCAACCGAAAGCAAACGGACGATGTTAGCGTTATTTCTTCAGGACGTTCCTGCATCTCCACCTCCAGCAATGTTGCCCGTGCCTTAAAGATGCGAATTCCAAAGTGCAACCCCAAGCATGACAACTTATTCATAAACAGGCCAGACTTGACCCAAATACTACATTTTAACCCGCCAGTTCCAATTGTAGCACCACCTACCCAACCTGATACAGCAATACCTTCCGCGCCGCAATTGACCCCATCGGCTTGACAATTGACACCTATCTTACATAAAGAAAAATGTACGATTGCAGTGAGCGATACCTCGGATTCCGATGCATCTTTGGTTAGATGGAGCAAACGTCAGCTCAAAAAGCAGAAGAAAACTTCAAAGTCACAATCAGCAGTCGAAAATATCCAAAACGCAGAGCGGTATTCTACTGAGCTCTCGAGTTCCTATACTACTTTCATCGATGTAACATCCAGAAGAAACACAAATGAAAGATGGTTTGGCAATCCAAACCCCAATTTGCCTCGCGGGACGATAGTGTTTGAGGCAGAGGAACGCTCTGATTCAGAATAGACTTCGAAAACTTTTTAAATTCTATTTTTTACTCTATTATCTAAATTTGTTGCTATTTATATAACAAGTGAATAAGTACTAAATTTCGGATTTTAATTCTTAAAATTTTTTCTTTTCTCAAACAGGGGGAAATGTCATGCTGGATGGATATTATCATCAGAATATCCATTACCGCATTCTAGTTCAACTTCATTTTTTTATCCCATATCAAGGGCAGATGCTTTCTTTTAGTTCTTCATACTTCTTTTAGTTCAAATGAATGATTGTTCAAGTTCAAGTTCCACACAGGAAACTGTCCATTACCGCATATAAACAAATTTAACTTCCTTTCTTGAGCGTGATTAACTTATGATCTAATGTAATTTTAACCTTTTAACCTTAATTTGTCTAAATCTTATTTCTTTCCTCCCATTTGCACTGCTGCAATACTGTTGTAATTTAAAGTTAATCAATCTATCTTCAAACTAGCTGGCTCAAATTAAGCTGAGCCATTCGCACCACAAATACTAAATTCGCAACTTAGACTTCAAAATATAGATAGCAAATAAGCAAACGCGGTGCAACTGCTTAAATCAGTTCGTCCAAGACAAATTTGCTACTCAATTGACTTGTCATAAAGTAATTGAGTACAACATAAATTGTGCAGTAATTAGTGTTAAACTAATTTCGAACATACCAGTATTCCGTGCATCAACACTTCAAAAATTAGTGCATTCGTGTACTTTACAACACAAAAAAAGTGCGTAAATGATAATAGCCAGTTGTTGTTCAGTGTGTATTACAGATTTTATAGTTAATTAGATGGACTAAGAATACAGATACTTTTTAATGTGAGAAGCCTGTTGAGAGAAACCACAATGCTTGATGAAACCTTTTTCATTTGATGTTTTATAACAATTAAAGTACATTTTCGATCAAGATGGACATCAAATAAATAGAGGATATTAGAGAATTTCTCTTTTTACTTAAGTTATTTGAAAACAGCTGTCGTTTTGATGAGAAAAATTGTTCGAATTTTATCATAGTATAACACTAGAGTTTTAAAATAAGAAAAACGAAAAATTTAAATTCAAAAAGTAATTTTTGATAAGTTTTGGGGAATTATTAGAGGGAAGAAGCGTTTTAATAAATGAAATTATTGAAAAGTTTTTAAAGTGATAACTTTCTGCAATCTGTAACTCGGAAACACTAATCGTCAAATAACTAAACAGTGAAATGAACCGTATCCAATGGTACAAAAACAAGATGAAAATATACTAGTTTGGCCTGCACTAGGCAACAAAAAAATTAATGCAAAGGAAAAATTTTTGTTTTTTTATTATTCGAGTCGTGTGTCAGCAGTAAAATTTTTTGTATCCTTGAACTCTTCAAATTTAAGGTCTATTCCAAACTCAATGTCTTGAAAATCTATATGCCCATCTAAATAACTATAAGTCCATCGAAATAACCACTAAGGAGAAATTATATTAATTGACCACTCCAAATTGATAAACAATAAAATTTAAAAATGTTAAAATAGCATTTTTTGAGGAAATGGTAATGGCCAGTTGTTGTGCAGTGTGCATTACAGATTTTTGGTGCGAGAAGCTTGATGAGAGACCAACATGCTTGATGAAACATTTTTCAAAAATTGAAGTTTTTATATTCCATACGCAGTTAACGTACATTTTCGATCAAGATGGACATCAAATAAAACAAATAAATAGAGGAAATTGGAAATTTTTTCTTTCAACTTAAGTTTTTCGAAAACAGCTGTCGTTTTGATGAGACAAGTTTTTCGAGTTTTATCAAAGTTTAACACTAGAGTATTAAAGTAAGAAAAATTTTAAATTTAAACAGTAATTTACTGAATAATTTTTGGGAAGTTATTAAACATAGAGGGAAGAAAACTACTAAATTGTCTTTAAATTAGAGGGAATTTTGGGTAACTTTCATTGGAACAACTCATAATTGCATCTACTATTGCAATGATGCATGGAAAATCTTGAAAAAGTTGAAATGACTATCAAATATAAGGTTCCAGTTGTATAATAATAGCATAAAATCATAAATCCATTTGGGTCATTCTCATATTTGTAACGGGTTTCTCAATTATTACGTTTCAATTGTTTGTTTTGTATTTCAGGCTTCTCGTATAAAACATTACTTCGTCGCATATTTTTAACTTGCGTCACTCTTATATTTCCATGGGTAACCTACCCAGGCTGAGGTCCCAGACCCAAAGTGGATATGTCCAGACAGGTCCAGACGGAAAGTGCCTATGTCCAGACCGTCCCAGACTCAAAGTGCCTATGTCCAGACCGTCCCAGACGGAAAGTGGATATGTCCAGACTTTCGTGCGTTCAAAATTTTTCGAGCGTTCTTCGTGCGTTCGAAGACAAATATGTCCAGACCATCCCAGACCGAAACAGTATATGTCCAGACTTTCGTGCGTTCTTGTCCAGACCATCGTGCACTCCTTCTTCGTGCGTTCGAAGACAAATATGTCCAGACCATCCCAGACCGAAACAGTATATGTCCAGACTTTCGTGCGTCCATGTCCAGACCATCGTGCGGTTATGTCCAGACCACCCTGCGTTCAAATCCAGACCATCGTGCGTTCATGTCCAGACTTTCGTGCGTTCACCAGATCGAAAAAAAAATTACATCCTGGGGTGCAGTGCTATTCCTTGAAGATGAAGACAGAGAGGGTTCCAAAATTCCACAAATCCCTATGTTTAAGGTTTATCAAAAAATTTGATTTTAAATCACTTTTTCTACAAGATTGAGGGATAAACCGACCCCTCCAACCAGGGTTGGGATGTTCGATTTTTCGGTCAGTACTATAGAAGAATTGATTTAAAGAAAAAACTTTTTGATATTTGCACTACTTTTGTCTCCCTTCAAAACTTTTCAGTTTCACTTGCATCCAACTGATTTTTTTTGCAAATCTTTAAGAGTAATTTGAAAGTAGATTACAGCAAGAACTCAAAAACCTAGGTTGCGGGTCGAATTTTTGCTCCGTCATAGAGAAAAAAATGATTTGAAAATAATATAAAAAATGATATTTGCATTACATTTGTCTAAAAACCGACCTCCCACACTAGGTTTTTGGAATCTTCCTGTTATCTCCTTTCAAATTATACTTGCAATTTTTCAAAAAAATTGTTGGGTGCAAATGAAACTGGAAAGTGTTGAAAGGAGACAAAATTAGTGAAATTATCGAAAAATTTTTATTTTTGGATCATTATTCTCTATATGATGCAGCAAAAAATTGACCCCCCAACCTGGGTTTTTGAAATGTTACTATAATGTATTTTCAAATTATACCTGCAATTCTTCAAAAAAATCAGTTAGATGCAAGTGGAACTGGAAAGTGTTGAAAGGAGACAAAAGTAGTGAAATTATCAAAAAAATTTATTTTTGGATCACTTTTTTCTATATGATGCAGCAAAAAATTGACCCCCCAACCTTGGTTTTTGATATGTTACTATAATCTATTTTCAAATTATACCTGCAATTCTTCAAAAAAATTAGTTAGATGCAAGTGAAACTGGAAAGTATTGAAAGGAGACAAAAGTAGTGAAATTATCGAAAAATTTTAATTTTGGATCATTTTTTTCTATATGACGCAGCAAAAAATTGACCCCCCAACCTTGGTTTTTGAAATGTTACTATAATCTATTTTCAAATTTTACCTGCAATTCTTCAAAAAAATCAGTTAGGTGCAAGTGAAACTGGAAAGTGTTGAAAGGAGACAAAAGTAGTGAAATTATCGAAAAATTTTAATTTTGGATCATTTTTTTCTATATGATGCAGCGAAAAATTGACCCCCCCCCAACCTTGGTTTTTGAAATGTTACTATAATCTACTTTCAAATTATACCAGCAATTCTTCAAAAAAAAATCAGTTGGATGCAAGTGAAACTGGAAAATGTTGAAAGGAGACAATAGTAGTGAAAATATCAAAAAAATTTATTTTTGAATCTTTTTTCTATATCATGGAGCAAACAAATGACCCACCACCCACCAAATTTTTCGAAATCTTGCTTTAATCAATTTTCAATTTACACTTGCAATTTTTCAAAAAAAAATTGTTGGGTGCAAGTGAAACTGGAAAGTGTTGAATGCAGACAAAATTAGTGAAAATACAGTTTTTGGGATTGGTTCATGGTATTGTCCAAGCCCAACCAAACTTGATATGGACTATCCCCAGGTTATGTACATTATGAGACAAGAAAAATCAGCTAAAGCTTACCTCTAGTAAAAATTAGTTTTTCGTACGGAAACTTGTGATTATTTCAAGTAAGTAACTTTAAAAATTGATCTTTTTCATTAGGTTTCATTACTGTATAAATTTAGTCAATATTGATATGGAGTAACCCCGAAGTATAAAGACACTGAGACAAAAAAGTTTCAGCTATAGCTTGCCTCTGGAAAAAGTTAGGTTTTCGCACAAAAATTTGCGATTATTTCAAACGAGTAATTTTAAAAATATTTCTTTTTGATTAGGTCAGAAAAGTGTTAAAATTCAATCAAACTTGGCATGTAGAATTCCGAATGTCGTAAAAGGTAGAACAAAAACGATTACGGCTATAGCTTACCTCTGGGACAATTTAGCTCTGAAACGGCTATTAGCGATTAATTCGAAGAAAAAAACTTGAAATATTCTTTTTTTCGTTTGGGCCATAGAGCAATCCCAAGGAAACCAACCTTTGTACGGAGTATTATCACTTTATTTGGAGTTTAGAATGAAAATGATTGGCTATAACTTGCGTATATAAAAAATTAGTTGCTGTTAGTTAAATTTTTCATTTATTCGTCTAACTTATCAAAAAATTGGGTATTTTTGACCTCGTCAATAAGATCTTCAACTCAAACAGAAACCGTTACAGAGCTAACTTGTCATATTTTTAAATGAAAAAAAAGAAATGTTTGGCATAGCTTGCCTTGAAGCAAATTATTTAGTGAAACAATTTTTGTTGAGTCTAGAATTCGTAAATTTTTTTCAGTGTCCTCACAATAAAAAACACTTGGTTTATTGTTTTTAAGTTACTTCAAACTAAAAATCTTCTTCAATATTAACTGAGCTAAGCATATTATACATTGCGCGAACAGAAATGATCATTTGTTTATCTTTTATGCCTTAAAATTGCTGGAGTTTTTCCAAAAATTTTCTCGTTTTTTTGGGGGAAGTTATGAATTTATCATTATTTTTTAACCTATATAAAACAGAAATATGACATATTTATGCTTGTTATTCTGCACAGAAACTCTACTTTTGGGATCAGTATACACAGTTTATCGTTTACGAAAATATGATGTCAAAAAATTCAAAAGTATCGGGAAAAAAATGAAAAAAATGCTTTTTTTGACATTTTTTACTGGTTTTAACTAATGTTTTCACATTGAAACCATACTTTTTTGTACTCGTCGAGCAGTTTTTTATCAGAACCTAACCACTAAACCATTTTTCAGATAAACATTCTGGAATTTCGTTGAGAAAATGGTCAAGGAAGACCACCTAGTCGAGGTCGAAATTTCGAAAAAAATCGAATTTTCAAAGTTGTTTATGTTTATAACTTCAAGCATGTAGAGAATTGGAAAACGTTCTATAGCTCAAAATGAAGCTTAGCTAATTTGCTTTACGATCATGTATATCATTATAGGGTTCGCTGGGACCTACGATCAGGTTTTTTCGCTTACACTAAAAAATGCCGAAAATCAGCTGTTTTGGACCAGGGGGTCAAAATCGTCAAAACTTAAGAACTGTTTTTCGGAACTTTTTTATGCTCCAGATGATAGCCCTTTTCTTCCTGATTCCAAAACACCTTCATTTTTAAGAATCCGTTCAGTAGTCTTTGAGAAATAGCCCTTTGAAATCAGCCTGGGGCGACCCAATATAGCTATATAGCTTGGGGCGGCAAATTATAGCTGGAGCTCGTGAATTTATATATATATATATATATATATATATATATATATATATATATATAGCTATAATACAACAGGTGCAGTTTTGGAGCTTTTGAAATATGCAACTTGAGTTTGATCCTCTTTACAGGTAAGTTATATCCGTTGACCATATGAAAAATTCGAATTGCGTGCCCCGTGGTCAAACGACAGCTATACGCCGACTGAGCATGTCATCTGACAGCAGGAGGTGTGCTATGAAGTGCTGTCCGGCTAGACCATTATAATTAACCTGCAAAGAGGTGCATATGAAATGAAATGTATCGGAAACGTTCAAATGGTGATAGTAAGTTAGTGAAAGCAATGAGAAAGTGTCAGAGCAACCCCCCCCCACCCACCCACCCCCCACCCCTCCCCCAAATCCGGCAGCTACACCAGAATACCCCCGCCCGTGCTACGTGTCGTACCGTACGAGTGTTGCACGTCGCAGAATAGCTGCGCGCGCTGCTGTAGAGCTCAGATCAGAGTGTCGCGCGTGCCCAAGTTCATTTTAATAGCAGGAACTGAGTATTTTAGATCAAGTGAGATGCAGTCAATGTATTTTGACGACCATGTACCTGGACAGGGAGTTAATGTCAATGAATTCTTGAGTCCAGGAGGACGCAGAAAGGAGATAAGAGTTAAATGTTTCAAAGGTTTTAAAAAAGACAAGGACTTATATAGGACAAGACGTCAAGTTGATTTAGATCTCGCAACCTCTATAAGGTTCGTCAATTTCCAAGCTAAGTGCGAACCTGGGCAAGTACTAGCGAAAGTCTGGAAGATATTTAAGAACGCGAAATCGATCAAGTTGGGCAAATTAAGACCAAATCAGAAAAGGGGCGAAAAGAAACAATGGCGTTACAATGGCTGGGTCAATTTTTTTGGCAGTGGAGACTGCAAACGTGCCAGGAGTCTTATCGAGAAAAAGAGAGAAAAATACGGCGAAATGATCATTGAAAAAGTTGGCAAGATCAGATGTCTTGGTTTTCATACCAAGAAGAAGGTTGTAGCTTTACCGAAAAAAAGAATTCTTGCAAAAAAGGAAGTGCCTAGGCAATTCTCCAGCTGGGGTAAACGATGGTCCCCAATAAACGAAAGTCGAATCGCGGATGATGTTTTTGATTGTTTATTATCGAATGGTATTGTGCTAGTCGAGTAATTGTTATAGCAATGTTGTTTTAGTGTTTGCCGTGTAGTTTTATTCTTCCAAATTGAGAAATTGTTTATTTGATGCTTATTTAGCTAATCTGAATTCAGAATTGTCCCATCTGAGAGCTTTTTTTTAATCATTTATTTGTACTGCTTCTATTAACTTTTGCGTGGTTTGTTTTTGAGGATTCTGCAGGGGAAACCCTAGATTACCAACAGAATCGTTGAAAACATTCCATTATTAGCTCAAAATTACGATTTTTCCGCATTTTAGAAGTTTTAGAAATTGAAAAATAGGTCTTTTTCATCAGGTCAAGGAGTTGTTCAAATCGAACCAAACTCGGTATGCAGTATCCCCAGGGTATGTAGAGTGTAAAACAAAAAGAATTTTTGGTATAGCTTGCCTAGGAAAAAAGTTAGTTTTTCATACGGAAATTTGCAATTATTTCAAATATTTATTTTTTAAATATAGTATTTTTCGTCGGGTCAAGGAGTTGTCCAAATCAGACCAAACTCGGTATGCAGTATCCCCAGGGTATGTAGAGTGTAAAACAAAAAAAAATTTTTGGTATAGCTTGCCTAGGAAAAAAGTTAGTTTTTCATACGGAAATTTGCAATTATTTCAAATATTTATTTTTTAAATATAGTATTTTTCGTCGGGTCAAGGAGTTGTCCAAATCGAACCAAACTCGGTATGAAGTATCCCCAGGGTATCTAGAGTGTAAAACAAAAAGAATTTTTGGTATAGCTTGCCTAGGAAAAAAGTTAGTATTTCATACGGAAATTTGCGAATTTCGCGAATAACGAATTTTGAAAATAGGTCTATTTCATCGGGTCAAGGAGTTGTCCAAATCGAACCAAACTCGGTATGTAGTATCCCCAGGGTATGTAGAGTGTAAAACAAAAAGAATTTTTGGTATAGCTTGGCTAGGAAAAAAGTTAGTTTTTCATACGGAAATTTGCAATTATTTCAAATATTTATTTTTTAAATATAGTATTTTTCGTCGGGTCAAGGAGTTGTCCAAATCAAACCAAACTCGGTATGCAGTATCCCCAGGGTATGTAGAGTGTAAAACAAAAAGAATTTTTGGTATAGCTTGCCTAGGAAAAAAGTTAGTATTTCATACGGAAATTTGCGAATTTCACGAATAACGAATTTTGAAAATAGGTCTATTTCATCGGGTCAAGGAGTTGTCCAAATCAAACCAAAATCGGTATGCAGTATCCCCAGGGTATGTAGAGTGTAAAACAAAAAGAATGTTTGGTATAGCTTGCCTAGGAAAAAAGTTAGTATTTCATACGGAAATTTGCGAATTTCGCGAATAACGAATTTTGAAAATAGGTCTATTTCATCGGGTCAAGGAGTTGTCCAAATCAGACCAATCCCGGTATGGAGTATCCCATGTGTATGTAGATTATAAAACAAAAAGAATTTTTACTATAGCTTGCGTAGGAAAAAAGTTAGTTTTTCGTACGTTAATTTCCGATTAATTCGAGTAATTTAATTTTAAATAATTTTTAAAAATAGGTCTTTTTGATAAGGTCAAGGAGTTGTTCAAATCAAACCAAACTCGGTATGGAGTATCCC
Organism: Convolutriloba macropyga; assembly: GCF_964194025.1. Taxonomy (NCBI): domain Eukaryota; kingdom Metazoa; phylum Xenacoelomorpha; order Acoela; family Convolutidae; genus Convolutriloba; species Convolutriloba macropyga. The sequence goes on along the minus strand of NC_134468.1, from coordinate 72,849,307 downwards.
CAGGGTTTGTAGAGTGTAAAACAAAAAGAATTTTTGGTATAGCTTGCCTAGGAAAAAAGTTAGTATTTCATACGGAAATTTGCGAATTTCGCGAATAAGGAATTTTAAAAAAAGGTCTTTTTCACCGGGTCAAGGAGTTGTTCAAATCAAACCAAAATCGGTATGGAGTATCCCCAGTGTTTGTAGAGTGTAAAACAAAAAGAATTTTTGGTATAGCTGGCCTAGGAAAAAAGTTAGTATTTCATACGAAATTTGCGAACTTCGCGAATAAGGAATTTTAAAAATAGGTCTTTTTGATAAGGTCAAGGAGTTGTTCAAATCAAACCAAACTCGGTATGGAGTATCCCCAGGGTTTGTAGAGTGTAAAACAAAAAGAATTTTTGGTATAGCTTGCCTAGGAAAAAAGTTAGTATTTCATACGGAAATTTGCGAATTTCGCGAATAAGGAATTTTAAAAAAAGGGTCTTTTTCATCGGGTCAAGGAGTTGTTCAAATCAAACCAAAATCGGTATGGAGTATCCCCAGTGTTTGTAGAGTGTAAAACAAAAAGAATTTTTGGTATAGCTGGCCTAGGGAAAAAGTTAGTATTTCATACGGAAATTTGCGAATTTCGCGAATAAGGAATTTTAAAAATAGGTCTTTTTGATAAGGTCAAGGAGTTGTTCAAATCAAACCAAACTCGGTATGGAGTATCCCCAGGGTTTGTAGAGGGTAAAACAAAAAGAATTTTTGCTATTGCTTGCCTAGGAAAAAAGTTAGTTTTTCATACGGAAATTTCTTATTATTTCCGTAAAATTTTGAATAAATAATTTTAGAAATAAGTCTTTCTGATTAGGTCATAGAGTTGTCCAAAGTGAACCAAACTTGGTATGGAGTATCTCCAGGGTATGTATAGTGTAAAACAAAAAGAAATTTTGGTATAGCTTGCCTAGGAAAAAAGTTAGTATTTCATACGGAAATTTGCGAATTTCGCGAATAAGGAATTTTAAAAATAGGTCTTTTTGATAAGGTCAAGGAGTTGTTCAAATCAAACCAAACTCGGTATGGAGTATCCCCAGGGTTTGTAGAGTGTAAAACAAAAAGAATTTTTGGTATAGCTTGCCTAGGAAAAAAGTTAGTATTTCATACGGAAATTTGCGACTTTCGCGAATAAGGAATTTTAAAAATAGGTCTTTTTCATCGGGTCAAGGAGATGTTCAAATCAAACCAAACTCGGTATGGAGTATCCCCAGGGTATGTAGAGGGTAAAACGAAAAGAATTTTTGCTTTTGCTTGCCTACGAAAAAAGTTAGTTTTTCATACGGAAATTTGCAATTATTTCAAATATTTATTTTTTAAATATAGTATTTTTCGTCGGGTCAAGGAGTTGTCCAAATCAAACCAAACTCGGTATGCAGTATCCCCAGGGTATGTAGAGTGTAAAACAAAAAGAATGTTTGGTATAGCTTGCCTAGGAAAAAAGTTAGTATTTCATACGGAAATTTGCGAATTTCGCGAATAACGAATTTTGAAAATAGGTCTATTTCATCGGGTCAAGGAGTTGTCCAAATCAGACCAATCCCGGTATGGAGTATCCCATGTGTATGTAGATTATAAAACAAAAAGAATTTTTACTATAGCTTGCGTAGGAAAAAAGTTAGTTTTTCGTACGTTAATTTCCGATTAATTCGAGTAATTTAATTTTAAATAATTTTTAAAAATAGGTCTTTTTGATAAGGTCAAGGAGTTGTTCAAATCAAACCAAACTCGGTATGGAGTATCCCCAGGGTTTGTAGAGTGTAAAACAAAAAGAATTTTTGGTATAGCTTGCCTAGGAAAAAAGTTAGTATTTCATACGGAAATTTGCGAATTTCGCGAATAAGGAATTTTAAAAAAAGGTCTTTTTCACCGGGTCAAGGAGTTGTTCAAATCAAACCAAAATCGGTATGGAGTATCCCCAGTGTTTGTAGAGTGTAAAACAAAAAGAATTTTTGGTATAGCTGGCCTAGGAAAAAAGTTAGTATTTCATACGAAATTTGCGAATTTCGCGAATAAGGAATTTTAAAAATAGGTCTTTTTGATAAGGTCAAGGAGTTGTTCAAATCAAACCAAACTCGGTATGGAGTATCCCCAGGGTTTGTAGAGTGTAAAACAAAAAGAATTTTTGGTATAGCTTGCCTAGGAAAAAAGTTAGTATTTCATACGGAAATTTGCGAATTTCGCGAATAAGGAATTTTAAAAAAAGGGTCTTTTTCATCGGGTCAAGGAGTTGTTCAAACCAAACCAAAATCGGTATGGAGTATCCCCAGTGTTTGTAGAGTGTAAAACAAAAAGAATTTTTGGTATAGCTGGCCTAGGGAAAAAGTTAGTATTTCATACGGAAATTTGCGAATTTCGCGAATAAGGAATTTTAAAAATAGGTCTTTTTGATAAGGTCAAGGAGTTGTTCAAATCAAACCAAACTCGGTATGGAGTATCCCCAGGGTTTGTAGAGGCTAAAACAAAAAGAATTTTTGCTATTGCTTGCCTAGGAAAAAAGTTAGTTTTTCATACGGAAATTTCTTATTATTTCCGTAAAATTTTGAATAAATAATTTTAGAAATAAGTCTTTCTGATTAGGTCATAGAGTTGTCCAAAGTGAACCAAACTTGGTATGGAGTATCTCCAGGGTATGTATAGTGTAAAACAAAAAGAATTTTTGGTATAGCTTGCCTAGGAAAAAAGTTAGTATTTCATACGGAAATTTGCGAATTTCGCGAATAAGGAATTTTAAAAATAGGTCTTTTTGATAAGGTCAAGGAGTTGTTCAAATCAAACCAAACTCGGTATGGAGTATCCCCAGGGTTTGTAGAGTGTAAAACAAAAAGAATTTTTGGTATAGCTTGCCTAGGAAAAAAGTTAGTATTTCATACGGAAATTTGCGACTTTCGCGAATAAGGAATTTTAAAAATAGGTCTTTTTCATCGGGTCAAGGAGATGTTCAAATCAAACCAAACTCGGTATGGAGTATCCCCAGGGTATGTAGAGGGTAAAACGAAAAGAATTTTTGCTTTTGCTTGCCTACGAAAAAAGTTAGTTTTTCATACGGAAATTTCTTATTATTTCCGTAAAATTTTGAATAAGTAATTTTAGAAATAAGTCTTTCTGATTAGGTCATAGAGTTGTCCAAAGTGAACCAAACTTGGTATGGAGTATCCCCAGGGTAAGTAGAGTGTAAAACAGAAAGAATTTTTGGTATAGCTTGCCTAGGAAAAAAGTTAGTATTTCATACGGAAATTTGCGAATTTCGCGAATAACGAATTTTGAAAATAGATCTTTTTCATCGGGTCAAGGAGTTGTCCAAATCAAACCAAACTCGGTATGGAGTATCCGATGTGTAGTTAGAAGGTGAAACTGAAGTAATTTTTGGTACAGCTTGCCTAGGAAAAAAGTTAAATTTTTATACGGAAATTTGCGAATTTCGCGAATAAGGAATTTTGAAAATAGGTCTTTTTCATCGGGTCAAGGAGTTGTTCAAATCAAACCAAAATTGGTATGGAGTATCCCCAGGGTATGTAAAGCGTAAAATAGAAAGATTTTTTGGTATAGCTTGCCTAGGAAAAAAGTTAAATTTTTATACGGAAATTTGCGAATTTCGCGAATAACGAATTTTGAAAATAGGTCTATTTCATCGGGTCAAGGAGTTGTCCAAATCAAACCAAACTCAGTATGCAGTATCCCCAGGGTATGTAGAGTGTAAAACAAAAAGAATTTTGTGTATAGCTTGCCTAGGAAAAAAGTTAGTATTTCATACGGAAATTTGCGAATTTCGCGAATAACGAATTTTGCAAAATCGGTCTATTTCATCGGGTCAAGGAGTTGTCCAAATCAAACCAAACTCGGTATGCAGTATCCCCAGGGTATGTAGAGTGTAAAACAAAAAAAATTTTTGGTATAGCTTGCCTAGGAAAAAATTTAGTATTTCACACGGAAATTTGCGAATTTCGCGAATAACGAATTTTGAAAATCGGTCTATTTCATCGGGTCAAGGAGTTGTCCAAATCAAACCAAACTCGGTATGCAGTATCCCCAGGGTATGTAGAGTGTAAAACAAAAAGAATTTTGTGTATAGCTTGTCTAGGAAAAAAGTTAGTATTTCATACGGAAATTTGCGAATTTCGCGAATAACGAATTTTGAAAATAGGTCTATTTCATCGGGTCAAGGAGTTGTCCAAATCAAACCAAACTCGGTATGCAGTATCCCCAGGGTATGTAGAGTGTAAAACAAAAAGAATTTTGTGCATAGCTTGTCTAGGAAAAAAGTTAGTATTTCATACGGAAATTTGCGAATTTCGCGAATAACGAATTTTGAAAATAGGTCTATTTCATCGGGTCAAGGAGTTGTCCAAATCGAACCAAACTCGGTATGCAGTATCCCCAGGGTATGTAGAGTGTAAAAGAAAAAGAATTTTTGCTATAGCTTGTCTAGGAAAAAAGTTAATTTTTCATACGGAAATTTGCTATTATTTCCGAATAATTTTGAATAAGTAATTTTAAAAATAAGTCTTTTTGATTAGGTCATAGAGTTGTCCAAAGTGAACCAAACTTGGTATGGAGTATCCCCTGTGTAGGTAGAGTTTAGGAAAAAAGAATTTTTGGTATAGCTTGCCTAGGAAAAAAGTTAGTATTTCACACGGAAATTTGCGAATTTCGCGAATAACGAATTTTGAAAATTGGTCTATTTCATCGGGTCAAGGAGTTGTCCAAATCAAACCAAACTCGGTATGCAGTATCCCCAGGGTATGTAGAGTGTAAAACAAAAAGAATTTTGTGTATAGCTTGTCTAGGAAAAAAGTTAGTATTTCATACGGAAATTTGCGAATTTCGCGAATAACGAATTTTGAAAATAGGTCTATTTCATCGGGTCAAGGAGTTGTCCAAATCGAACCAAACTCGGTATGCAGTATCCCCAGGGTATGTAGAGTGTAAAACAAAAAGAATTTTTGCTATAGCTTGTCTAGGAAAAAAGTTAATTTTTCATACGGAAATTTGCTATTATTTCCGAATAATTTTGAATAAGTAATTTTAAAAATAAGTCTTTTTGATTAGGTCATAGAGTTGTCCAAAGTGAACCAAACTTTTTATGGAGTATCCCCTGTGTAGGTAGAGTTTAGGAAAAAAGAATTTTTGGTATAGCTTGCCTAGGAAAAAAGTTAGTATTTCACACGGAATTTTGCGAATTTCGCGAATAACGAATTTTGAAAATCGGTCTATTTCATCGGGTCCAGGAGTTGTCCAAATCAAACCAAACTCGGTATGCAGTATCCCCAGGGTATGTAGAGTGTAAAACAAAAAGAATTTTGTGTATAGCTTGTCTAGGAAAAAAGTTAGTATTTCATAGGGAAATTTGCGAATTTCGCAAATAACGAATTTTGAAAATAGGTCTATTTCATCGGGTCAAGGAGTTGTCCAAATCGAACCAAACTCGGTATGCAGTATCCCCAGGGTATGTAGAGTGTAAAACAAAAAGAATTTTGTGCATAGCTTGTCTAGGAAAAAAGTTAGTATTTCATACGGAAATTTGCGAATTTCGCGAATAACGAATTTTGAAAATAGGTCTATTTCATCGGGTCAAGGAGTTGTCCAAATCGAACCAAACTCGTTATGCAGTATCCCCAGGGTATGTAGAGTGTAAAACAAAAAGAATTTTTGCTATAGCTTGTCTAGGAAAAAAGTTAATTTTTCATACGGAAATTTGCTATTATTTCCGAATAATTTTGAATAAGTAATTTTAAAAATAAGTCTTTTTGATTAGGTCATAGAGTTGTCCAAAGTGAACCAAACTTGGTATGGAGTATCCCCTGTGTAGGTAGAGTTTAGGAAAAAAGAATTTTTGGTATAGCTTGCCTAGGAAAAAAGTTAGTATTTCACACGGAATTTTGCGAATTTCGCGAATAACGAATTTTGAAAATCGGTCTATTTCATCGGGTCCAGGAGTTGTCCAAATCAAACCAAACTCGGTATGCAGTATCCCCAGGGTATGAAGAGTGTAAAACATAAAGAATTTTGTGTATAGCTTGTCTAGGAAAAAAGTTAGTATTTCATACGGAAATTTGCGAATTTCGCGAATAACGAATTTTGAAAATAGGTCTATTTCATCGGGTCAAGGAGTTGTCCAAATCGAACCAAACTCGGTATGCAGTATCCCCAGGGTATGTAGAGTGTAAAACAAAAAGAATTTTGTGCATAGCTTGTCTAGGAAAAAAGTTAGTATTTCATACGGAAATTTGCGAATTTCGCGAATAACGAATTTTGAAAATAGGTCTATTTCATCGGGTCAAGGAGTTGTCCAAATCGAACCAAACTCGGTATGCAGTATCCCCAGGGTATGTAGAGTGTAAAACAAAAAGAATTTTTGCTATAGCTTGTCTAGGAAAAAAGTTAATTTTTCATACGGAAATTTGCTATTATTTCCGAATAATTTTGAATAAGTAATTTTAAAAATAAGTCTTTTTGATTAGGTCATAGAGTTGTCCAAAGTGAACCAAACTTGGTATGGAGTATACCCTGTGTAGGTAGAGTTTAGGAAAAAAGAATTTTTGCTATAGCTTGTCTAGGAAAAAAGTTAGTTTTTCATACGGAAATTTGCGATTTTCGCGAATAAGGAATTTTAAAAATAGGTCTTTTTCATTGGGTCAAAAAGTTATTCAAATCAAACCAAACTCGGTATTGAGTATCCCACGTATACATAGATTGTAAAACAGAAAGAATTTTTTGGTATAGCTTGTGTAGGAAAAAAATTTAGTCTATCGTACGGAAATTTCGATTAATTCGAATAGTTAATTTTAAATATTTTTTGAAAATAGGTCTTTTTCATCGGGTCAAGGAGTTGTTCAAATTCAACCAAACTGGGTATGGAGGAGTATACCATGGGTACCTAGAGTGTAAAACAGAAAGTTTTTTCGCCTGGGAAAAAAGATAGTACTTCATACGGAAATTTGCGATTATTTCGAATAATTTGCGATTATTGAGTTTTAAAATAGGTCTTTTTTAAATGTTTAATTTTCATCGGGCCGAGATGTTGTTGAAATCAAGTAAGACTCACTGTCAGAGGTCTGCTGTGTCTAAAGAATCTAAAATGCCTAGAGTTTAAGGGTTATGTTTTCCAGGTATAATTGCTTTTCGTTTTGAACGTACACATCAACTTGGAATTTTTTCAGTTGTAAAGATGAGACAGTATGAAATCGTTGTAAATGAGAAAGGCGTTCATTGCAAAACTCCGCCGTTGAGGGAAGATGATAATGTTCGACATGACCAAACAAGTTTCGAAAATAAATTGTTGCGTGAGATGGAGGAACTCAAAAAGAAACTAGAAGAGCTCACAAAGAGAGTGAAAGAACTTGAAAAAGCAAATGCTGAAGTGGTAGACTTGACTGGTGACTCGAGCTCTGATACAGTCTCAGTGCATTCTGAAGACTTAAGCCAGTTGAGAATGGCTTTTTTTGGCTGAGGTTAAACTGTAATTTCGTTAACTTAGCTAAACAGGTCGTACATATTGATTACTGGAATCAGATTTAGCTAAACAGTTCGTACATATTGATTACTGGATTCAGATTTAACAGCTTCATTTATAGTTGTGTCTATCAATCAGTTTTCTCCTCAGAATTACAATCTTGATTTAATTGTGCGGTTTACGTTCCAATGATTTTCTGTTTGATCTCGAATCTTCTAAATTTTTTCAGGTCTTGAAAATGTCTGCTGCTAAATTCAACTGGTTAATTATGAGTAATCAGAAGGATGACGTTCGAATTATTGACGCAGATTCAGATATGTGGGGCTGTTTAAGCTATTTCGAAAAAGTGAAGCTGGAAGCGGGTAGTAACATAATGCTTAACAGGGATGGTAATTTGTGTGGTTACTCAATTGTGCTGCAAGGTATTGATGATTTTTCAAGCGAGCTAGAAGAGTTAAAGCGAATTACAAAGCCTCTCAAAGCTGTGGAACCTGTGACTGTGGAAAATTGCCCAGCAGCTTCGGAAGTATTCAGCGGCAATTGCTTGAATCCACAATCTTCGTCAAAGATTGCGAGGGGATCTATTGTCTCGGTATGATTATCTTTTACTTGCATCATTGAAATCCTAGTCGGCTCAAGCACTGATGATTGTTTCTTTTTAGTGTTGTGCAAAACATAAAGGAATGACTGAAGTTTTGCTAGAGAATGAGAAACGGATGCATGACTTGGTCGACCTTCTGCGAGGCTCAACAAGTCAGGCCGCCGATGATTTGCTAGCCGTGAAGCGCAACTTCAATAATTACGTTAGTCTAATTTGACAACTTAACTTACATTATCATTTTAAAAAGTTTGTGTTCTCTTGAAGGTCACCAGCGCGCTTGCAAGTATTGACGAGATTGCGGAACTTCCGGAAGAACCTGGTAACGTTGAAGATAACCCAGACGAGGTTCAAACGGATAACCACGACGATCTTGATGAGCACACAGTCTTTCGGTTTGTGGAGAAGAAACCTCCTGTGCAGTTTGGTCTGAACGGGAAAAATCTAGACCATGTCTACAGTGGGCACAAACCCTCCGAATACGGACTGGCACTTCGTAAGTGGATTTACGGAGTTGATGGATTGGCTTACGAAATGATTCTACCCACAAAGAGCCTGACAGATGGAAGAAAGTGTGCATCAAAGGAGTCCTTGCTAAAATTTTTTCGTGAGTTAGAAAACTTCTTGTTTCTGAAAGATGTTTGACGTTTTCCCAAAATCCCGTGAACTCCCTTTAGTAAGTTAACGTTTAACAAGTCTCAATTTTAGGATCAGTTGAGAGAAAGTTTCCGAGCTCATCATTCCCCGATGCTAGAAAACAAGCCAAGAAAGCGGCCAATAAAGCTGGATTAAATGCGAAGCAGAGGTTAGAAGGTAAAGGCAAGTACAGCGAAGAAGCTAAGAATAAGAAGAAAGATTTGTATCGGGGAAAAAAAGCCAACCAAGAAAATGCATAAACATAGATTTATTGAGTTCACTCACTTTGTTCCAGATCCATAGCTCATTCAAGGTGCTAAGAGTATACTTTACTTGTATGTACTTCTATTAGTTCTATAACTGTCAGATGCAACAGGACTCAGATGCAGCAGTTAAATTTATGAGTTAGTTTAGATTTCTAATGCTTTAAACTGAATCAAAGCTTCCAAATTTGTTTTATGAGATAGTGTGTAGTTTCACTCATGAACCCACAAGAAACATAATGACTTTCAATCTTGTTTTCTTTGATTCTACTTGTTTGTACTCAACTATTTGACTTGCTTCGATGTGAATAATTTTCAATCTGTCTTTCAGATCTATGGCCAATTCCAGCGATCGCCCTAAGAGGCAAGTAAAAATTCCCAGCTTTGAGACGGACCCGGAAACACAAGTTGAACGCAGCATTCGTCATGAGCATAGAAATACGTTGTTTGTTTTCATATACGAAAAAGCTTGTGTATCGACGGGTCTCAATAGTATTGCTTGGCCCAGAGGTTATTCTGACGAAGCGAAGCTCGCCTTACAACCTGGAGAGTACGAATTCATACGACACAACCGCGATCCTCGCAGAATGCTGTATTTGGTTAGAGGTCCGGCCGAGAGAGTGCGCGAATACAAGAAGCAAGCGGCCGAAATTTATAAGAAAGGACAGCGACCCCCCTTTCTCTGGGAGGGGCCAGGAACAACAAGCGCAACTCAACCTGCAGCTATTCATGTCGACTCACCTGATCTGCTTTTCTCGTCTCCCGAACTGACTGAAGCTACGCAAAGAGAGATGCCTCAAACGTGCCCAGAAAAAAGTCTTGGTCCCGCAAAAGCCAGAGCAAAAGTAACAGAAAAAAGTGTTGGCCCCACAAAAGCAGTCGCAGAACGAAACAAAGAGACACGGTCACTTCTTTTTCTGCCAAAGGCGACAACGGCTGCTGACAAATCAGAGGTTTGTTGTTTTGCTGTTGAAAAATGGCGTAAGCTTTTGCTTTCATTGTTCAATCCCTTAATTGGAAAAAGTTACCAAACCATTGGCTGACATTATACATATTTTTATTGTAAAGTGTCCAAAACTTTGCTCTCTCAATACTTTTTTTAATTTCTAGAGCTGCTCAACTTTCATGTGCAAAGAGTTCGAAGACTTCTTGAAAGGTCACGACGAAAGAATGAACCGTGCACAACGAGTGGGGGTTGGAATTAAAGCAAAGCATGACAAGAAGCGACGCAAAATTCTGGGCGAGCTCGATGATACGGTTGGTTTGAATTTTTTTCAATCAAACACGAAACCTTTTTTTCCAAGGTGTTTTATTTCAGCTCGAAGACGTTCAGGAAATCTCCATTCTTCAAAAGTTTGGGTTTCAAAGCATTGACGAGAATCCAGATTTGAGGACCGCATACCCAGTTCATAGAGTTGAATTCGCGGGAGAAGATCTGATGAAGACCCATGTGGCAAACTGCTATCCATCTCAACTTGGCCGTTGTTTGGGCAGAAAATTTTTGGAGTTGACGGCTTGGTTGATCAGATGATGTACAGCCAGAGCTCAGGCACACGTACAGAAGCGCCTCTAGAAAAACGAGATTTGTTTGAAGGTTTTTGTACTTTTCTGTTGATCTCACTCTTCAAAAAATAGTTCTAGAAAAATTGCAATAAGTTAGCATCTGTCTTTTATTCTTAAAAATTATCACTCATGCAGAGAGTTTTCTCTTGTTTAGACGTCGTGAAGCAAAAGTATCCTTTGACACCTCAAATGGCACTGAGGAAGGCGAGAGATTCTGCAAACCAATCAGGAAGGGAGAGGAAAAGCTATCTGAAAAATGCTGAGGTTGTTGAACATTGGCAAGAAGTATCAGAGACGCCGACGACTGCGAACAATCAGGCGGAATGAAATAACAATAGTTTTCTTGTAAAACCTTTGTAGCCAAAGAGGAAAGGTTTCAGTTAGACCTCTAAGTTAGCTATATTTAAACTTGACATTTGATTTAAACTTATCATGACAGTGGTTACAAAGAAACAGAACATTTGTCTAGTTTTTGCCTAAATTTTACGGCGCAGTTAGTTGTAACTCTAATCGTTGTTAGTTATGAAAAAATTGATTCATTTTGTGGATTTGATGTGTAAATGAAGTCATTTGTCTAGTTCTTGCTTAGATTTTCCTTCTGATTTAACGATTGGTTTGATTTAATTCATCGGTGGCTATGTGTTCTCTCATCATGCAGCTTTAGCAGGCAGTTATCAAAATTACTCCCATTTATGTCGATTTTTTTGTGCTAGAACTGAAGGGATTTTTGAAGTCGGACTTTTTTCCCTGTATCATATTCATATTGCAATAGCTCCTCAAGAATTTGTGTTTCTCAATGTAATTTTTAATTTAAGATGAAATGGATAATTGCGAAAAATTGGCCCAAATTGAAGGTTTTGTCGCTGAGCGTTATGTTCAAAAAACGTCCAATGAAATACATTTGCTCACAAAATTGATGTCCTAAGAAAGTTACATGAATTTGATTGATTCTGACAGAGATTTCAAAAAGCTGAGTCAGGATATGGAAGAAATTTACAAATGTGCTCTCACTGAAGGTTTTCGTATCGAAGCTGACAATTTCGGCGGGTACTGTTTGGTGAATCGCAGTGGAAAAATAATCAAAAAAGGTGAAATCAAATGTGCTGTAGGCTTGCTGGCAAAAAAACCAAAAGATCGTGTGATTGATGACTGGTCACTTATGGAAGGCGATAAATTGTTAGTTGGCGTCGCAAGGTGGGCAAATCACTCGTGTGTCCCAAACTGCGACTACTACATGAGTGGTGGCTTCAAAAGCAGAGAGTGCGTACGACTGCGAGCGATTCGTGAAATCAAGCCGGGCGAAGAACTGACTACTTATTACAATGAAGATTTTTTCGGAGAGTTTTGTTAATAAGTTTTGTCTCTGTGGACATGTATCCGAGCACGGTATAGAAGCGGAGGAGTCAGAAGATAAAATGAGCGAAGTAGGTATGAAGCCCTCAAAACGAAAACGAACAGTGATTCCCAGAATAAAAGTAAATGCAAGGAATGTGCGTTCCTCATTGCTCACTGACCTTATCAAGTTCTATAGCGAAGATTCAAATGCCAGTGTTGTTTCGGAGACAACCTCAATTCCTCTCAACTGTGGCCCCGCCTGTGACGGAGATGATTTAGCAAGATTTGGAAGTCCAGAATGCAATGATTCATCAGATGGAGTTAGTAGCACCGCTATTAGCTTGCCTTCGGACCATTTTCAGAGCAACACGGCACTTGATCTGTTCAGCAACCACAGTTTTAACGATAGTGGTGATGAAATTGTGTCGTATGAACGTAATGATTCAAATGGGTTTTTGCATCAAGTATCAGGTGTTTCTGTGGAGAATTTGAAAGCCTCGCTTTTGGCTATTGTTTCGGTCCATAATGCTTCTGATGCGCTTTTGAACGATCTCTTGAAGCGTGATCAGCTACTCTTTGACGGGCAATCTGTTTCGCCGTGGGCAGTTAAAAAATAATTTGAAGACTTCTGCAGCTCTTATCAGTGTGACAGGACGTTGGTTGAGAAAGGGGAGCTGATTTTAATGAATTTTCGCCCGTTGCTTGTCGATATTGTGAAGACTTCTCTTTCCGAAATGTTTGAGTACGCTGAAAAGAAACTTAACACGCGCGATATTTTAATGCCAAAATTTGCCATGAATGATCAAAGGGAGGTGATTGTGAGGTTAACTGTAAACACAGATGGAGCTGCTGTTTGCAAGACTCCGACAACCTCGGCGTGGCCGCTGTTCTTTGCTATTGCTGATCTACCACCTAAGCCGCGACAACTTTTTAAAAATCTTGTACTAGGAGCGCTGTTTGTTGGTTCGGGCTATCCAGATTTTGATGTTTTTTTGAGCATATACAAAACGAGTTGTCTGTTTCGGAGAAGCTCACTTTCAATGAAGAAGAATTGACAATTACATTTGAGCCAATCTTGTTAGTAACTGATCTGGTTGCAAAATCCAAAGTACTCAAAATGAAGCAGTTCAACGGTTACTATGGTTGCACTTTATGCACACAGAGAGGAATTCATCTAGCATACACACATCGATACCCTCATGATCACTCTTTTGAAATGCGCTCATTCGATTCGCATATGAGAAACATACAAGAGCTAGAGAATGGAAGCATTGATAAATTAAGAGCGGAGTTGGGACCAAAAGAGGACTGCGGGGTCAACACTCATGGCGTAAAAGGTAGAAGCAAAGCTTTTGATGTAATTTCAATTCAACCCCTTTCGTCTCCAATTGACCTAATGCACCAAATTTTTCTTGGTGTAGCAAAAGATCTTCTTCAACATCATTATAATAAAATGGATGCAGATCATAAAACTGAAATTAATTCGTTCCTCGAGTACGTTGACTTACCGAAAGAGTTCAAAAATAACGTCAGAAGCCTCGAAGCCTTAGCCAGCTTCGAAGCCAAGGAAGTGAAGTTTTTGTTGTTTTATTTGTCAGCCATAATCTTCCCTCCGTATTTGCATGGTGAAGAACGAAGAAGTGACGCAGTGGATCTCAAAAAATTGGTTTTTGCTCTTCGTGAACTTTTTGAATCTAACGAGAATGCTAATTTTTGTGATAAACTGCTGTCAGAATTCTGCATCAGCATGTCGGAGAAAACAAATAAGATGGAGTCGATAAATTTTTCTCTACTCCGGCATCTAGGATGGCAGGCGAAAAATATAGGACCATTGTTCACCGCATCTGCTGCCATGTTTGAGTCGGCCAACAGACTTTTGATTGCACCACTCACAGGAACCGTAAGCCAGTGTCAGCTGCTAGTACGAAGATTTGTAAGAGCAAAAATGATCGCGAAAATGACTGTAGAAGACGACTGTCTGACTGAAATGCTCACAACTTTTAACGAGAAGAAAAAACTAGATGAATGTTACGGATTTGTAGAAAACACTGAGACAAGGAAGTTTAGCACAAAAAATCCAAATTTGAAACTGTTTTGTCGTAAAATTGGAAATTTTTTCTTATCATCGGCGGCCTACGGACGAGGATGTGTTGCTGATAGGTTTGTTTGTGTCTCAATTGACGACGACCTAAGTGGCGACGAGTATTTTGTCGGCAAAATTCTCTTCTTTTTTCGTGGAGATGTGGAACGCTGTGTGCTCCGAAAACTCCGAGTTGTCAAGAAACTGAAATTAGTTACAATGCAAGAGCAAAAATTTGTTCCTTTTGGTTTCGTTGTGGAAGATACAGAGGAGAAAATGGAAATAGTTTTGACGGCCATTAAATATAAACTCTTCTATTTTAAATTTAATGAAGTCTCCTATCTGATTACAATGCTCAGCCACTTCGAGCACAACTAAGGAGCCCAAAAATTGTTTAGTCCTTTGTTAGTTTCGATTTATAGCGTGTTTGTTCTTTCCTAACAAATTTTTCAATAGATTATTTTGCGGCATGGTTTTTCGGACTTCTGTGTTTCTATTATAGGCAAATTCAATAGGGTCAAAAGGTTGTTGTACATTATAGCACGTGTATACAGAGTGCAAGACGAAAATAGTTTTTGATATAGCTTGCGAGGGAAAAAAGTTAGTTTTTCGTACGTTAATTTCCGATTAATTCGAATAATTAATTTTAAATAATTTTTAAAAATAGGTCTTCTTGATTAGGTCTTAGAGTTGTCCAAATTGAACCAAACTTGGTATGTTGTATCCCCTGTGTAGGTAGAGTGTAGGAAAAAAAGAATTTTTGTTATAGTTTGTCTAGGAAAAAAGTTATTATTTCATACGGAACTTTTTGAATTTCTCGAAAAAGGAATTTTAAAAATAGGTCTTTTTTATCGGATCAAGAAGTTGTTCAAATCAAACCAAAATTGGTATGGAGTATCCCAGGGTATGTAAAGCGTAAAACAGAAAGATTTTTGTTGGTATAGCTTGGCTAGGGAAAAAGTTAGCTTTTCATACGGAAATTTCTTATTATTTCCGTAAAATTTTGAATAAGTAATTTTAGAAATAAGTCTTTCTGATTAGGTCATAGAGTTGTCCAAAGTGAACCAAACTTGGTATGGAGTATCCCCAGGGTATGTAGAGTGTAAAACAAAAAGAATTTTTGGTATAGCTTGCCTAGGAAAAAAGTTAGTATTTCATACGGAAATTTGCGAATTTCGCAAATAACGAATTTTGAAAATAGGTCTATTTCATTGGGTCAAGGGGTTGTCCAAATCAAAGCAAACTCGGCATGGAGTATCCCAAGGGTATCGATAGTGTAAAACAGAAAGAATTTTTGGTATAACTTGGCTAGGGAAAAAGTTAGCTTTTCATACGGAAATTTCTTATTATTTCCGTAAAATTTTGAATAAGTAACTTTAGAAATAAGTCTTTCTGATTAGGTCATAGAGTTGTCCAAAGTGAACCAAACTTGGTATGGAGTATCCCCAGGGTATGTAGAGTGTAAAACAAAAAGAATTTTTGGTATAGCTTGCCTAGGAAAAAAATTAGTATTTCATACGGAAATTTGCGAATTTCGCAAATAACGAATTTTGAAAATAGGTCTATTTCATTGGGTCAAGGAGTTGTCCAAATCAGACCAAACTCGGCATGGAGTATTCCAATGGTATCGAGAATGTAAAACAAAAAGAATTTTTGGTATAGCTTGCCTAGGAAAAAAGTTAGTATTTCATACGGAAATTTGCGAATTTCGCAAATAACGAATTTTGAAAATAGGTCTTTTTCATCGGGTCAAGGAGTTGTTCAAACCAAATTAAACTCGGTTTGGAGTATCCCCAGGATATGTAGAGTGTAAAACAAAAAGAATTTTTGGTATAGCTTGCCTAGGAAAAAAGTTAGTATTTCATACGGAAATTTGCGAATTTCGCAAATAACGAATTTTGAAAATAGGTCTATTTCATTGGGTCAAGGAGTTGTCCAAATCAAACCAAACTCGGCATGGAGTATCCCAATGGTATCGAGAGTGTAAAACAAAAAGAATTTTTGGTATAGCTTGCCTAGGAAAAAAGTTAGTTTTTCATACGGAAATTTGCGAATTTCGCGAATAAGGAATTTTGAAAATAGGTCTATTTCATCGGGTCAAGGAGTTGTCCAAATCAAACCAAACTCGGTATGGAGTATCCCATGTGTAGTTAAAAGGTGAAACGGAAATAGTTTTTGGTATAGCTTGGCTAGGAAAAAAGTAAGTTTTTCATACGGAAATTTCACATTATTTCCGTATAATTTTGAGTAAGTAATTTTAGAAAAAGCTCTTTTTGAATAGGTCTTAGAGTTGTTCAAATCAAACCAATCCCGGTATGGAGTATCCCATGTGTAGTTAGAACGTGAAAGGGAAATAGTTTTTGGTATAGCTTGCCTAAGAAAAAAGTTAGTATTTCATACGGAAATTTGCGATTATTTCAAATATTTAATTTTTAAATATAGTATTTTTGATCGGGTCAAGGAGTTGTTCAAATCGAACCAAACTCGGTATGGAGTATCCCCAGGGTATATGGAGTCTAAAACAAAAACAATTTTTGCTATTGCTTGCCTAGGAAAAAAGTTAGTTTTTCATACGGAAATTTGCGAATTTCACAAATAACGAATTTTGAAAATAGGTCTGTTTCATTGGGTCAAGGAGTTGTCCAAATCAGACCAAACTCGGCATGGAGTATCCCAAGGGTATCGATAGTTTAAAACAGAAAGAATTTTTGGTATAGCTTGGCTAGGGAAAAAGTTAGCTTTTCAGACGGAAATTTCTTATTATTCCCGTAAAATTTTGAATAAGTAATTTTAGAAATAAGTCTTTCTGATTAGGTCATAGAGTTGTCCAAAGTGAACCAAACTTGGTATGGAGTATTCCCAGGGTATGTAGAGTGTAAAACAAAAAGAATTTTTGGTATAGCTTGCCTAGGAAAAAAGTTAGTTTTTCATACGGAATTTTGCGAATTTCGCAAATAACGATTTTTAAAAATAGGTCTTTTTCATCGGGTCAAGGAGTTGTTCAAATCAAACCAAACTCGGTATGGAGTATCCCCAGGGTATGAAGAGGGTAAAACAAAAAGAATTTTTGCTATTGCTTGCCGAGGAAAAAAGTTAGTATTTCATACGGAAATTTGCGATTATTTCAAATATTTAATTTTAAAATATAGTATTTTTGATCGGGTCAAGGAGTTGTTCAAATCGAACCAAACCCGGTATGGAGTATCCCCAGGGTATATAGAGTCTAAAACAAAAACAATTTTTGCAATTGCTTGCCTAGGAAAAAAGTTAGTTTTTCATTCGGAAATTTGCGATTTTCGCGAATAAGGAATTTTAAAAATAGGTCTTTTTCATCGGGTCAAGGAGTTGTTCAAATCAAACCAAACTCGGTATGGAGTATCCCCAGGGTATGTAGAGGGTAAAACAAAAAGAATTTTTTCTATTGCATGCCTAGGAAAAAAGTTAGTTTTTCGTACGTTAATTTGCGATTAATTCGAATAATTAATTTTAAATAATTTTTAAAAATAGGTCTTTTTGATAAGGCCAAGGAGTTGTTCAAATCAAACCAAACTCGGTATGCAGTATCCCCAGGGTATGTAGAGGGTAAAACAAAAAGAATTTTTGGTATAGCTTGCCTAGGAAAAAAGTTAGTATTTCATACGGAAATTTGCGAATTTCGCGAATAAGGAATTTTGAAAATAGGTCTATTTCATCGGGTCAAGGAGTTGTCCAAATCAAACCAAACTCGGTATGAAGTATCCCATGTGTACCTAGATTAAAAAACAAAAAGAATTTTTGCCATAGCTTGCGTAGGAAAAAAGTTAGTTTTTCGTACGTTAATTTCCGATTAATTCGAATAATTAATTTTAAATAATTTTTAAATATAGGTCTTTTTGATAAGGTCAAGGAGTTGTTCAAATCAAACCAAACTCGGTATGGAGTATCCCCAGGGTATGTAGAGTGTAAAACAAAAAGAATTTTTGCTATTGCTTGCCTAGAAAAAAGTTAGTATTTCATACGGAAATTTGCGAATTTCGAGAATAACGAATTTTGAAAATAGGTCTATTTCATCGGGTCAAGGAGTTGTCCAAATCAGACCAAACTGGGCATGGAGTATCCCAAGGGTATCGAGAGTGTAAAACAGAAAGAACTTTTTGTTTAGCTTGCCTAGGAAAAAAGTTGGTTTTTCATACGGAAATTTGCTTTTATTTCCGAATAATTTTGAATAAGTAATTTTAAAAATAAGTCTTTTTGATTAGGTCTTAGAGTTGTCCGAATTGAACCAAACTTGGTATGGAGTATTCCCTTTGTAGGTAGAGTGTAAAACAAAAAGAGTTTTTGGTATAGCTTGCCTAGAAAAAAGTTATTATTTCATATGGAAATTTGCGAATTTCGAGAATAACGAATTTTGAAAATAGGTCTATTTCATCGGGTCAAGGAGTTGTCCAAATCAGACCAAACTGGGCATGGAGTATCCCAAGGGTATCGAGAGTGTAAAACAGAAAGAATTTTTTGTTTAGCTTCCCTAGGAAAAAAGTTGGTTTTTCATACGGAAATTTGCTATTATTTCCGAATAATTTTGAATAAGTAATTTTAAAAATAAGTCTTTTTGATTAGGTCTTAGAGTTGTCCAAATTGAGCCAAACTTGGTATGGAGTATCCCCTGTGTAGGTAGAGTGTAAGCCAAAAAGAATTTTTGCTAGAGCTTGTCTAGGAAAAAAGTTAGTATTTCATACGGAACTTTTTGAATTTCTCGAAAAAGGAATTTTAAAAATAGGTCTTTTTTATCGGATCAAGAAGTTGTTCAAATCGAACCAAAATTGGTATGGAGTATCCCCAGGGTATATAGAGTCTACAACAAAAAGAATTTTTGCTATAGCTTGCGTAGGAAAAAAGTTAGTTTTTCGTACGTCAGTTTCCGATTAATTCGAATATTTAATTTTAAATAATTTTTAAAAATAGGTCTTCTTGATTAGGTCTTAGAGTTGTCCAAATTGAACCAAACTTGGTATGGAGTATCCTCTGTGTAGGTAGAGTGTAGGAAAAAAGAATTTTTGCTATAGTTTGTCTAGGAAAAAAGTTAGTATTTCATACGGAACTTTTCGAATTTCTCGAAAAAGGAATTTTAAAAATAAGTCTTTTTTATCGGATCAAGAAGTTGTTCAAATCAAACCAAAATTGATATGGAATATCCCCAGGGTTTATAGAGTCTACAACAAAAAGAATTTTTGCTATATCTTGCGTAGGAAAAAAGTTAGTTTTTCGTACGTCAGTTTCCGATTAATTCGAATATTTAATTTTAAATAATTTTTAAAAATAGGTCTCTTTGATTAGGTCTTAGAGTTGTTCAAATCAAACCAAAATTGATGTGGATTGTTCCCAGTGTTCCTAGAGTGTAAGGCAAAAAGAATATTTGATGTAGCTGGTGTTGGTGCAGAAGTTATGTGTTTTAAGTGTTGCTTGGTTTTTTTTAAAAAAAAATTAAAAATATAGAGTTAAAAATGGGTGGGACGCCTTTCGGGCGTCAAGATTTTTCGGTGCTCTCCCTTCCCCCTCCCCTCGTTCCCTCGCCCGTGTTTTCGTCTCACGTTCGTCTCTCGCTCGTGTCTCGCGTTCTCTCGCTCGTCTCTCGCTCGTCTCTCGCTCGTCTCGCGTTCTCTCGCTCGTTTTTCGCTCGTCTCTCGCGTTGTCTCGCTCGTCTCTCGCTTCGGTGTTTTGGTTTGAGTCTATGATGTGTGTTTATGATGTGTTATATATGTTTATGTTGATTTTAGTTTTCTTGAATGAGTGTCAAAAAAAGTCGTATCTTATTAGAGGTTCATTTTATTCTTAATGCTGATAGATAGACACCTTGAATAATTTTGCTCACGCCAGCAAAAAACGATGTCTACTATTAGTATAAAGATGTTCATGTTCCTCACGTTAAAAAAAGACTTTAAATATCTGGATTTGTGGAGTTTTGGAACCCTCTCTGTCTGCAGCTTCAAGGATCTGCACTGCACCCCAGCAGGTAATATTTTTTTCCGTCTGGTGAACGCACGAAAGTCTGGACATGAACGCACGATGGTCTGGACATGAACGCACGATGGTCTGGACATGACCGCACGATGGTCTGGACATGAACGCACGAAAGTCTGGAAATGAACGCACGAAAATTTTTCGTGCGTTCATGTCCAGACTTTCGTGAGTTCATGTCCAGACCATCGTGCGTTCACCAGACCATCGTGCGTTCATGTCCAGACCATCGTGCGTTCATGTCCAGACCATCGTGCGTTCATCCGTGTTTCCAGACCGTGTAATTTTGAACGCACGACACCCCCTTCGTGCGTTCATTTCGGTCTGGACATATCTGGTTTCGGTCTGGGACCTCATCCTGGGTATAGCCAAAAGCTAACAGGAAAAACGGCAAAAAAACTTTAAAAAAGATATCAGAAGAAAATTAAAAACTCGTATTTGCTGCTAACGAAAAATTCGCCGTGGATCTTGAGCAATTAACTCTATTAATTCCCTGCAGCATAAAATCTCACAATAATCTCGAAATTGCCTAAAACTTTGCTTTTTTAGTAATTACGTTAGACCAAATTCAGTCCCACAAACTGTTTTTGTGAAATGTGATAGGTGTACCCGCAAAACTGCTAGTTTTCTTCAAAATTCAAAATTATTATTGAGATGTAATTTTCTGAAAGGAATCGCCATTTTGCTTTCTCTGAATTTGATATAAATTGCACATTTTTAACTACACTGCAACGTAAATACTCTAGCCGAGAGCAACAATGATGGTATGAATATCAGAAATTGCAACTATATCACGCTTGCTTATAACAGGCATCGCAGAGAATTGTGACGGGCGTTTCCAATTTTGCCTAGTACCACTTGTTGAAACTGTAGTCGACACACGCTTACAACTCTAATTTTGAAACATAGTGAGTGAAAACAGGGATCTTTTCCGTTTTTGGCCCCCTGCGTAGTGGGTGTATATTATTTTTACCTCCTCGACATAATGATTTACAATGTAATGGCATGTGTTCTGTAATCTGGGGGGAGGGGGTTGCATAACGTACTGTGGGGCACAAACGAAACGGAAAAGATCCGAAAACAGTAGCATTCTCGTGTAAACTTGCTTCATAAAATGTTGTAATTGCAACGTAATGAAAAAATATATTAACGCAACCCGCATTGACAACATTTAGAAAAAGTCGATTTATTTGGGTTAAACATTACACCAGACCAATTTTTCTAAAGAAAATCGTTTGTTACTCTCGTTATTTTTCTTGAAACCCAACAAAATCTTTTATTATTGATTTTATTTGGAGATCCTTTCCGGAAGACAATTTCTTTCAAAATTGACCAATCAAATCTTAGCTACTTTAAATAAAAAGATAAAAATATCTACGCTTAGAAAATCACTTTAAACTTGTTTGCCACACAATAAATTTTGTACCTTCACACATGATTCAATAAGGATTTTTTTGATAATTTATATAGAAGATTTATGAGAGATAGTTTTTCTTTAAGTAGCTCAAACTGTCAGAAAATCTAATCGCTGGACATAAAATCTTAGACAACGTTTCTACAGGACACCTTCTGTTTATTCTTTTTTGATTCAAAAAATTAACCGATTGAATAAAAATTGACCACAAAATTTATTTCCTTTGTTTATGTTTCACAAACCGGCAGTTTCAAAGATCTTCAATCCTTTTTCCCTTCGTGTGGCACCCAAGCTAACGATACGTTCATCTGAACACCCTAATTGGAAAAAAATAATTTAAATTAATTTTTATATGGAAGTGATTTCGGCTAAAAAGCCAAATTACAAAAACCACAAAGTGCGTAAACTCCCCGTCAGTTGAGAGACCACTGGTTGAACTGAACTGTTTGAGATTTTTGCTGCTGTTCTTCATAACCAAATAGATAGCTAAATTTTTAAATAATTTGTTTTAAAAAATTAATGTTTTCAATATTTTCCAGCTTTTTTTCCTCAAAAAACATCGTTGCATTCCCCACTACTTTTCTTTCTGTAAAATGTACAGATCACAAAAATGTACGATATGCTTCAATATGCGTTATTAATATTTAATTAAACAACAATTTTCAAGGACCCTATTTTTATGTATTTTTTTTATCTCGTTTATTTTGGTTAAAGTAATTTCAGCGGAGACGTTCGACGATTGGTGACATTATGCCATGAGGAGCAAAGAGAAGAAGAGGAAAAATATTAACTAAAATTCTTCGGAACCTGAAACCCATATAATGCTTCAGGTAGTACTTCATAATTTTATATTTTTATAAAAATTTAACTAATTATTTTTGATATCAACGTCTAACATTGTTCCCAGAAGACAAAAATGTTCACTTACAAAAATTTTTTACGAGCGTCTATGTATTCCAAAAAAAATCATTTACACCATTTTCCGATTATTCAAAACGATTATTTTGATGTCACATAAATCCATTTAAATGATTTGAAAAAGTTATTGGGACAAAACTTGCTTATATTAAATCAATTTTCTTCTGCTGAAAGATGTTTTGTCACAAGGTTTTTTCATAAAAATTTTCTAAACCGTTGTCAAAGAGTGAATAAATTTGAATCAATAGAGCAAAAATTTCCCGCAAATTGATCGAAAACTATTGTTGATACAGTTTTTTGAAAATGACCTGCGATAATTGTATTATCATTCCCGCCAAATACAAAAAAAGTCACTTTTGCTAGAGCACTTTGCTTAACCAGATCATATAAAGAACAAAATTAATTTCATTTTTTACGCTGTTACCTAATATTCTTTATTTTAATCTAATCTATCATTTCGTAAATATTGATTTGTCACCACTTTTTATCAATTATGCATTTTTGGGCACAATTCTTGTCCAGAGCGTAGGGGAAAACAAGTAATAATGAAAAGCACTAAAAAACTAGTTCCTAAGATTATGTTTCAGAAGTCGACAGTTTAAGAGATCTTCAATCCTTTTTCATCTCGTGCGTTCTCCAGGCCAAAAATATGCTCATCTGACAACTCCCATTGGATTAAATTTTTCTTTACTATTTCTTAAAAGGAGGCAACTCTGCCCAAAATGCCAAATTACAAAGACCACAAAGTGTCTAACCACCCTCAACCCCAGTTAAGAGGCCGCTGGATGAGCCTAACGGTTCGAGATGTCTGCTGTTATCCTCCATCAACAGTTAGATAGCTAAAACTTCATATACCGTTAGATATCTAAACATTTACCTATTTTCGTGAGTCGTGACAGGTGTACTTGCAAAACTGCTAATTGTCTTCAAATTTAAAAATTGTTATTGCGAGGTAGAAAATTATTTGCCATTTTGCTTTCTTTGAATTTGCTAAGCACCCTGGATCGGAGATACTTTAGCCGAGAGCAACATTGTTGGTAAGAATATCAGAAATTGAATCCTTATAACGCTTGCTTATAAACAGGCATTGCGGAAAATTGTGACGAGTTTTTCAAACTTTGACTGGTATTACTTGTTGAAACTGCTGTCGACACAAGCCTACAACTGTAACTCTGTTGGTTTGGATTATTGTTTTTATTTAGTTGAGTTGGTCAGAAAATCTTAGCGCTGGACATAAAATCCTGTAGGTCCCTCGACAACACTTTTAAAGTTAAGCTTCTGTTTATCCTTTTCTAATTCAACAAATTATCCAATTGATTTAAAATCGACAAAAGCAATCACTTCCTTCGGTTAAGTCTCAGCAACCGACAGTTTCAGAGATCTTCGGTAATATTTGCATTTGTCTGGCCTCCAGGCCAATGGTATGTTTATCTGAAGAATCTCATTGAAAAAAAGGAATTTTTCTAAATTGGTTTTTAAATGCAGATGATTTTGCCTGAAATGCCACACAATAAAACCACTAAGAGCGGTGGTTTTATCATCTGGTTGAGAAGCAACCAGTTGTGCCGAACGGTTTGATATGATTGCTGCTGTCCTTCGTAAACAGTTAGATTGCTAAACTTTTAAATATATTTCTTGTTAACAAAAATTAGTTTTACAATTTTTCATCTTTTTATCCTCAAAAAATGAGGCTTTCCCGGCTACTCTTCTCTCTTTGAAAGCTACAGAGCACTCAAATGTATATTATGCTTGGTTTTGCTTCATTGCTTTTTAATGAAACAAGAAATTTCAAAGAGTCATTTTTGAGTATCTTTTCTCTATTTCTTTCAATTTTTGTTAACAGAGTTTTCCACGGAGGGCTTCGACTTTTGGTGACATTATGACTTGAGAAGCAAAGTGGAGAAAGATTAAAAACTGGACTAACAAACTTGGAACCTGAAAATTGTCTGACATTTCATGAAAATCTTCATAAATTTATAGTTTTATAAAGCTTTTACTAGTTTAATTTTTGATATCAATGTCTAACATTGTTCCCAGAGGACAAAAATATTCACTTAAATAAGGTTTTTACGCGCTTCTATGAACTGCGAAAAACAATTTAAAACAATTTTCCGATAAATTAAAACGATTATTTTCAATGCCACTTAAATCGATTTAAATGAGTAAACAAAATTATAGGGAAAAATATTGGTTACTTTAAATCACTTTTCTGCTGGAGGATGTTTTATCACAAAATCTCTTCAAGTAGTTTGTTTTGCAACTGTTGTCAATGCGGGTAAGGTGTTGGGTGAGGGAGTGAATAGATTGGGATCAATAGACCAATAATTTCCTACAAATTGATCTATTCTATCAAAACTATTTTTTACCATTTTTTTCAAAAAAAAACACGTGCAATAATTGTATTCTCATTCGCACCAAATAATAAAAAGTCACTATTGCCAGAGCATTTCGCTTAACCAGATCACTTAAAAGACAATCTTCAATACATACTTATATGCCGTTACCTATTGTTCTTTGTATTAATCCAATCTAGCGTTCCGTAAATAATGGTTTGTCAGTGTATTTGTCAAATATGCATATGTGGGAAACATACATGTCCAGTGCATGGAAAGAGCAACCTGTCAGTGGGAAAAGGAGACATCAGCCAAACCACCGAGTACTCCAATCGCTATCGCGCACACGAAGTCTGCGTTGTCAAGTCGTGCAAACCCGAAGAGTGCATTGCTGATTCGGGTGATTTCTGCGCCCAAACAACCACCAAAACCGACTACAGACCCCACGAATGTGCAAAACGGGACCTAATTAAGTATAATGATACGCTGAAACCAAAAGGGAGAATTGATACAAACACTCTGTATAGTAAAGAGTTTCCTGCGAAAGAGATTTGTAGGGTGAACTCTTGTAAGCCCAATTACGACTGGTGTCAACCAGAGGCCTTCTGTGCAGACTCAACCATGAGGAGTGACTATAAGGGGTGGAGTCAGAAACCTCGCAACAATTGCAAACCGGTCAGAATGTCCCTTTGGGTCTTTACCCTCAAAGCTTAGTAAGGGGGGACCCAAATAGCTTAGTGTCCCCCCTTAAGCTTAGTGCCCCCATTAACCTAAATGTACAATGAAGAGAGCTAAAACATAAAGGGGGCCTACATCATGTAACATTATGGATAGATATAAAACTGTGGTCTTTTTCGTAACCCTCCTCCTCCTTCATGAATTCATCCCCCCATTATGGTATATTAATCATGATTATGATGATTGGGGGGGTTCCAGCCCGTTTTATTGAATGAAGGAGGGAAGGGAAAGGGTCTCTGGAGTTTTAATGGTAAAACACCATTGCTCTTTAAGATATGTCTGACAAATACACTGGTGGAAAACAATATTAAACATTCATCCAATAATAGTGACTGATTTATCTTTTACAAGGAGGAATTATTCACTCCACCTAAAGGACAGATGAGTGGAGACACGACGACCAACTCAACCTACAAGGCACACCAGTTGTGCAAAGTGGCATCTTGCAAGCCAGACGACACACCCATCGAGTCTGGATGCTTCAACCCGATGACTGAAAACAAGGAACACAAAACAAAACAACGCACTTTTCCTTTATCGATCTCCAATCCCTCTGTTTTAGACAATCTCCGGTTCCTTTGTTTTAAGACAGTGACATATCTTCCGTGCTTGGCATAATTTAGCACGTTTTAGCATCATTTATATTTGTATTGAAAAGGGGGTCCGCCCATAAATATTTGGGTGTTTCCCATTACAGCCTCCCTCACCCAACAAAATTATACCCGGGTCGAGGTTTTTGGGTAAATTTTTGTAAGAAATGCGGTGAATGCGGTGAATTTTTGTAAGAAATGCGGTGAATGCGGTGAAAAAAAATAATTCACCACAATTCACCGCATTTCTTACAAAAATTCACCGCATTTGCTTTCCAACGTTAACTCAATCTGATTTAAATTCACGAGAAATATCAAAGAAGTACGTGAGAGTTGGAGGAGTGGAATAAACAGGTGAAGGCATGCAGGAGGTCTGAGGTTCGAACCTCTGTGGGGACGATTCTTTTTTGTAAGAATACTGAGAACGCGGTGAAAATAAATAATTCACCGCGTTTCACCGCATTCACCGCAAAAAGATGTAAGAAATACGCGTTGAAAATTATTTTTTTTTCACCGCATTTCACCGCATTTCTTACAAAAATTCACCGCCAAACCTTGACCCGGGTAGTCACCCCCCCCCCCCGACCGCATTTTGGCATGTTTATCATAATGGGGGGGGGGGGGGGGTTGGGTGCTACACGTTATGACCATTAAGCTGGGGGGCGGGTATAATTACAAAAGACCCAATTATTTTTTGCTTTGTTTCATGTCAATCAAAATGGAAGCGTATGTGTGTGCGCACTCTTTAGAGCCAGTAAATTAAATTATAACCTGAAGGTTAATCATTCTTGAAAAAAAACGATTACTACACTAGAAAGAACTGGTAAAATGTTTAATGTTAAAATATTAAATATTACACACGAAAAAAAACATATTAAAATTTGTTTAATTAAATGTGAGGATAGGCAAGAACCGATTGCAGTTCATCAGGCTATCCTTAACAAAAAATT